>NC_070592.1:16026416-16374750 GCF_027409825.1 Scomber japonicus
GGCAAGAGACTGGCGATGATTACTAATTCATAAGGATTAATGGTTGCTATTTAAAAACCTACCATTATGAGGAGAGCCGTGAACGAACTCCGTGTCTTCCTACTGTGACCAGAAGACAAAATATCCCCCTGGCTAATCTCACATGAACGCGATCCATAAAAATTCAGCTCTACAGTAATTTGCTACTGGGGGAAAAAAAGAGGGAAAAAAAGAAAGGTGTAAATAAGGTTAGGTGTTAGTTTATTTTACCTTGACAAGTCGCTTGCTTGTCATACGGGTAAACCTACTCATTATTTTCCAGCTTCAATCAAAAACAAAGTTTATTCGCTTCGGTAGGAGAATGCAAAGACCCATAAACCTTATATAACCTTAAAAAGTTGACAAATGTGTTTTCATTAATTTGGAGTTTCTGACAGCCTGACAAGTTGTCACAGTCTATATCTCTGTATTCCTTGGTTGTTTTTCTTCTCCGTTTCACCAGAGACTCTCAGCCATATCTGTCTTTTTCTGTTTGGAGTCGATTGAGTGGGAGAAAGTATCTTTAAAGACTTTTTAGCATGTTATCATTTAAGTTGCCTTTATTAGTCAGACTGTATACATTAGGTTTCTGGGTTTTTGGTTTTCTGTGTATTTCCTCCTGTGTACATGTACTCCTCCTCAGCCTGCTTTTCCCTTCACACCTGCCCTGCATGTAGTCTCATTAGCCCTGCCCTACTCTGTGTCTTCCCCAGCCAATCAGCTGCCAGCTTGCACATATGTCTTGTTTCATTAGTTCAGTTTTGGTTTTCTGTTCAGTTTTGTGGGATCCTTTGTTCAGTTTGCTCTGTCTGTGCTAGAGTCTGTTTCAATTTTGCTTTGACCTGCCAGCACAAGTCTTAAATTAAGAGTTTTCATCCTTGCTCAGCCTGTAGTCCCCTGCATTAGGGTCTACCTGCTCCATTTCACCTACCACTATTCACTTTCCTTTTCACTCTGTTTGATATCTACTAACTCCTAACTAGGGTAAATATTTGACTCTTTGGCTTCTAAATGTTCCACTACTAACTAATTGCTAACTTTACCTGTCTGAAAATGGCTGCATGTTGATGTTTATGAGAATGGTGAGACTGAGCCAAAATAGTGAAGTCACAGACTGTAAAATCTCTAACTGATATTTTCGCTTCAGTAGTGGGGGTTGCAGATGTCAGCAACTCAAAGATGATTGCAGATGTCACAGAGGAAAGAAAACATTGTCTGAAGATTAATAGGAAAGTCTGTCACCAAAGTGAGCTTATCAGAACGCTTTCTTTCTTCTTTTTTTCAAAAGATTTAAAAAGTTTAAATGTGCCAAAGCAATATTTTCAAAGTAAATGGTGAAACAGTAACAGCATGGTCCATGGTAACACAGAAAATACATCCTTTTAATGCTGTAGTGCTATGGTAACATGGTAGTTTTTTGCAAGGCTCATGTTGAAATGACTATGGCTGTTTTTCATGGTATATCTGAGAATATGGATTATACTTCAAGTCACCTAAAGGAGCCTGGAGTAAGTCATATTCCACACAGCAGAGCGGAGATTAAAAAGATTCAATATAAAATGAATGTAAGCACTTGTTTTATCACCATCGAAATTGTTCGGGGGCAACCATGTCCTTACACCATGACCGCACACAATCATAAAATACTCTACTATTCTGTACCTGACCTCACTGCAAGAGCTCATAATTGACTAAACCCTAGTCAACAGTCATCAGCCCTGTGTGGCATGTAATTAAAAAATGTTACCTTGTATGACCTGTAGCCTTGTGATTTCTCTTACTGATATTTTCCCATCAGCAGTGAGGCTGCAGATGTCAGCAACCTACAATGATTACAGATGTTACAGAGGAAAGCAAATATTACCTGCGGATTAAATGGAAAGTCTGTCACCAAAGTGTTTGCATCATTACTGGTTCAGTAGTCACATTTGAGTTATACCTGACACGACAGTAGATGACAGAAACTGTGAAGTGACAGACAGGTAGAAGGGTATGAAGAGGGGTACTGCATGCACTTTTTTTTTTTGCATTCCCTTACTTATGATAACATTTATAAATCACCAGTTACAAAGCAGAGACTCCACTTTTTACAATTACACAAGAGATTATGTGCAAAAACCATCATGCTGTAATTACAGTCTATTTCCATCTACTGTATCTGGGCCACAAGATGGGTTCATCTGTGTTGTCTAATGTCACCCCCAAGTGGTGACAAGGGTCGCAGCAACTGTGGAGAACTGCCTCGCTTGAAGATTTCACCACATGTAACATGAAGACAAGGATGTAATGTACCGTGAAACTGATATTACTACTGTAGATTGAATGGCAAACATCCTGATGGGGGAACTTGGTTAATTTGAATAACTTTTGTACTTCCTGATTGGAAGTTGGTCTGCCCTTTTGATTAAAGAGGCTATCATGGTGAAGAGTCAAATATTGACATTAAGGTGCATACCACGTGTCTGTTGTACCGGAGTCCGGAGCATGTAATGTCCTTTACCGTCTTTAAGCAAAAACTAATCCATTTAATCCTAATTTCTTCATTAACACTGTCAGCCACATTCTCAAGCATGGGACAAATAAAATTGATTTTTTTTAAAGTCTTTTGAAAATCTAAATATGGCTAAATATGTCCCCTTTGACTGTCTGAACTCTGAAACTGCTTCATGTCTGTTCCACATGTGATAATGGACATATTCATTAAAACATATTTAGTACTTGTATATTCCTCTTATGTTTTTCAGCTTCAACACTACATTCAAGCAACTTTCACATTTTCTCTGTGCACAGCAGCAACCCTTACTCTCAATCCTGATAGCTATTCCTTACTCATTAATGACGCAGCGTCCCTGATCAAGGACACCTATTGAAATTTTGGTTAAGTGAGGCGACAAAAGTCTTTGAGAGAGAAAGCAGGCCACAGTTAGATGACTTGCTGTATTTAATTGCTACAGCTGCCTCCTGAGTTATCAGTGTCATTGTGTAAAAGATCAGCAGCTTCTTGTTTCATAAAAAAGTTCCAAGTAGAATTTAGATGCTAGATGAGGATAAAAAAAAGTCCAAAATAAAAGGACATAAATCAAATATCACCTAGATTTATCAAAATGTCTTAATTTATTTTTATATTCAAATTTGAAGACATGGACTTTTATTACATTACTGAAATATTTAACACTTATTATGAAAACTTTTTTTTTGATCAATTCTCCTATCCTCCTCTTTGCCTTTGTGTTTTCAACTCTGCTGTTTGCCACTGTCTGTGTTGATTTGGCTACTTGTGAGAACTCAGAGTTAAAGACTGAGTAGCATTATACAAACAAAAAAATCAATTAAATGAGCAGACAAACCATTACTAATATTTAATACAAGAAGACAAGAGCTTTTCATTGTTAATCAGTGAAAATCTGACAAGAGCAGTGGCATTAAATGATACATCTGAGACAGTTTTGTTATGCTAATCAGCTGCCCTGAGTCACAAAAATGACAAGTCTGATGACAAAAAAATATCAATGGAGAATTCATAAACACAGTTTCCAGTGTTCGTGCCTCATATTGTTACTTTTCACCATGGCAGAAAGATATTCAAACAATACTTCTTCATCAAAATATCCATAGGCACAAAGAATAGAAACGAATAAGCCTGGCATTCATTTTCTTTAGTCTGAGTGCTTAAGAAAAATCACAATGTAACACAAAAAGTATTAGCAAACCAAAAACTTGATTCACCAAAAGAACAATTCCTATAAGAAAATGCTGTGAAGTACAAGTCCTAATCATTTAAAACCCTGCTTACCCAGCTCACGTGTAGATTCTGATGGCTTTAGTTTCTGTAGAAAAATGAACCAGTCTCTGTCAAAGTGTATTGCTATGTGGACCAAAGTTTTTTTCTGGTACCAAAAAGTGGTACCAAAAGAGACTATGAGTAGGCAAAATTATATATTTTTAAAATGTAACTTACATATTAAGATTCACATCATATGTGGAGAAGTTCTTCCTTAGTCTCCCGATAACATCAGTCAGCACCTTTTTCAGCTTAACACACTTTGCAATTATCAAAACTCACAATACTTAAGAGGAATTTTTGTTGGTTCAGTGGTTTAAAACAAATACCTTACACTCAAAAATGTAAGGTTTGATTCTTTTAATTCCACCGTACTTTGTTTAAACCTGTGCTGTATGCATCCCATTTTAAAGTGCAATTCAAACTAGAGTTTGATTTTGTGAAGAAATGGGCCAGTGCGTTGCTGTTTTCAAAGCCTGTTCATTTGTGACCGATTTAAGTTCAAATTGTTGGACACTCAGTACCCATAGGCCTGCCATGCATCATCATTCCCACTGCATATAAGAGTCTGCTGCTGGAGAAAAGGCTATCTGCCCCCTCTGCGCTGGACAACAATTGTCCCTGCCACAATGTCATACACAGTCCTGTTGTGCTGGAAGAAGAGCAGAGTGATGAAGACAGGAAAAAGGAAGGCGATGGAGAAGTTCTTATTCAGTGCCCGCACAGTAGAGCTGCGACAGTCAAGACAAAAGAGACAAGACCAAGACATTTTATATTAAAGGGATAATTCTGTTTTTTTTACATGAAGTTGTATGACATCCTCACCATCAGTGTCGTGTATCAACAGTGACTTTTCCCCTGCTGCGTTCTGTGAGCAGAGTTCTGGCCCGCTTTTGGTGTTGAAGAAAGTAGTTCCGGCTAGTTTCTGGGGTCACAAATATAAAGCGCTTCAAAAAACAATATGCATCACAAAATCATTGTCCGTAAAAAAGTCAGACCTCACAATCACCTGGCACTATTTTCCCTCCCTTCGTATCACTGCGCACCGCCGCCTGTTGACAGCTGCGCACCTTTCCACCAGCTGTTTCACAGTGTTTACATGCTCGGATGGTAAACGTAAATATGTCTGACTATGAAACAAGTGATGAAGACATTTCTTTTACCACAGAGTCAAAGGGGAAACCTTTATGAGCCCAAATATACAGATACCGAGCTTCGTCAGATGGAGTTAGAACGGGTCAGATGGAGAGGAGAGAGACAGAGAAGCGGTCCAAGCTGAAGTTGGATCTGCAGCTGTAGCTGTGATGAGAGACAGAGTGAGCGATAAATGGTGGTGCACTTGTTCAAAGTGTCAATTAATGCCGACGGAGGTGGAGAGCTACTGCTGCCACGAATGGGAACTTGTCATGCCACAGATGCAAGATCTCTCAATTGATGAGGAGGCCAGTGTACCAGCTTGTGTCTGTCCGCACCATTTTTCATATATTTTCTTGTCTAATAATATATTTACCTCTCTCTAGTTCTCACGTTAGCGCTCTCGTGTATCTGAGCATGTAAACACTGTGAAACAGCTGATGGAAAGGTGCGCAGCTGTCAACAGGTGGCAGCACGCAGTGCTACGAAGGGAGGGAAAATAGTGCCAGGTGATTGTGAGGTCTGACTTTTTTACGAACAATGATTTTGTGATGCAAATTTATTACTCTTTTGAATGCATATTGTTTTTTGAAGCAAAGCGCTTTATATTTGTGACCCCAGAAACTAGCCGGAACTACTTTCTTCAACACCAAAAGCGGGCCAGAACTCAACAGACGCAGCAGGGGAAAAGTCACTGCTGATGCACAACACTGATGGTGAGGATGTCATACAACTTCATGTCAAAAAACCTGAACTATCCCTTTAACATTAATTAAAGCACGTATCCCTAAAATGTTCCACTAAGAGAACACTCTAAACACAGTTAACTCATATATTAAAAGAATCTCAAACAGCATGTGATCACTCACGCAGACAGGGTGACGTTCGATGCTGGGACCACAAGGACACGGTTAGGTCGGACCAAAGTGGATGTGTCACAGGTCACCACCCGCAGGCCAAGCAGAAACTTCCCTGGTGTGGCGCCACCAGCGCCCCAGATACAGATGATCTGATTGGACAAGAAGAGCAAACTAACAATCTGGTAGGCTCTTGACCACTCTAGTATACTACGCTGTAGACCAGTTGAAGGCAGAGCATAATAATGATACTACACTCACATAGGAAGCAGTAAAACAGCTAATTAATAATACACAAACAAGGTCAAAACCATGGAAAGAAACATGCCAGATGGCATTAGTCTGAGCATAGGAGCCTCTATGTCCCTGTGCTGGAGCCCACCTGGGAAAACAAGTCACTGATGCAGAAGGCCTGATACATGACTTAATCTCAGGCAACTATGAATGTTACGTTGCATCACTGTCCTCTGTGGGAAACAGCGGTGACTCTGCCTGACTCTTCTAATTTAACAAGACCAGGAGGCACTGAAGCAGCTTCTACTAAATGTAACTAAACAAATTAGAGAAAGTTGTTTCAGTTCTGTATTTCAGGTGGGGACACTGTTGTTTTTATCCACACATCTGTTCAACACCCACAATTACTACCAACAGGCTGAACAGATATTGGCTGGCCAATATATTGGTATTTAGTAAATCATATTTTGTTTTTTGGTATGTACAATTTTTGTACTATTATAAGTCTGATTCCTTTGCAAGCTGAAAAGTACAAATACAGTTTATGTATTACCTTATTTATTATCAATGAGATGAACATTAACAACACGCTTAACATGCAGGTTTTCTCCATCACTAAATATTGTAACATCCGCAGGAGAATGTCTTCTTCATTCTTTTCATCTAAATATTTTTCATCATATTATTCAGCCATCATAAAATCTAATGTAGAAATATTATCACGACTGTGCTAAATTTGACTCACCTCATACACACACACTAGCACCCTGTAGACCAGAGCCACAGCCATCATCTTCTGCAGGTCCTCCATGGACGTGTTCTCATCTATCTCCTCCACAATGAAGTGGGTTATGAATTTGGCAATGTCCCTTGAAAGAGGAGAGACAGCATGCCTGTGTGAAGATGGATCTGGGGAATGGTGAAATAACTTGACATTAAAAGCTATGATGCTTGCAAATTGTCTATTTTGCATAAGTGACCTACAGCTACACCTGTGTCAGGTAAGCTTAAGGAAAACTACGATGAGGGCTGAGAATGTTGCATATTGCAATCTAGAATTACAGTGTTAAATAACCAAAATAGTTTATTTTTTAAATGTTCTCATTTGGGCTCTGATTGTCTTTTCTTGCATTTATCATTTTACTTTTAAAGTTCTGTTTCATTTAAGACTTTATGATAGCTTTACTCACTTCATCCCACTCAGATGCATGATCCACAGCACAATGGTGGCCTTCACACAAAACAAGATGAAGAAGTCCACTGTCTCAGCCAGGAACCGCTGAAGAGGAGAGGGGATGGTGTATTCCCGTCCTGTGAAGCAGACGAAAAGACAAGTGCATCCAGTATGCTTATTTCACAAATTGAATACTTTTCCACATTATTCTGGACGAGTTCTTAATTAAAATTACCTTGATTTTTACTGGCTTACGTTACTACTATATGTCGGCTGAAAATTATCTGATAACCAAGAGAGATTTTGTAAGGGCTGTAAGCATATAAGCTTGCTTTCTCCAGGCCATATAAGCCTGCTTCCCACCAGACTCACGACCAAGCTTATTACACAAGTGAGCCCACACATTACTTCAGACTGAATGGCATTTTGGAGAAAGGAGGCCCTGTAATACACTAACACTAAGTGAAACTGAACCCTACCTGGCTGAGGTGGATTCCCATTCTGCTGCTGGGTTGTCCGGGCATCAGTAGCTGGAGTCGCGGCTGTGCTCTGCTCCGTCTGGGGGGCACCAGGATGAGGGAAGGATGCAGGGAAACTAAAAGGATACGGGTGGCTGTACCAGTTACGTGAGTCGAAAGCTTGCTGCCCAGCCCCGGAAGTCGAGGCAGGTGAACCTGGTGTCTGAGCGCTTGTCCCCGGCGGAGGGAAACTACACGGAGGAGGAAAGGGGAAAGCTGACAGAGTCACCCAGCTCTGCCAACCGGCATATCCCCAGTAATACTGCCACATCCACTGTTGCAACTTGGCGCAGTATTCCGTGGTAGCGGTACTCGGAGGATGCTTAGCATCCTTTTCAGGCCAACGACGCTTGTCACCTGTTGTCTTGTCCATCATGTCTGACCTACTACACAGACTTTCCCTAATTTGTCAGGTAAATCTGCTTTAAATGCCTTTACGTCTTCAGGTAATCCCTCTTTCGTCGGTTTACTAGCTCTCCGCTGCTTTCAAACACAACAGCGCTAGCTAAGTGGCTTTGTAAATACGGGGATTTCCGGGACCGCTCAACGATATCTCCCACAGTGGTAACGTTATTTTCGCAAAATATTTTGTAAATTTCCTTGACATATTAATCTTTAATGTAGAATCAAAATGCATACCTTATCTGTAGTGAAGAGTTTTTGCAACTCAACATTATGTTGTGGAAAAGGCTAATAACAGACCCCCTCCGTCGTTAATGGTATATTCCATTTAAAGGCACATCCATCATACACCGGTTTATCGTCACCAGGCCTTTCAGTCACCCTCTCTTTTGGAGTAATGACTGGTATGTTGCATAATAAGTTAATCACATTTCTCACTTTTTTATTTTTGGTTAAATAAATTTGAGCAATGTTGGTGTTTTCAATTGCCTTATTAATTAGTCTAATTTATACACATATTTCACATTGCTAGCATTCCTCTGAGTTTCATTTGTTTAGTTATAGAGAGGAAATATGGCCTACAACTAATATCAGGGATGAAACAGGGACAGGTTCTACTTTGTAACAATATCTCCTGAAAGAGAGCTTATATTTACTTGGGCTAAATAAATAAAGGGCATCCAATATCAACTATGCAAATTAATTTGATAAGACTATTGAATATGTTTCAAAGTGAGAAGAATCCATTATTAGAGCAATAACACCAGTAACTGTTCAGTGTGACAAGGAACTGATGAACTGTCTCACATTTCTATCACTAAAAGGTGTAGAAAGATAAATATTGCAGCATAAAGATACATGTCCTTCCTATTGGTCCCAATTCAAACAACACAACTTTTCAGAGTGCACCACAAGAGAGCAGCAGAGGACTGTTGAACCGAGTTAATAATGCTTTTAATCATATTGTCAAAATAATCACTACTTTTCCTATTAATATATATACTTATAATTAATTATTATTATATTCTATGACACAATGATATGAGCGCATGTACACAGATGATAAAACATGTAAATGCATTTTCTGTTTTTATTGTGTCTTATTTATAGGTCAGGAACATAATATACAGTACTGTGCACAAGTAAAGTGAGGATGCTTTTTAAAATTATACCAATGAATAGCTTTTATTTATCAATTAACTTCATATAAAGTTCAGTAAACAGAAGAAAACTAAATTAAATCAATATTTAATGTAACCGTGCTTTGACTTTAAAACCAGCTCTCCTTGATACACTGGCACACTGTTCTTCAAGGTCCTTTGCAGGTAAATTGTTCCAGTGATCTTGGAGAGAAGTTGCCGCCACAGTTCGTCTTTGGATTAAGGCGTCTCAGATGCGTTTAACTCTTCATATAATCACAGACTGCCTTGATGATGTGGAGATCAGGGCTCTGTGGGGGCCATACCATATGTTGCAAGACTCCTTGTTCTCCTTGTTGCTGAAGATAGTTCTTTATGACTATATGTTTGAGATTATTGTCATACTGCAGAATACATTTGGGACCGATCAGATGCCTCCCTGATGGTTATCCATCATGGTTCTAAACATCTAATGTGCCTAAAATTTTTACACAGTACTGTGTATATTTTCATATTGTGCACATCTCAATATGAAAGAATGCTCAGACCTGGAAGTTTTGCCCATTTTGATGTACATCACGGGTTGGGATGCGTGAGTTTTGGCCTACAGCCACATTCATGAATCACAAAACATCAGTTCAGTGACTAATCAGTGGTTTGACACGGAGGCCATCAGGGTCAAAAACTCAAAACTCTGTAAAAGCTGCTGCGGAAATGGCTCTGATTCAAAAAAAAAATGCTGGCCAGTCAGCTGACGAAAAGCTACTTTCTCTCTCTCTCTTTCACACACACACACACACACACACACACATATGCACACACACACAGTCTTTTTTAAGTCCCTTTTTTTCTCTGACCCCACTTTCTCACTGATATCTCCCACCCTCTTCATCATCCCACCTCTCCAATTACTTCTCTCTCTTTCTGTCTCCCCATTTCTCTAAATGTCCCCCTCCTCTCTGATTAAAGGGGTGAGGGGGGTAAATGGGGGGTTGTATTTGCTGACTGGGCTGGCCCGGCTCTGTGGGTTAGGTGTTAGGCCTGCCAGTTCTAAATGATTGTGCCTGGCCCAGTGAATGGAGCCAGTGAGGCGGACGTCAATCCGACCGCAATGAGCGTTATCCCTGTCGACAGAGGCCATACGATGACTGTGCCCAAAAGTAATCGGGCCAAAATAAAAGCTGTGTCCGGCAAACGCTGACCCCCATAGAACCCAACAACCTGGAGGGATTACTGCTGTGGAGGTGTGTGTATTTGTATGTGTGTGTCTGTCTGTGAGTGAGTGAGTGTGTATGCTGGAAGAGTGGTGAGTGAAATGGGAGTTTGGATGAACTGGCTACTGTACCGATGCAGGATGGGCAATGTATCACCCAGAGGTGGAGAGTAACTAAGTAAATCTACTCAAGTACTAAAACACAGTTTAAAAGTAATAGCTGTTCAATCTTGTGAGATTTCTTACTTTAGTACACAACAGTGGAAGTACTGCACTTTTCATTCAATTTGCATTACATATGATGGCTGTACAGAATATGCAAAACATGTGACAAACAAATAAATAAAATGCATAGTCAGTGTTTCAACCAGCAGGTGTAACAGATACATTGGCTTCAATGAAGTTTACATTAAAAATACTGTCTGCTTAATGCCAGTATTTAGTTACATGCAGGCATTAATGCAACAAATATATGCCAGTGACCTGTTCTCACTCTGTTGTAACACCTATTACTTTACACATGTGTAGGTTTAATCCTACTCCAGCTGACTGTTGTCACCTTTTGAAAAAGTATGTGAAGTTTGCAAAAATAGCAAATAAAAGCAATATTAGGTCAACATTAAATGCCAAATAACCATAGTAGAGTATCTTAAGCAAATAGTGGGCATACTGCCACATCGACAGACTTCACAGTGTGTACCTTAGTGGCTGAAATCACAACTAATCTAATCTATCTTTACTTACTTTTCAGTCAACACAAGTTAACAGTTCAGTGAACTTCATGTAATACAGTATTAGTATAGCAGCATTGCTCTGAGTGCAGAAGTTTTTTGAAACCTTTGAATACAGAATGTGTCTGTACCCTAACAAGACACTGCAATGCATCATTTTAACCCTGATGATACACAAGAGCAGCATTTGAGCCACTCATCTGTAACTCTGTTTGGCACAAGGCACATGCCACTCTGGTTGGACATCTTTGTGACTTCCTACATAGGCCAGTATTAGTGTATTGCAGATATATCATGTTGGCCAATAAGCAACAAAAGATCGCAGTATAGAAACTAACTTTTTGGTCATTTAGAGACAGCGTTAATATTACATAGTTTGTCCACCAGAGAGCACTGACAAAAAGAACCAACAAATCTTACGGATCTGTATCAAGATTGTTTGTTTAGGTTATTTGTCAGTAAAAAAAAAATCAGCAGATATATTGGATCTTTTGAAATCCTAAATATCAATTTATGTATCGGCATCAAAAATGAGTCTCACTATAACGAAAATCCTGACTTTTTCATCTGAATGGACATTTTAAAGTGACCAATAAATGCTTCTTCTTTTTTTTGGTAACAACTGCAGGTATGGCCCCTTTTTCATGTTCACCTCTGCCTCCATGCATGCCACTCTGTGTTAGACTGATATAATGGTGAGCGACACATTCACCAACATAAGAGGTTCACACGGTTCACAAGAGGTCTTGTGAAAAAGGTTGCTGTGTCTGTACAGGATGTGTGCCATGCTCCTAGACGTACACTAAGAGAACAAGGTCACCAAATAATCCCAGTTGCCCAGAAACATGCACTATGGACTCAGTTTACTGTGTATTTGGTCTTAATGTACCCCCGCCACCCCCCAACACTAAGTCCTCCAATGCTACTTTCTGACATTTTTGTGTCCTTGAATGAAAAAAGTTAGTTTAAAAAAAAAATGTGATAGAATACTGCATCTGTTGGCCTTCCCTCCCTGTAGGATATTTAATATGTGAAAAGGAGACTAGCAGGCATGAGCTTGATTACAGTAAGGGGCTTAAATCAAGTCTAAAGTATTACTTAATGAGCTTTGGAGATGCTAGGCTGATGTGGTTACCTTTGAACAGAGTCAGGCTAGCTGTTTGCTAAATGACTGATATGCTAAGCTAACCAGCCGTAGGCTTCAGCTTCATACTGAACAGACAGAGAAAGACACAATAATCATTTTTCATCTAACTCTCTACAAGAAAGGAAATAAGCACCTTTTAATTAAAAAAAATCAAACAATTCCTTAAAATAAAAATATGTTGGGAGGGGGCGGGGCGGTGTTGGAAATCTTTACTGAAAAACTAAAGCAAATGAACGCTCTGCTTGAGAGCTTCACAAAAATATCATTTTAGAAGAGAATTCTTTTAGCAAATACTTTTTCTATTTTCAATTTTGATCAAACTGTCTGGACATGTACTATACAATTAGCACACATTACATTTTAAATCAAGTATTTGCCTTATGGCAGGCTAACTATCAGAGCTGAGCATTCATAGTGTTTTAAATGAGTTATTCCTACAGTCATGTGGAATTTAGCCACAGTTTACATAAACGTCCCATAGATAACAGCACATCACTGGTCTTAGTCAACAGTGACTTTTAACCCCTTTCAAAAAGCAGTGACTCTTGGATCTCCAAATAAGTTTGTCAGAGAGCATGGTGGGAAATATTCCACCCTTTTTCATGCGGGAACTCAAGATGTAGGTTTCTGCAGATTTGGCTTTACTCTGGCATGTTGCCTTGCACGACCACGCACTGGTTTAAGCTCTTAGTCTACACAAAGGTTAAAGCACACTGATTCAGCCCAGTCAGAATGTGTCTAGTGGGTCGCAGGTTAAAGAAATGAACAAAGCATTCGTCAGGCGTCCAGAGAATGTGGGGAAAGGGGTCACTGACTTCCTGTTTTGGAGTAGGTGTAGGGAGGGGGAAGTTGTCATGTGATTTATCTTATAAATTACTAAGACTGTTTCTGTGATGGTGTAAATCCATTGACGGGTAGGAACACTATATTTCAGACATTTGTGACTTTGGTATGGCATGTTTCAAGAAATTCTTTACAGTCTCAAATGGGATTAATTTCTGTCATTTGTTGATTTCATGCAAAGATGAAACAGTCTGTAATGTTTACAGTCTTTCTTACACTGCGTGTTTGGCTGGTACCTTTTCAAATCAGTTCCCTTCATCAAATTAACAAAGTTGCAGTAATACAAATGGATTTATACAGATGAAGCTCAGAAAATGTAGACTGAAGAGGAAAAACTGCTTCATTTGCTGAGATGGCAGAGGGAAGTCCTTGTTACCTTTGGCCTAGAGAAGAGAAAAATCCCTCTTGAGATTTTGATGCTTTGTCTTATACGTGTAACAGTGAGAACCAATTAAGTGAATTATGTCTGCTTCCCTGGAGCCCTGACAGGAACACCCAAGGGGAGAGTGGGTTATGAGAGCACAACTGCTCTCCCACCGGCTCCTGCTTCAAGCAAAATCCCTTCTTCCTCCACCTCCTCCTCCTCTTTACCCAATTCTCTTTATTTCCTGCACCTTTAAAGTCTCAGTACTTTTACCCTGGTGTTGGCACACTGTGGTGAGGAGGTAAAGGGTTGTTCATGCAACAATACCAACCCTCCCTTCCTTAAAAACTCCTTCCCTTATTACCTACAAACATTTTCTACCTTTTCCTCTTTTTCCCTACACCAACTGATAACCAACTATAATTTCTGTTTCAGTTGTCCTTGATATTTTTACTTTATAGTTATAATTACTTTGAGGTTCAATATTTGCCCCAAAGCCCTGAAGAACTTTGTATATAGTACTAATTTTATTGCTTTTACTGTTACTTACTTATGCCACTTGTAATAGCAAAGTTTTTCAGAACAAAGGTTAAATTCTTTTTGCATCCATGATCTTTATTCTACCATTTCCATAACTCCTAGAGTACCTTTAAATAACTTTTCCATGTACTTTGCTGTCCAACAGATAGGAGACTCTCATCTCTAAAATCATTTTAAGCTCCATCTCCACCATCACCTCTCCTCTGGCTTACACTGGTGTCAGGATGCTGACTTTTAAGTCACATGCCTCACTCTCCCTTCTTCTGTTTCCCCCTTCAAAAGTGCCTGACAAGACAAAGAACTAACAAAAGAGTTTACCCACAGAGGGTGCTTGTTTGTTTAACATGCAGCTGTGCATTGCAGGGACGGCAGCTGAGTGCTTTCCCGGTGAGTTTCACACGGCCGTAGACTCAAACAGCTGTAAACCCGCAGACCTCAGATTTATGGTTATACAGTAAGGCTTAATAGATAAACACTTTCCTGTATACTTGTAATACCTCCATAACTTTATGGGAGTGCTCTTAGGGCCTGATTTACTAAGATCCCAAATAGTGGATACTAAATTGCTTGCACGGTGCAATAGATTGCGCGTTTCGTTTGCTTGCGTTTTGCGGGTGATCTACTAAGAATAACTGTGTACATGAAAACAGGTGCAACAGGGTGCAGACAGCAGTATTTAAATAAAGGTTCTGCGTGTATTAATGGAGAGTTTGGACGAGCAGAAAGCTGCAATCAGGTTCTGGTGGAAGAGGTTAACAAATATATTGAGTTATAACAAAAACAAATATGACCAGAAAAAACGACATATGGGAGAATATTTGTACAAAGTCAATGCTGTTAGTAAAACCAAAAATATTCCACTCCAAAATATTAACACAGGTGGAAACACTCCATCCTGTGCGTATTCTGTCATTGTGCCTCTGTCTCCTCCTCTCCACAATGACAAAAGTCATCTGAGCGCAGTGCGCAGCCGGTTAGTACCTGCCCTTCAAAGGTTTTATTTATAGATGCAGGTTTGGTAAATCACAATGCGTGTGCTAAATAACATATTTGCATTTTCTCCTCCCTGTATTTTGCACACTGGGGTTGAAAGGCCCCATATTACCTATTCATTATGGCAAACGTACTAAATGAACAGCACCTCAGTGCGCTGCGTTAGTAGATCAGCTTGCACATGTTTTGCGGGTGATGTCAAGTTTGCACACGTTTTTACACACGCAAACCTTTAGTTAATCAGGCCCTTAGAGTGTTACTGTACTGTATAATACAGTGCATATAGTAAGACTGTCATGTTGGAATTGGAATTTACATCAAACCTATAAAATGAAAAAATCGTCAACTCTATTAAGAATGAACTGAGTTTTGTGCACGTTTAATCAATTTCACCTGAAGAGCTCAGAGGTTTGCTGTTTGTGTTTATGCTGATGAAAGGCATGTTTACAAGGTACTTGTAGAAAGGTCAGCTTGTGACTAATGGCTTCCGTTTTCCTCCCGCCTATCACAGACTGGTTATCTCTCCAGTGCATTGAGGGGAAGTGCCTATTGCATACGGCATGTCTCAGAGTGTCCATCAGGTCAGCTTTCCTGGTGGCCTATTGTTTATTTGCTGAAGGTTTCCTAAGTTCAGTCCAAACTGTCCACACTGTACTGTACTGTAATCAGTAGGGGATGAAATGTAACATCAGTGACTTAATTTGTATCAAGTAGTAGTATGTTTTTACTGTTGATAACATCCTGTAACATGATTATAGCTTCTTTTTGTGCAGTATATCACTTCACTTTGCTAGTTTTTGACTGTGGCCAAAAGCAAGATGACATATTTGACTTTGAATGTGATATTCCCAAAGAAATAATATGCATATATTGGTCTTAACAGTAAATAATAGTAAATCCTCTCAGGCATTGACACACACATATGCACACCACATACTGTACACTATTGGGCAAAATATTACTCTTAAGGTACTCAACATATTACTATTAAGAAATAGGGATGAATATGTGAGCTCCTGTTTCAGACTAAGTCAAAGTATTTCTCAGCCTGAAGTTCTCTGCAGACAAACAGCAAAGTTACCTTTAAAATGTCTACACCATTCAGCCATACCACCTGCATGAGAAGGTCAATGTGTGTGTGTGTGTGTGTGTGTGTGTGTGTGTGTGTGTGTGTGTGTGTGTGTGTGTGTGTGTGTGTGTGTGTGTGTGTGTGTGTGTGTGCATACCTATGGCATAGAAACCACAACAAAGCATAACATTATTGTGACTTTATCCACGTTGATTCCCTAAAGTCTCTCTCTGTTTATCAGAAGGGGAGTGACAGAAAGACATCTGTATTGTCTGGCACAAAAGGGCGCATTGTTCTTCCGGTTGTATAGTCAAACTTCAGACTGTATTGTCTGTTGAACTCCTGAACTTCTGTTTAATGGGTCGCTCCTTTATTTAGAAGAGTAACACCTGGTTTGGATATCAATGTTTGAAGCTTGTCTTGTATAGGTTGATTTTAATATTGGCTTATTCATGTTTTGCAAATAATCATATTGTATTTTAATGGATAAATATGTCTTTGATCTGAAACTTCTTTCAGACTGAGTGTAGAATCAACATGAATTTTACAGTTTCGCTTATTTGATGTAATAATTCGGCGATTGAAGTTTTCCCTTACAGAAGTTGTGTTCACTTCATGCTGTGGCCTTAAAATAAACTGCTCTGTGTGTTACAGAGTTTCTGAGGGTTGAGTGCAAAGAATGCTTGATACAAACAAAACAGAAACCATGTACAGTATGTTACTTCCCATCTGGCTTCACACAGACATGCATACATTCAAGCATGCACATATAGACTGATTTCAGAGACTGCCTCCTTCCTCACTCCCCCGTACCGCCATCATCCCCTTCAGATTATAAATCACATGTCCTGTCACACAGTAGTCATAGGAGGAGGAGTGGATAAGCTCAACATTGTGATGACTTGCGGTGGATGCACACAAGAAAATGCCAGCACTTCCTGCTGACTGACTTTTTATTGCATGTCCAGGCAGTTCTCTATCTGCTTTTTTAACAGAAATGCACAAGCACAGATACACATAAACAACCTGTTTGCATATGCACAAAATCCAAAGTGCTGAGTTTTGCTTGCTCTCTAGGGAACACCATTGTGTAAGATCCAGTTTGTATACCGTCACTTTAAAGATTTCCAACATCCTTCCTCTAAGCTATACAATCATTCACAGGGGTCTTTTTCCACGCTAAGCTTTGACAGGAACTCCTGGTGGGATGACTTGAAAAACAGTGATCCTTTGTGGGGGTCCTCAAAGGCAAAAATGTATTTCCTCATATACAGCTCAGAAGCCTTTAGAAGTTATATTTTGAGCTGGTTCCACGCCTTTTCTCCTTAAAGTGAGAATTGTTTCTTTATTAAAAATATCCTTTATGATACCCTAAGGACATCCAGATGTCTAGACTACAATCTTTGATCCAAAACAGTGTCGTCCTCCTGGAATCCTAGACATTTCTCTGAGTGTTTTGGGGAGATAACAGTACAGCCTGCCTCTGTGCAACCAGACGGGGCACAGCTTGCATAACATTCAGAGATTTGTTGATGAAATCAGAGTTCACTCTAAAGTACAACTGGATAGCGAGGTTCAGCGGAAAGAAAGCTGGTTGCATGGCAACCAGCCTCCCCTACTGTTCTGTGGGGCCACTGCTGACATCCCTCTGCCCAGCTGTTTGGTTGCCCTTGGAGACTGCTCTTTGGTCAGGGTAGATGTTGTATAGGTCCTGTGGAGTGGATTGAGGTAAAACTGATGTTTGTTCAATGTTTTGAGTGAATTTGGAGGCACAGACTTCACAGCAACCCTTCTAGGCTCGGTAAGCTGTATCCAGGTGGGGGTTGATCCCAAGGTCATCCCCACCCTCAAGCAGAAACCCAAGTCGAAAAACACAAAGAGTGGGAGTGGGATTTGTGCTGTATGTACAGAAAGAATAGTGTACTGCTCATTTTGTTTTTACTTGATTTTCCCTAAAACCAAGTCATTCAGGTTGATCTCAAGTTGTTGTGAAGCTTAAGAAGTCAGGACATGTTGCTGCAGCTTTTTGCCATATAATATTTAAAGATATTCTCCACACGTTTAAAATACCCTAGATAATAATGTGTGCCTACTATGGTTCTTCCACACAAAAAAGTTATCTCACTAACATCCTTCATTAATACATATAAATATTGTTAATGTCAAAAGTTAAACTGCTGTACACAAGATGTATCCTTTGTCATTAGTCCATTGTCAGTGTGCAATGGATGCTTCAAGTTCCACTGCCACACTTGTAGTTCAATACTGGACCATGACTGACTCCAAACTAGTTGTGATGTCACAAACCATGCTCACCTTAGACTCTGATTTTCAGTGAGTACAGAGAAACTTCACCAGTTCAGCAGATTGATGTTAAAACAGCCTTGTAGTGTCAAACTTTGTGCAGATGTCATTTTGCATTTCGATGCACAAATATCCTGTTGCAGAAACAAGATGCAAATCACAGTTTTGAGTGGAAGTTAATGTGTTATGATGTTATATGTTTATGAGTAAAAACAACACTGTCTTAATTAGGCGTGAGTTTTCAAAGCTCCCAATCAACCTCTGCACATGTGATTATCACATCACAACTGAATTACAAAGTTTTTTTACTTGTTTAATACAACTAATCTCCACAGTTCATCAGATTAAAAAAACAACTACAACAATAAAACAACAACAACAAATGACCCCTGAGTTTCCTCCTAACTTTCCAGAGGTTTATAGTTTGAGTGACTATTTGGTAGAAATGCTCAGCTTTGCAGATTACACTGTCTTGCTAAAAATATCAGGCCCAAAACACTATGTACACAATAAAGAGTGACCACTGTCAGCAAGTATTTGACCAGACTGTGTCACACCCGCAAATCTTCTCAGTCTTTATTACTGTGGAACCTTTTAAAACGTATTTTGACATTACAGAAAGGGAAGCAGAATCAAGGATGTGTTGCATGAGAACTAAAGCTCATACATCATGTATCTTTAACCTTTGTGATCTGTGTAAACATGAAAGATGTTTTTGTTTGACAGAGTTTAAGTTAAGGACAAGCAGAGGAAGGGTGTCAACACTACAACTACTACAAGTGGAGCTTTCCAGATGTTATGCAAAGGATGTGAGTTCATTCTTGTAAAGTCCAAGACAATCTGCTTTAACAAAAAACAACCTCAGTATCAACAAGATACCTCTGCATGAAAGGACTGAGAACACACTCACACACACATGATGGTCACCAAAAAAAAAAAAAACGGTTTAACCCAACAACAACAAAACTAAATGTCACAGCTCCAGTTTATTCTGTGGCTGCCTTTTGTTTTTTTTACTGCTTTTCTCTGCCAGTCAACTTTCAGCGGGCTTCTCACTATCCTCTTCCTTCCTCTACAGCTTCCTAGTTTGCACTGTGAAACCTCCTCTCCTTGTGTAAGGTTCAACTGTGGACAGTAAAGGAAGATCTGTACCTTTCCTCTATTATGGAGTACCTCCCTTTTTGTCAGGTTTGGCCTCCAGCTAGAGAATATTTTTTTCAAATGGTCTGAGAAAATCACTTCAACAATAAATAAATGCCAGATACTGAGGACTACGTACATTGTGTGACACATATTTACTCAGTTGTCTCGAGTTTTCCAGTTCCAATTATCTAAGTAATTAGGAAACGCCAATGACTATCAAATCAAGATGTCCTGAATTAAACGGGGAGGTGAAGATCTTCCTCGTCCCCCATTGTTATCCAAACAAAATGAAGGGGAAGCATGTGGAACACAAGCACTGCACCTGTAAGTCAATCCATAGCAGATGTGATCTTTTCATGTTTTTAGAGTACTGTTGGGGCATTCTGCTGAATTGGGGCCTTTTCCAGACCCAGTACATTACAGGCAGAAATATGCATGAACAGTATATGTATAATACATTCATTTATCAAGCAAAGCATCCTGCCCTTTGTCCTATTTGCATTTTGAAGATACATCATGTAAAACCTTTATAAAAACTACATAGAACACTGAAGAATAGAATTGAAGCCCATCCTGATTCTCTAAAGCTATACCTTACCATGAAATATAATGATTACATTTTTTTATTTTGTATTATTATGTGACTCTATTTCCAATTCTGACATGAAATACATTTTCTAATT
Source organism: Scomber japonicus (assembly GCF_027409825.1). Taxonomy (NCBI): domain Eukaryota; kingdom Metazoa; phylum Chordata; class Actinopteri; order Scombriformes; family Scombridae; genus Scomber; species Scomber japonicus. Next base: position 16,046,704 of record NC_070592.1, read on the forward strand.
GGAAAATTCATAATATGCTAGACAAAATATACAGTTTAGCCGTGTCACCAGGTTTTCACTCACTCCTGTTACCCTGACACATTCCCTCCTCTAAATATTTGGGACATTCCTCATGTCACATGATCACTGGAAGTAGCATCACCTGAGTCTCCTGAAGGCCATTGGAAGACCAAAAGTAAGTTCTCTCACTCAATTTTTGGTATTTTCGATCATGTTGTAAGTATGACAGAGAATGTCAATCTCAATGTTCACTTCTGGTTCCTAATTTATTTCTTAGATGTTATTATGTTTTTTTTAAAGATAACTTGCAGGGGCTACATGCTCTCATGCTATTAGCACTGATGCCATGTGGCTACATTTCCTGTATTTGCTGATGATATGCGAAAAACTCAGTCCTGTTACTTTCAGTCCTGTTATTCATATAAAGTATTTGTAATTTAAAAGCCTTGTAAAGAATAAAATGGCTTGGGATTGACCATTACACATTTTGAATAGTATAACCTGTGTTATTAAATGCAGTGATGAAAAAATTAAGTTTAATGTTGAAAAGTTACAACATACAAATGGCACCAATTAGACCTGAATTGCCCTTTTCTAATGTGCCTACAGAGGCCACAAAGGCTCAAACATCACTTTCATCATCAGTATAAGTACAGTAAACCCTCTGCTTGTAAAAATGATATAGTTTACCTTCATTAGACCTGAAGTAAGTATAATGTTTGTTATCACTTTTGCTCTGATTAAAAAGATGCCATCATCCTGGAGAAAGTATTGACGTTCATGTCTAAATACATCACATTTAAGTCTGCAAAATGTTTCATGGTTCATCAGCACCTGATTTGCCAAGTATTTTTTTCTTTTTACCTCTTTTAGCTGAGATCTAATCTCTAATCATGCCTATCTTGTCCAAAATAGAATCAGATGTGTGCATCTTTGAAGAGTTGATGGAAGATCATGTAACTCACAGTGGGTTAAAAAAAAATTGCCATGACAATCCACCTGGACAACTTCAACCTTTTAAAAACATTTTTTCAGTGCCAACAATGGTGTCTGTTTTATAATGCATGGGAATACGTGTTGTGCAGGCAGAGTTTGTACCTTCTCTAACTGATACTAGTGTTCTGTGTTACTTTGCAGAGGACCAGTTAGGTTACATTGGTACTCCTTATTTCAAATACTAAGTTAACAAATATCTCAGCTTCACAAGTAAAATGTCTCGGAGGTATTAAAAACATGGCCAATGACACACTAACACAACTTTGTGACCTTTGCTAACCATCCACTGTGGTTTTCTCATCCTCTTGGCATCTCCCCAAAAGTTCAAATACTGTATATCCTCGTCTACTGCCAGTATACCATTGTCAGAACAGAAAAGAACAACAGTGTTGGCCTACTGTTTCACCTGTTTCAGCTGTTTTGACCATTAGGTCCAATCAGTGCTATCATCTCTCTTTCCTGTCATGGGAAAGTTGCCGTCGCCTCTGGAACAATCCATCCCCCCAGAAGAGAAACACACACACATTACACACTTGACCAGTAGCCAAAGGGTGGGGACGTCTGTGGGGACAACTCATAATGCTTTTAGTTTTTCCATGTAGCTACCCAGTTTGTACATGTGCAATGGGAAATGTTCGACCTCCCAAAAAGGAAGAGGGGATACATTTCCTCGCTGACCCCTCTGCATGATGCTAATAACTCCAAAAAGAGTTCACATTCCTCCAGGAGCCCCTGCCAACACAAATCATATATCAGGACGGCTGACTGTTTGCTTCTTGACCTTTAGTCTAGGGATATGTTTGGACCCTTACTTTTTACTAAAATAAGGAAGCATTAAAAGAACTATAAAATCCAAAATATCTGTAAAATGTGACTGCGTGTAGAATTACAGCTTAAATTCCACAAAGCAATTTACCCAGAGGAGTACACCATTAAAGTCAGGAAATCAGCTTGTCAGATTAGGTGGTATGTTCTCATTAGAGCACTTTTTTTCGTGCACAGCGTTCCTCAGCATGCCCTAATCATTGGAATGCTTTCAAGAATGTCATAATTGAATTTGGATGTGGTACCGTTCAAATAAAAAGCAGACAAACTGATTTACTGACAAATAATATCAATAACAAATCAATAAACTCTCAGAGAAACAGTTTTGACAAATTTTTCAGCCATTTTTATTCAAATCACCACAACAATTCCAAATGAAATCAAATGTGTCATGTTGGAGAACAGAGGCACAGAAATTTTTATTTTTGGCAACACAGTGAAGATAAAGAATAGGGAGAGCAGAACACGCCATTACTTTAGTTTGGTTTGTGCTCATTGAACTGAGCCTCTCATCCAGCAATGCATCCAACAAGTAGGCCGAAGGGACCCTCATCACGCCTCCCTCACATACGTTCTCACTGCGATTACGTCTCCCATTATGCATTTCTGTGGAAAGAAAAGGCGCGGTCAGATTATCAGGAGAGTTGCATGTGGCAAAGGTAAATATGAATTCCTACATGTGCTTTGAGTTAAGGCTGCACCCATCATGCAGAGACTATTCTTATGCAATACCAGATTCTTTTAGATCTCATAATGTACCCATAAGCCTGTCTGCTTCTCCATGGTGACAGTCATACTTTAAAGATTTGTTTTTGGTCTCTTAAAATCTTCCTACAGATAATGTACTTTGGGTTTTGCCATTTTATAACTTAATAGTATAGTTTGGCTTATATTATATAAGGATTTCCTGCAGGTCACCTTAAAAAAGATGCATACAATTCTTTAAATTATTATTTTGGGAGTTTTTTTTAATGGGGGAATGTATGCAGAGTTTTCTTCACATTCAGATTAGAAAACTAGGATAGTGGGAATAACTCATAAGCATATTACATTTGCATTACAGTCTATTTATAACTCAATTAAATAATCAAATCATGGCAGAAAATATGCTTAATTATTCATTGCACAGGTTGTGTAAAGGTTACCAGATTTTCTGTCTCTTAGAAAAAGTATGAGTAAAGAAAATATCCTTACCGCTACCATTTTTCCATCTGTGACCTCCCTCTCAATATTCGTCTCTTTGCCATCCCAGCTCTGTTTCTGCACAAGCTTGCCGTTTTCCAGAGTCACCACGGTCTGCAGGGCAGAGAACAAGAGACAAAAAGTTCATTCCCGCACAGAAAAAAAAAACAAAAAAAAAAAAAACACTCACTGATTCTGCACTCTGACCACATGAAACTAACCCTGGTCTTCCTGTCGTCTGCGGTGGTCTCATCGAAAGGCTCGTTGAGCTTGAATCTGATTTCGGTTGTCTTGAATGCGCTCTGAGACTTCAAGCATACAATTCCTTGATCGTCTACGGTCACTATCAAATTGGGCTTGGTCCGATTTCCCACCTGTCGGGTTGCAAATCCCACACCTGCACAGCGCATCGAAATGCAAAAACACACACTCAATACATTTGCACTTATATAACACATTGTAGTAAAACACAATTTAAAGGTTTTGACATGCAAATTGAGCTAATTAGACTTTTGAAAAACCATATTATGAAAATTAATTTTGCACATTTTAAATCAGGTAACTCAGTTAAACTACAGATAATTTTTTTTTACAAATAATAAATAAAGATATCCGGTTTGAGTAACTTTTGGCTACAATTTTTGAGAAAAAAAAGTTTGCATAATATATATAAAAAATAGACCTGAAGTTTAAAAACAGCAACTGAAAGCCTGATAGTGTTTAAACTCCTTTTTCTTACCAATTGCTTTCATGTAGTCATCAAAGTTATCGCTGGAAATCATCTTCCACGTCCCAACGAACTTCTCAACCATGTTTGCAGCTGGTGTGTGATGTGATATCCTAAGTGACAAAAAGTAAAAACACACACAGTGCCTCTGGACCCAACTCTCTTGCAGTGTGGTAACACGCTCAGAGCGTTTTTAAAGGACCAGCCCGACACCCACGAACCAACCACAACATGCTACGTCACACAATACAGCTTTGAAGTCCCGCCTCTAGCCCTCCTAGCATCTAGGCCTTCTTTAATTGATTTCTTACAAAAGCAGAATAAAAAGCTGAATCTTGCTGGTTTTATTGTTTATATCAAATATAAATATATAAATAGGTATGGGTCACGTGTCTGGATAGTTAACTTCCAACATTTTAACCTAGTTCTTTGGTCAGCATGAAAGAACAACATTACCCACAAGTCTTCAGCATGCCATAGCCTCATGAGATAATAAAAAAGTGGTTTTATCTTTGTTAAAACTAGCAAAACGTTTATTAATAGAGACTTGAGCTGAAGTGCAGACCTGGTGGGTTATTAGAAAGTGAGAATGGGTGTTGATGAACACATTTCCAACATTTAACTGTATTATTATCATCAAATAGGAAAGGATTGCAACCTCACAATCCAAATGTTCTATTCCTGTTATTTGCAACAGATAGTAAAAGCTTAGAATATGAATGGAAAACGTCCCATCAGAAGCTGGTTTTAGATTAGCAGAAAAAAATATGCCACGGATATAATAATAATAATGCATAAATGAAAAAAACAAACAAAAAAACTGCAGTTACAGATGCTAAATGATACAGAGGGTGGATAGAGTGGATAGGATGTTAGCTATCTGTGACTGGGTGAAAGGTTTTTTTTCTTTTCAGTGGGGCTGTATCTAAAACTCTGTGCCAAATTACATTTAAGCCTGCTGTGTCAAAGGTTGGAGCTTGCATAATGTTCTCTCAAATGCTGGAATGGTCTCTTTTATCAAGGAAATGGCACATTATGCAAGGACACACCATGACCCTGTACTGATCACAGCACATTTTTAGCAGTTAAAGCATTTTAATTGAAGTCTTCAATGTGGAGAAAATAAGCATAACTGATGTGTGTAATTATGCTAACAAGAGGATGACGCTCTTTGTTTTCAATTTGACAAAAGAAAACACATCCTCAGGCAGGTTTTTGATGTTCAAATAGTGGATCAAATAGAAAAAATGTGTAATTCAAGCATTTTTTATATCATACAAAGCCAAATGCTGTCACATGTCAGAATCAATACGGAGTAGCTTTAAGGAATCAAGGATCAAATTGCAGCAGAACTAACAAGCTTCAAATGAAATACTTTTATTATAAAACATTCAACAATATACACAGATAAATACAGATATATTCAGCTAGCAGATGATCATTTTTTCGCTGCAGCTTTTGCCTGCGGGTCCTTGGCGATGCAGCGGGCCTGAAACGCGCCCAGCATCTCAGAGCTCGTCAGCTTTGCTCCCTTCATCACCAGCTTCTCTCCATCTGCTGTGGTAGGGAAAGGCAAAATGGTCAAGGAGATGACTCATGATACCACAATGTCTCATCTCATTGTTAGGACTACAAGAGGTAAACAGGTGAAGAGTCAACTGTGAGCAAAAGTCAAGTATCACACACACAACGAGCCTCTGTGCTACTGACCTACGGCAGACATTTCTACATTTGATTTGTTTTGTGTGTGAGTGATACTTATTGTGTAATTGGATTAAATTCCAAGTTTAAGTCATACAGTACAAACTACTATGTGGAGGTGTTGTCCAGCACGTACAGAGCTTAACCTTATGAACAAGCAAAGTTACCACTGATACTAGGCTGACAATCCACCCTTCTACTCAACATCACATCTGTTGCACTGTAACTTTTGTATATTGCCTCTCAGCATGTCTCCAAGGAGTTGTCAAAGCTCTAATGTGAATACATCGTTTAGAAAGGTCCAGTGTGCAAAATTCAGTGGCATCTAGCAGAACGGACTTGGCAGAAATGGAATATAATATTCAGATGTATTTTTTAACTAAGAATCGTTGTCTTTTCATGACCTCAAAATGAGCTGTTCTTATCTACATAGAGAGCAGATCCCCTTCCATGGAGCCCGCTATGTTGCACTGCCATATTTCTACAGTAGCCGAGAACAGACCGACCAAACACTGAATCTGCAACCTCACTGATATATGCCACTAAATCCTACACACTGGTCCTTAAAAGGGCTCTGTAGTCTGTAGTCAAATGCAAGGGGGATTTTTCTCCTTCAATTGCTCATTCTGAGATTTCATTAATATGTTTACATGTAATTAAAACTGCTTTCCAGATGCATTATAACTATGTATTTGCTGTCACCCCTTTGTCTCTGTTTGTCTTTTCCTATCTCAGCCTTAAATGTGTTTGCTTGAGGAGCTTGAGAATATACTGATGCCAAATTCATCAGTATATCTTTAATAAGTGCTACACTTTGCTCTTGTAATTACTTTCTAGTATATCAGTTTGTGCAATACAGCTGTAAAAATATTAGCTAAAACACAAATGTAAAACTTCAGTCATGATCGCATAACGTTATTGAATGTGTTATGGGGACACTTACCATAAGTAATATCCACTACAGGTTCAGACTTGTCATGTTTCACTGTAGTTATCACCTCACAGTTCATGTTAGTGGATCTGGCCTTCTCTGAGCCCACCATGGCCAGGAACTCACTGTGGGGCAACAAGGAAAGCACATTTCACTCTGATTACATACTGTATATCAATGTGACAATGTGTTACACTTTTCTCCAGGTCTGTGTGGGTGAGCAAAACTTTTCCACAGCAGACATTTTGACGTAGTCATAGCAGGAAAAGCACAGATGGAGCTGATGACATTAATGATGACTCAGTTCCATTCAGTTTTCAAAGGACGCCACACTAATGAGCTACCATGTGCTAACCTGGGTCAATCTAAACTGAACTCAGCCATGTTATTAATTGCACCTATTTTGGGTCTGTAGAGACTGTTTGACATCTCTCTGATTCTCCAGCTTTGAACACTTAAATGTTTGTTTTTATTGTTTCAGAACAAACATAAAGGAAGTTTAGAGAAAATTTCTGACAAATCATATCTTACCTTGCATGTTAAGGTGGTGTGTATGTAAATAAGCCATTTCTTTTAACAGGTAAGCATAAAGGGAGGATGTATACAGTGGTGGAAAGTAACAAAGTATATTTACTCAAGTACTGTACTTAAATACAGTTTTAAAGTACTTAAGTAAATTTGATGCTACTTTATATACACTACATTTCAGAGGGAAATATTGTACTTTCTACTCCCTACGTTTATTTGACAGCTTTAGCTCGTTTTCAGATGAAGTTTTGACACAATTGAAATAATATAACAAGCTTTTAAAATACAACACATTGTTAAAGATTAAACCAGTGGTTTCCAAAAAGCAATGTGTAGTCAGGGTCACATTTCAGATGTCTTATGATTTCCTAACAGCTCCAGCAAGAAGTGATTTTTCCCTCTTAACTTCTCACATGGTTTCATTTCAATACATGTTCAAATGATATTTCATTAAAAAAAATCCAAAAGCTTTGTTTATTCGTATTTCTTCTCTCATTAATCATCTCACAACCCCTCAGATTTATCTCCTGACCTTTAGGTGGGGACCATTCGACTAAGCTAGCTAACTGTCTATGAAATGCTTAAAACTAGCTCCACCTCCAGCAGATACAATAGTTACATGCTGCTCTAACACTGATGCATTAGTTCCACCCAACTTGTAATGGAGTATTTTTACATTGATGTATTGGTACTTTCACTAAAGTAAAGGATCGGCCTGATTACATGACATATAACCACTAGCTATGCATAGTGTATGTTAAGGCTCAGGGTAAAGGAGCATTATGTGAAATACAGTCACTTCAAGTGGTGCTAAGAGTATACATAGTCATACATAGTCCAAACTCCAGACACATTTCCTCACACAGTGTAATGAAGTGAACTATCACAGTCCTGCAGTTAGCCAGCTGTGACTGTTTGCTAACACAGTCAGTAGCTTGAGCCGCTTCATTCATTCATTACAGCTTTCATTACAGCTTTCATCACAGTGACGTCTGACTGGGCGACAACACACACACATGTCTTACCGTGTGGACCGGACATTTGACTCAAACGGACAAAACTGGATGCTTATATTCTTAACAGCCTTCAGCACCACGGCGACTTTCCGGGTGGCCGCCATGTTTTCTGTGGTGACCTCCAACCTCTGCAGGCGTGGTGCCTTTCAGAAGCGCTAGAGGGCGCTAGATGATAAATAATTCACCAGCTGCAGGTCGTTCACTGGGAAACTGATGCAAGTATGGTACAATAATGTCACTGATAGCACTTACAGGCCCATATTATTAAAAAAAAAGAAGTAAATTCAGTATGATTATTTATTTTCCCTGAGGATTCTCTCTGATGGTCAGTGCAAGTGTGCTGTTTATCTATTTAATCCTCTGATACTAATTCTTAGTAAGTTATATGTTTCATACTTGTGCAGGTCTTCACAATCCTTGACAGTATTTGATTTGTATCTTGAATTTGTTCTTTGAGAGTTGGTGCATCTGTGGTTAGACTGAACATTTATGGCCTTATGTGCAAATGAATTTGCAGCAGGGGCTCTAGAGCATGTGTTGTGAGCACTTAGAGCTAGGTGAGTTGGTTGTTGAATATCAAGTCTTACTGTTAGGGATTTTGCAGATGCCCTATAATGTCAATGTAAGCATTCAGTAGTGTAATAGTTTGAAAACATCACCAGCAGGTCCATTAAAGGCCTTCATATAGGTCATTTTTAAATGCAACACAGTTCGTGCTATGCAAATAACTCCCTGTTTCATAATGACACGGCATGGCTCACAGGGAAACCGACTGTGGCACCTTCCTGTAATCATCTGATAAACAATGTCACAGAGCTGAATTACATTAGAGAAGGATGAGTGGGGGGTCTGTCAGGCACTAAGTCAATAAAGGAGGTGCAGCTCTTCAAATAGACAATCAAACAGACACATTTCATAATCAAATAGACGAGGAGGATTGGAAATGGTCCCCAGCTACTGCAGCCTCCCCGCACTCAGCCGATGAAAAAAAAAGGTCAAAAGCCTGTCAGGGAATAAAAACATCTCAGAAATGGAAATGTGTTAAAAATTTGACTGCGTTAGCACTTGAGTCAAATTTAATCATGGCATGAATACAAGTGTGAAATAAGTGTCTGCATTTTTAGTTTGCACCAAATCCAAACAACCATTTTGCAGACTTAGGAGAGGAAAGGTTGCCACATTTATTTTTTACTTCTTCTTTTTACAATAGAGACTACAAACATAAGCATGTATTTATCTTTTGACCACCTTTTTCAACAGTGAATAAGTCAATAAGTGTAATATATAGTGTAGTATTTTTTCTAATAAACTGATAATTACATTTATGTAAACTTTAACTTGTTTCTTAAAACACTCAAGCAAATAGAGAACAAACTCTGCATAGTAGTGACCTCATCTACTGCTTTTGTGCAAAACACTAGCACTGTGTATGTGCACTTCCTTTACCTCTGCTCAGTATAATGTAGCATGATATTTATAGCCACACTGTTTTCAGGGTGTGTGTGGTGAACAAATGTGTTATTCTCAGATCAGCACAGCCGAGTTCTTGCCATTTATCCTCACTTCAACACGCCTCAAGTCTCTTTCCTGAGCGGCCGACAATCTGGCCAGGCCTGTGACAGTTGGACAGTGGCGGCACGGGCCTCTAAATTTAGACATACACAGCTACCGAGAGGCAGAAGCATTTCCTATACCCCCCCCCTCCCCACACACACACACACATTTATCTTAAGTAGTTGTAAGAGCTGTACTGTATGTCCAGCAATAAGAAAGTCGGGGAGAGGCCAGTCTGGAACAATGAATGCTCAAGGGGACGGTTGACCTCAAAGAAAATAGAGGTATTGTCTTGGCGCAGGATTTCATCTGTCAAGGTCTCTGCCTGAATACAATAATACGTTATGAAATGTTCTTTTCATTGTGGTAGTCTCTCAAGGAAACACTAGTGTTAAGGATGTTCTACTCTTGCCCTGTTTAAACTGCTATTAAAATCTGCTGCTGCTGTTTCTACTGCTTGGAATGCTATTTTTACACTACTACTATAATGCCACTTAAGGGTAAGTTTTAGTTTATGTGTAGTAATATACCATCTTCTGTTGCCATCGGTCACACCCTTTTTAAGCGTGAATATGGGTAGGAAACTTGTCAGAGTGTTGAATATGGTGTTGCGCCATGAATCGGAAACTATCATAATGATGGTATGTGAGCACCCATGTCAAACACCAGCACAGAAGAAGCACCCCCACCCCTCAAGGGTATTATACAGTATAAGGAAGTAGCACTTCGTATATTTACTACCCCAGTCACTCTTCATGTTGTGTTTCAGGAACTCCCAGGAGCCCTCAAGCTAACACCCCACCCTTCACACTCCCAGGGAGTATAAAAAACAGTGACAAATATAATACTGAATGCTGAACTGTTTTTCACTTGTTTTGTGCTTCTCTCTACATGTCATGTATAATTAAACATGTAACTCATGCTGTACTGTATATCTGTCAACTGTTTTTCTCATCAGGGGCAACAAGTTCTGTTTCTATCTGTTGGGGGGTAGCACACAAACAACTCATGTTTGTCTCACTTCGAGACTGCTCTGGTAGAGTGTAGCTGTGTACATGTTACATTAACATTATTTCAGTTATGCTTATGAGTTAAGTTAATTGTTTAATTTTTCCTTTCTTTTTGTTTTGTACATCTTTTTGGTTACACATCTAACATGGTGGCACTTTTTATTATAAATAAACTACCATTGGACAACCGATCAAGCCTTCTACTAAAGATCAGACCACTTTGGTTGGCCTATACCATACATAACGCCTTTAATTTGTACTGTACTTTTCATTCACAGTGAACCTCAAAGTGCTCAAACATACAACACAACATAGGGACAATTACAGTCTAAATGAAGTCTTCCTGGATAGAAAGGTTTTTTATGCCTTTTTATGATCCCTGTTTATTATCACTATATTTTCACTATATTTTATGTTTTTCTATTCTAATATAGGCTATTCTTTTTTTTAATTAAAATTGTGTGTGTACATTTCCATTATTTAAATTCACTATTTCTTAATATTAAAATAGGGTATTTCTTCACTGTATGTTATAATAAAAAGAATAAACTGAACATTAAAGTGGATACGAGTTTGATAACACTTCCCATGATACTTCAGAATGCTAATTTATTCACCTATGAATGTCAAGAAATCAATTAGTGCTTAACCCACTGCACAGTCAAACAGGCGTTGTCACCTCGAACTACACTTCCCTTGATGCTTAGCGCGGCTGCTCCATGGCCCTCCTCCTCCTCCTCCTCCCTGGCAGCAGCGTCCTGCCCGGCGGAGCTCAGAGAAGAGCAGACTGAGCTGAGCAGCTCCGAGTCTCTCGTGTCCAGATATGTGCGCAGGCTGAAGAAACAGTCTCATCGCTCTCTGTAGCCTCGACAGACAAAAAACAAAAACAAAAAACACGGCTCTCATCATCCTGTAATGTCACACCGGGAGCTTTAGGACAAGGCTAAACACGCACTGAACAAATCCAAACACTTTCTGTTGAAGCAGCCACTGAATGCAGATTTTTGGATAGTCCTCACTGGTGAGTACCGCTCGCTTCTACATCTTCACATCTGTATGTAAAAGTTGTATTATTTTCTCGTGATTGTTTATTTCCACATCTGGAATGAGTGTGTATGTGTGTATGTGTGTGTGCGTGTGTGTGTGGATGGATGGGCACGTTGGGAAACTTGACTTGGTGTGTATGCAGCAGCCTCAGTGGTTGCAGTGAAACCTAATGTGACAGTCAAGCTGCAACAAGGACTTGTTGCCTTCCACCAAAACATGTCGTGTTTCCTGTTAATTGAAAACAGAGCGGGGTTGCTGATGCTGTATTCAGATTCATTCTATAATGTCTCTTGAATATTTTGGCACAAGTCGTCAGGTTGATATGTGTGTGTGTATATATTTGTGTCTTATGCGGTTTTCATTTGCTTGGGTTGAGACAGTCCTCTAATTAGTGTTTAGTCTCCTGTCTATTTTCAATGGTTAAGGCTGCTGCAGTGGGCTCAGTTTAAGGGGAAAAGCCAATATATTGCAGGAAATGTACCACATATAAAATGTAATTGTATAACATTGGTGTTACCTTCAGATTTACAAACCTTAATATTCCTGATATTAATTCATATCACAAGGTTAAATGGCCTTTATTCCTCTTGTTTGTTTGTTTCCTTGGTTACAGTCAGCTGTTTTCATGTATTCACACATGAAATGAAATATGGTTTGAAATGTAGCTGTTCCATTGGCATCTGATTGGTTCTTTTAAGGGTCACCAGAACATTTATGGGGAGCTATTTGATCTTCATGACTGCTAGATAAGCCTGTACTTGTTCTTGAGATGCAAATCAACTTCCCCCTATGGTGACAGATAGACTGGTTTTAGTCACAGGCATGCACACATGGGCAAGGCACGCAGACACACACACACACACACACACACACACACACACACACACACACACACACACACACACACACACACACATTATGTGGATAGTCATGTTTGAATGCTGCTAAGCCCCCCTGGATATCCTCAGACTTGCAAAACAGCACTGTCCTCATTGACACTGACATGAACATGGCCTCTCCCTCCTTATAGCGTAGGGCTGGCATGCATGAATGGGCAAACACACACACATACTGTACAGTATGTGCACATATGAGGTTAAGGACACACACAGAGGCACACAAACACACAGGTCTACAACTTTCCTTCATTGTAAATGTAAATAAGAATTTTCTCTTTGCTGACCTGCCAAATAAATAAATACCCCTTTTCACACTCTGTCAGTTCTCCTCCAGATCTCTCTTCTTTCTCCCAATTCTCACTCAACACTCACACACACACACACACACACACACACAGGCATACAGAGCCAAAAGCCACCAATAGAAACCCCCTCCCTCTATCTGCGTTGATGTGTTGGGTTGTTGAATAGGAACTGTTGGCAGGCCAGCTACCCTGCAGCAGCCTGGCTTTCACAGAAGTTGACATTCACTTCAGCAAACACAATTTGCACTTTGTTTCATCTTCCCATTGCTTTCACTGAACTTCCTTGTGCTACACGCTAAACATTAATGAAAACTGGTGTTTTGCATCTTCTAATAGGAATGCGGTAAACAAATATCCACTGCTGCTCTGCTCTGCCAAAACTGGCAGCGCTCGTGTTTTCACTATATTGCTAACTGTGCAAAAATGTAATGCATGAGTACAGTTAATTCAAATATCACATCAGCTGTAGTGAATGTCATTCAGTATAGACCAACATAGGAGCCAAATGATGTGAATTATAGAAATCTCAAAATGCTCAGCCTTCTTTGTGTTTGACCTTTGCTTGTTTTCATGTCATTGTACTGTTTATAAGAGGGTAGCTGGCAGGCTTTTGCAGCTTACAACAGCCACATGTCAAAGGGTCAGAGCTGGATGTCTGTGTATCGCCTAAATCTCTGTCACTCTATATGCGGTTGGCTGTGTGGCGGCAAACGTTAGGGGACAACACCATGGCAAATGCTTTGTGACAATTTTAACTCCGGAGCACGCTAGCACTTGGAAGGAGACAAGGTTACTTATGGCGCTTTTCCACTATACAGTTCTAGCAATACTCTGCTCGACTTGGCTCGACTCGACTCGGTATGATTCCAGGAACGACCTTTTCCATTACAAAAGAGTACCTACTCAACGTGGGCGTGGACTCTTCTAGAGACAACTCTTCTGACCAATCAGTGGCTGGAAGTCTGTTGACGTCGCATTTAAGTATCGGCTCGGCTCGCTTGGAACCTCAGCAGAGCAGGTACGAGTCGAGTTGTGCTGGAACTGTGTAGTGGAAGCGCAACTTGCAGCTGTTGCATGGACGAGGGTAGAGGAGATGAGCAAAAAAGCAGCAAGACAGACTAAAATAGATCATGCATGCATACATGTAAAAAACGGCCTAAGTGTCTGTCTCATCTCTTGACATTTATATGCAGGCACAAAAAATGTTGATTGTTTCCAGGAAATTACCTTAAATCAAAACTATTCAGCATCAAGGATGTAGGATTTGAAGTCATAGCACCTTGGGGTAGTATGACTTTGTAGAAAGTCATTTGCATTACCAGAACTGTTCCGTATTCAGGAGGGGCGAGGCTGAACAGCTGCCTGTAATTCTGTGCTCATTATAACTGGTCATAATGTGTCTGGACTGATGGAGAACACAGTGATGTTGCTGTGCAGGACCTGAAGGTCCTGCTGCTGGAAGGATGGAGTATAATCACTCTCTGTTTGACTGCAGTGAAAGTTTCATCATAGGTTGTCAAGATGTCGTTTAGCAGACTACACACATTTCACACCCACTTAGGCTTTAACAAGCAAGAACCCCTTCCCCATCATTGGTAGGCAAACAGTGGAGTGTTTGGCTCTGCAGCCCAGGTTTTGCAATTACCCTGCATGCCCTGTTTGACACCCCTGTCCATCTGAGAGAGACACCTCAGGGAATTAGACTGAGAGATTGAGTCTAGAGGAAGAATGTATTTCAAATGACTACCAAAGAACTGAATGTTTGTTAAATGTCAAGCTTGCTTTGGATTGAGCAGGATTGTATAATGAAAACACAAAATACTGTTATGTGCTGTTGTTGCAAAGAATATTTGCTCTGTCATTGATCTGGAACAGAACAAAGTAGAGGAGCTAAATGTAATTATTTTCACTTTAGATGCAGTCACTGCTGTGTTGGTCAGGAGGGGATTTTATGGGATAAAAGCTTGGTGCCAGATTTGAATTTCTATATTTTTATGGTGTTTGCTGTAGTCCAAGTATATGCATCAAAATATCACGGGAGAGTTTTGCATATTAAACCCATTAGTTCAATATGTAAACTCTTTCAAGGAAATAACTAAACATGCAATTTGTTTTTGCATTTCCCACACTAAAGTTGCACCTTCCATGCAGAAAGAGGAAATATTAAAAAGCCACTCATGCAGCTCATGGACATTAAGTGGTGAACAAACAGTGGTTTGGTCTAAACTGTCAAAGAAACACCTATTTGTGTAACTGTATGTTCATAGTTAGTTTGATTTGCAGTGTAATGATCCTGTAGTAAATATTACAGCATGATTTAAGATCATAACGTCATTTGACATCTTTTAGATTCTGCCCTGTCATTTAGCGTGACTGCATGCATTGATGCTCTTTTAGCCGCCATCTTTAATGTGTAATCTTGCTGTATGTGGTCTGTCATTCAGCTGCTGGTGGAGAAATGACCATTTAGTTTGCTCTTGTTCACTCCAGCCGAATTAGAGATGGTTGCTGAAAATGCTTTCTGCTGCTAAAGATTAGAGAGTTCAGAGTGAGAAATGATCGCGAGAAACGGCGATTTAATCAAAGAGAGGGAAGTAGGGATTGAACAAGGGGGAAAAAAAGCTGTTAGATGAAGAGAATGACAGATGGGGAGAATAAAAAATGAGCCAGCAATTCTAATAATAAAAAAAGGATATTGATCTACAGTGGGGTTATCACTGGTGCTCTCCTCATTCTCCTCAGCACGACTGACCCTTTGAGAATTGATTTTTCATTTGGTCTGTACAGTGTAAAGGGCACTTTTGAGATGTCATTTGTGGTGGTTATTAGTGCGCCTCTTCTTCTTAAGGGACACAAGTACACAATCTTCAAAAAGGGTGCTCTTGACAATACATGAATAAAGATTCAGGTTTATGAATCTTCAACAGGTTTTAGAGCTGCATTCAGCTCAGAAATGCTAATTCCCACCGTTGAACCAGCAGCACGTGTCGAAAAATAGATGACAAATACTCATTTTGAAAGTGAGATCAAGAAGCAGCTTATTCAAAGCAGGGAAACTACCTAACGCTCTGCTTAGCTTGAAACGTTAACCTTGTTAATCAATGACTGATGGAGTCAGTGAACCATGATGGATCTCTTCAAAAATGTGGAGTTTTATGCTTTGTAGAGATTCATCATAAGGTAGGACAATCTAGTAATAGTGACATACAGCGTCATCACTCTGAGTATATGTATATGTATATGCATTTTATTTCATTACTTTAATAACTGTCTCTCGCTATTCTCTGCCTGTTATTGTGGTGTGTGTACAAAGTCATACGGCTTTAAAAAGAATCAGGTTGCAGCAGCCTTTTTCCCTGCATGTGCTGTGTGTGCACTATATATATGTTTCAGTTTTAATAGCAAGAGGTATTTCTTGGAGACACGAAGCAGCTGAGCTCATTATGTCAGCATACCAAGCGTTGGAATGCCAAATCTCATGTGTGTGTGCATGTTTGTAAGAAACATGTCACACATTGTTAAAGCCAGACTTGTTTGTCCTGACGTACAGTCTACCTGATCCTGCCAAGAAACACACTCACTCACTTATCAGCCAAAACTACACAGTAACCTGAAGATACAAAAAACACGTAAACATTCTTCATGACTGCTGACAGACATGAAGCGCACATGCACCTCCAGGTTATATGCAATGCACACATAGAGAAGCTCCCAGCTGTATGGACACACATGCATATCTTGGATACATCTTGGAACACCCACACAAACCTAAAACTGCAAACATACTTACCTACACACCAGTTTCCACTTACACACATGTATTTCACTGTTGTTTACCTCTTTCATACATACAGCACAGTGACACACACACACACACACACACACATACAAACACACACACTGTTATCAACTCAAGGTGGCCCTTAGCAATTTTCTCAAGGATAACAGGGTGTCTCAGCTTGTGTTCGGCTATTCTGCTGCTCTGTGTTTGTGTTATGTGCAGACTCTCTACAACAGCACTGAAACAGACCTCACCTCTGTGATAGAGTGTGACAGAGAGAGAGCGAGAGAGAGAGAGAGAGAGAGAGAGAGAGCGAGAGGGTTGAAGGAGAGCTTGGCGTGTTCAAGGCAAGTAAACACTGCAAATGCGATTAACTGAGATTGCTTTGGGGATGCTCTAATGGGAAATCAGAGTACCTCTTCCCAAGAATGGTTGGTAACGCAAGTCGTTATGCTTTCCCCCTGATGTTAGAATCCACATTGAGAGAGTGAGGGGACAGGGTTGAGGAATTTGAAATGACTTGCATTCTGGTACACAGTTGTTGCTGTGTAGGATCTTCATCAGCGGCTCGAGTTTACTCAGCTGTCTTAAAGAAGGATCTGTTAAAATAAAAAGCTTGTATGGTAACCCCCAGTTGGATTTTTGCTAAACTACCTTTTCCAAGGTAGAGAATGAACTTTCATGCTTAAAAAGGGGAAGCATCATGCACATTTCCAGGTCTATAATTATATTATGGGGCTCTACTGGTATGCCTTTGCATTATTTACAGTTCAAAATACTTGATCCTTTATGCATCCCCCCTCTGTTCAGCCTCTGTCTGAAACTGGCCATATCAGCTCCTGTCTCTTTAAAGCCCCTCCTGATGAGCCCACTTTGTTCCTCAGCAGACTTGCAGCACAAACCACAGTGGTAGGATTTCACTTATTTTTCTCATTCTTTACTCAAAATGGAAACTTCTCTAATACATCTGTACATGTTGGAGCCTGAAGCCGATCCAGTTACATGGACAATCTGATGTCATCACAAGGAGAAAGTAAAAGTAACAGTACAAACAAAGTATTTAGAGCAGAATGGAGCATTTTTATATACATCCACTTCAAATTCGGAGCTACTGTAGAAACATGCCAATGCAACATGACATGCTCTGTCGAAGGGGACTCACTCCTGAAGTAGATATAACGGGCTCTCCTAATTCTTGTTTTCAAGGTTTTATCCACTCATTAAAACATACCTATGAATATTACATCCTATTTGTGCCATTAAATTCAACACAATGCACTTTTTAAAGGAACAGTTCCACATTTTAGGAAATATGCTTATTCGCTGTCTTGCTGAGACTTGGATGAGACATCGACACCACTCTTGCATCTTTACACTAAATCAGAAGCTACAGTTAGAGGATGTTTAGCTTAGCTTAGCATGAAGATTGTAAGCAGGGGGAAACAGCGAGCCTGGTTCTGTCCAAAGGTAACAAAACCCAATCATCATTTCTAAAGCTCCCTAACAGATTAGTCTCCCCCTCTTAGCTTGGCTACAGTTAGATGAGAATATCAATCCCAATCTAACTGTCAGCAAGAAAGCAAGTGAATTTCCCAAAATTCCAAACCATTCCTTTATCTTTAAGAAAAGACCAGAAGTCCTAAAAATTTGAAATCATAATCTACTGAGCTCAGGTCATCCGATGAAGTCTGTGTGATACAGTTGGACGCTTTGTAAAAAACTTCTAAGTGGAGCTTGAATAGGGATTATTTTGTCACACTTTTAATAGTTTTTTCCCATTATTTTTTTGCTACGGGGTAGAGGATGCTGTGTACTCTACAGATTTAAAAGCTCCCTGAATCAAATATGTGATTCATCATATTGGGCTATATTAATTAAATATATCCTTCTGGGAATTTTTTTTCCCATGAACCTCTTGTGATATCTGTTTGGAGATAGTTTCGGTTTCATCTGCTGAGGTTTTAAGATCCATTTAAGAGATTACTGCCACCAACCAGACATGGCGGATGATTTTTTTTTTTGTAATTTGGATTAGCTGAATCTTGTTACTCTAGGGAGCTCTAGAAAACCTAAAATATTGTTGGTCTCCCCACCCCCCTAACTAAGGTGCTGCAAACACTTTCCTTCTCTGCTATGCTTTACATAGCTCCTACATTGTGTGCAAACAGGTAGGAGTTTAATGGGAAACCATTTTACATAACAAGTTTGTGCCGCTTTACTGATCCCAGGTTCATGTTATTCCCTCGTGTTGCTCTCTGCTCCTTTCTGCTGTTATTGTTACTCCTTGCTCTTCAAGTCAAATGGAGTTGTGCCAAGGACTGGGAGGGGACAAGTAGCAACATCCTTTCTATAAAAGAGGCAGTGTGGGGTTTATGGGAATTGTGGTTCTATTTCTAATAAACACTCCATTTGCAATGTGTTAATGTGCCAAATATGAACAAGGTGTGTACAGTATGTGAATAGCCAAATGATTGTGTGTGGAAACGTGTGTGTGTGTGTGTGTGTGTGTGTGTGTGTGTGTGTGTGGAGCGGGGTCAGGTGACATGAGGTGATGGACAGTGGACACGGGTGAGTGAACAGAATGTGTATAGGCTGCCCCTTCCCCGTCGCTGTGCAGTGGTGCTGATGCAGCAGACACACACATACTCTCTCTCTCACACACACACACATTCACACATTGCAGGGGTGGGATGCTATAATGTCACCCAAGGGGAGGATCCTCATCTCACACTCTGCTGGCTAAAGCACTGCAGGGAGGGCAAACACACACACACACACACACACACATGCACATTAAGCACACACCTATGCACACTTACACACACACTGAGCCTAATCTGTATTTTGCACCGACTTCTTGTTTTTATGTCTTTGTGAGAACAATATCTATTTCTTTGTATTTCCTCTTTCTGACTATACCTTCCTCTTGGACTCACCTGTCTGTCTTTCATATATATAATCATGTTTGTTCTCGCGTGCTTCTCTGTCTCTGTATTTCCCCTATGGGCATATTTACCTACAAAAACAATCATGGTTTGTGAAAATGGCGAATGAATAATATTTTTTTCTCTTGGACATTTTTGTTTATATAATGCAAAAAAACTGCACAATACAATAAAGCATTGTGTTGTATCTCTTCTAATGAGATCATCATGTGTTTGTGAGGTCGGGTGTTCGACATCATGTGTTTGGAGAGAAATAAGATATCTGTTCATGTCTGTAACTGGAGCTGAATGAGAGGGTTATTGGGGACAAGATGAAACGATAGAACACAAAGAGATGTTTGTGTCATTGATTGGTTTTTTGGACATCTGTGTGTCCACATTTTGCATTCATCTAAGATACAGTATTTGTACATTTCATGCTTATGTGTATATGGATGTCTTCCTATGTTGTTTGGACATACCATAGCTTTAAGTGAACCTCTGTAGTGTGGGGAGGTTTTGGGGTCTAAAGGGTGGTTGTTTACTCCGTCTGTGTGCAGTCAGATGAAAGATGGGATGGCCAGTGGATTGGCTTCTATCCATCAACTAGGACCTCAGGCTGGCTGTGGGAGACTACTGACACCATTATATCTATGCCTGCTGCTCTTTTTTTTCTTTTTTCCTCTTTTGTTGCTGTGGTCATTTCTGTTTGTTTTACTCCATTTACTTCTCCAGTTCTGTTCATTTTTTTTTCTTCATCTGGCCCTCCTTTTTATCTTGCCTTGCATTTCTACCCACATCTCTAGGTCTTTGTCACCACTTATTCACAGTTCCTCTCTGTTTGTCTCCTTTCCATTCCTCTATCTATGTCTGTCATCTGTCTGCTCTTTCCCCTTACTTTCTCTCCTCTGCAACTTTTTCTTAATTCTTTCTAGCTTAGTCTTTGAAATGGCTGACAACCTGCATTGCTGCCACTGATATTGATCTTAAGCAGAGGCAATTGGACACACACAGACACAAACATACAAATATCAGGCTATGGTCACTTTTGGGGACATGATATAGACTTCCATTAATTTCTTGGAGACTTACCCTAACCGTAACCATCATGACTATTTGCCTAACCCTAACCCTTTACGTTAACCTTAACCATAGACCCCAAAAATCAGCTCTTTCCCAATTGGGGACACAGTTTTTGTCCCCAGTTGGACAATCCGTCCCCAGTTATCTGGTCCAAAATCTAAAATTCGTCCCTAAAAGTAGCCTATGACCCACACACACACACACACACACACACACACACAGGGATCCAAAGACAATCTGTCCTGCTTACAATTAAAGCGTACCTCCCTCTTCCCTTTTCCCAAGCAGGCTCATAATAGGAAATGCCCCCGTTATCTGTACGCACCGGCGTATTAATATAAGCCGTAGACAAACAAGGTGTGGGTGCGTGCTATGCCATGCCTCAGCACTGATAAATTGCAATAGTAAAAGGCAGATTATACATGGCCACCATTTTCAACCTGTTTTACATAAGGTTTTTACTCTCTACAGTGTAGTAATGTAGCAAGAGAAGGTAAAGAACAGCCAGGTGAAAAAAGAAAAGCAAGAAATGTGGGAAATGAAGTGAAAGAGGCTGCTCTCCAGGGTCAAACGCTGGTTTTTAAGTGTGGTTTGGTCTTTTTCGGTTGATTGGACAGAGGTCGGAGAGGCGAGTTTAGAATGGAGGAAGCGATGCACAGAACAAAGCCAAGGGACCAGAATCAAACTCCATTTATAACTCTGCATGATGATAAAATACCTACCTGCCTACCTACTAAGTAGCCTATTTATTTCAGTTATAGTCCATTCAGGGTATGACTGCAACTAATTATCATTTTCATTAACATCTTATAATTGTCCTGGCTATATGTCTTAAAATAATGAAAAATACCCAACACCATTTTCCAGAGGCCAAGGTAACATCGTTCCTAACATCGTCGAGTTCTTGTTTTTTCTACAAACAGTACAGATAATAGATATTCAGTTTATAATAATATATGATGCTTGAATTAGCTAATGCTTGCCATTTTTGCTTCATAAATGACAAAAACTATTTATTATTAACATTTCTTCAGATTACGTTTTAATGAGCTAATAATGTGACTGCTAAAGGCCAGGTTGTAGAGACTAGGTGACATAGTCTGGAAATGGCCCGGTTATCTGTATGCACCGGCATAGTAATATAAGCCTATCCGTTAACTAACTGTCTGTTTCCTGACAGACACTTACTCAAAAGTCATATTTTTACTGTCAACTCATGTCTCATAACTGTCTGCCTACCATTTGGTGGAGCAGTTTATACTCTGACAGAGGAGGTTAAATAAAAATGGTGGCGCCGCGCAACACAGCTAATAACCTTTCTCCATTTTGGACACTCTGGCTCTCCTTTACCTCAAAGGTCAGCGCTGTCAATATGGTTTGATATGTTTTAATGGTGCAAATTCCCTGCTCTAAAGTTCACTTCGCCCCTGTGAGCGAGTCCACTAAATGTGGTGATTCCATTGACATTATTTTATTTCACTGCATTTTAAATGCTGATGTGACCAGACCTTAATTTAGAAGCAGGTTGATGTATGAAACAGCAGTCAGTTCTGCCCACTCAGATCTTCTGCTTGTGATATGATGTGCTGCTGCTGCTCCTGCTGGTCCACAGACAGTTGTATACAGTATGTTAATGCTGATCATGTGACCCGAGAGAGTAGCAGAGGCTGCAGTCAGGGCAGGGTCAGTAGCACAGTTTACAGTGAGGGCACAAGACCTCCAATTGTTTGTGTGTGTGTGTGTGTGTGTGTGTGTGTGTGTGTGTGTGTGTGTGTGTGTGTGTGTGTGTGTGTGTGTGTGTGTGTGTGTGTGTGTGTGTGTGTGTGTGTGTGTGTGTGTGTGTAGGTCATCAAAATGGTCTCTTGAAATATCTTTGTGTGTGTGTTTCTGTGTCAATGACAATGGACACTCCTAAAAATAAGGTTAGGGATTGAAATGACACAATTATTGCTTCTCTGTTTAACCTTCCAGTAAGGAACCAGCAAACAAATATGAAGCAATGTAAGAAGTAACTTCCTCTGGAATATTTCATGTTGATCTTTTCAGTGGTGAACTTCTGACTTTGCTCCAACTTTAAAGGAAGTGATCATTTTTCTTATGGCTAGGAGTGTGTGATGATTGAAGCTATTATGTGGCTGGTACAGAGGAAATTACTGGGTAGTTTTATCCATCTTTCTCTGGAGGAAAGCCTTTAGCCTGATTGCAAATGACTGTTTACAGTAGGGACAGTATTCGTTAATGGAGTATAGGGCATTATGTCACCAGAGAGCGTGTGTATGTGTGTGTGGGAGGATGAGAGAGCGACACAGACAGTGTGTGTTTGTGTCGAGTCGAAATGCAACAATATGCAACACAACATTTGGAGGAAAGTTCGAGAAGCCTGCAATTAAATCAATTAGGACTATTTGCACAGGCTGTATTCTGTGAAATGAAAAATAATTGCCTTACTGATATCTTAAACTCATCCAGGGAATTTACTCTCCGTTTCTCCTTGTTTTTTTCCCACTCCATCCTCCTCCTTCCTCTCTCCGTCTCTGTCACCAGGCTGCTTGAATAGGCTGCTTGTTTGCCTCTGTTGGATGCTGGTAAATATTCTTCGCCGTCCGTGAGCAGACAATGACAACATCAACATAAAGGAAAAAAGACGGACAATAGAAAGTTACAGCAGGAGAGAGAGTGATACAGACAGAGAGTAAGACAGAGTGAGTTGGTGAATGAATGAGTAAATAGAAGGGGAGAAAAAGATGTTTGAGCCAAGTGGAAGAACAAAGAGTTGATTGTTGAGGTAAGCGAGGGGCCTTTCAGTTCCTGGACAGTTGGTCCCTGATGTTTTTCTTAGATTCCCTGATGAAAGGTTAACGGATTGAGCGAGTTTGCTTTGCTAACAGTTTCTCTCCATGCTGGCAACCCTGTGGAGGCAGCAATGTTGTGCTTTATTCATTTAATTGAACCATTTTAAAGGTAATTTTGTTAGAATTGGTTTAAATTGGAGAGTTATGGCTGGCAATCAATCTCAATACTTTCATGGACTGTGTTTGTAGCACCTCATTGCTTAAATTTGTGTTTTTGGTTCCTTTTTATAAAGGGTTTATTTGTTGTAATAAATAGCTATATTAACAGTTAATAAGATCAATTGAAAAGCCATTTGTGTTGCTTTTATCCAGGGTTTATTCTTTGTGTTTGTTAATGAGAGTCAGGAGCCCTATGTCAGAAGGCAACCAGAAGAAGTATGATCTATGAGATTGAATAGATAACTTATTAAACATTGATTGGTTAAATTTCCCCTAGAGTCACGTGTTAGGTACGTAAAACATCTCTATTTAGATTAATGAACCATTAAACCCTTGTAAAAGTTTAACTGCTGGACCAAAGATGGCTTCTACTTCAATGCAAAGTCTATTCTCAGCCTATGTGTCATAGATGCTGTAGTACTGTAGATCCAAAAAAAATGTGTTTTGGTGTCAGTACTGAAACCCAAGTATCTTCACTAGATTAAATAGCCTATTTCAAGCAATAAACTGTAAAGCTGAAACGATAAACAATTTGAGGAGTAGCTCAACAGAAAAGATACATTTATTGCCAACAATTTGAATAACTGATTCATTGTTTAAGTGATATTTCAAGTGTGTGAACCAAATGATTCATCGATGAATCAATAGAATAAAAAGCAAATGATAAGATAACGAAAATTAATTATGGTCGCATCTCTAAAATACAGAAGCACATCAATGTCATGTACTGCCGTTGAATCCTGATTGCTGAGTCAGAGACGTATCTCTCACTTACATAATGTTTTTTCACACCTCAGTGAGGTTATGTATATGTTTGGCCCAGGGAGTGGCAGATTTGAAAAATGCCTACAAACGCTTGGGTTACTTTGCAGAAGCTGTATGTTCTCTTCCGATAGTGGGAGTAGGAGTTTTGACAAGAGGGAGGGGAAAATGAAAGTGGTTTACCTTTCCAGCTTTTGGCAAAGAAAGTGATCTGAGTGCAGGGGAGGGAGGGAGGGAGGGATGGAGGGAGAAAGCGCGAGGGTACAGACTTTTTTAAAAAGAAGGAGATGTGAGCTTGAAACAGCAGGTTGCTCCACTGAGCTGCAGTGAACAGCGACATGAAAAAGGTTTTGAACTGGAGCCAGACCCCTGAGCACTGTGGGAATACTGAAGGGCCGAGGAGAGGAGAAAAAAGGAGAAGAAGAAGTGATTGGAAGGGAGGAACGTTAAAGAAAATGGAGGATTATAGGGGAGGGGTGAAGATGAAAAGAGACACCAGAGAGAGAGAGAGAGAGAGAAAAGGAGAAAAGAGGAAAGTGGAAAATAGGAAAGGACAAGGGAAATGAGAAAAAAGTGGAACCCTGGGCAGTGAGGAGAAGAAAATAAAAAAGATCCTGTAGATTCTTTCAAGTAGATATACAGCTGAAGTCTACTGCTGGTCTTTTATGTCTTTTATGATCAACTGCAAACATTCTTTGTACAGAGGGGACACAAGACAGACATTCAAATCAAGCCTCCCTTAGAGAACGTGAGATTACTTTAGTTTCGGTATTACTCATTCAGAAATCAATACAGGGTTGTCTCTGGATAATTGACGATCATTTTCATCATTGATTAATATGTAAATGATCGTCTCCAGTTGTTTGGTCTATAGAATATGAGAAAATAAAGAGTAAAACCCAAAGTCACATCTTAGAATTTCTTTTTTCCCAAACACAGTCCAAAAATTCAGAAATATTCAATGGAATGTAGGAATGGAAGGATGGAGCTGAGGAGAGGGGAAGAAAAGGGAGAGGGAGGAGGAAGAATTTTGGAGAAAAGAGCTAATGGCAACACTCAGACAGACTAGGACGTGACAGCAGGAAATCCAAGTTGTAATCAGACCTACTCGATGCTGCGTCGCTAGACATAACAGATCCTGGAAAGTCTTATCATTCAGAAGTTTTCCAATGGAATGCTTTCTTTCTTTCTTCCAGCCCATTTCTTTCATCTTAAAAGGAGTGTGTGATACTATAGAGTTTTGGGAAATAATGGGATCATCTGAACAATCAAGCATCATGGTTCAATCACTAAAGTGTCTGATTGGAAGGTTGAATCCATAAAACCCAGACAGAGTTTATTTGTGAGGTCTGATGCTGAAACTATTATTTTGATATTCAATTAACATGATGACGATTACTCTCTCAGCTATTAATTGTCCAAAAATTGTGAGAAATGCCCACTATAATTTCCCATAGTTCAAGGTTGCATGTTCAGATTCCTTGTTTTAAGTGATATTCAGTATATATCACAAAGAAAGCAAATCCTCACATTTAAGAGGCTTGAATTATGACTGAAACAATGAATTAATTCAATAATTGACAAAATAGTTGCTGATTCACTGTTCCAGCTCTGCTAGAGGACTACACAAAGATAATCCTAGCTCACTTTTGACTGAAAATGTTAGTTAGCTGGAGCTAATTATGAATTTTTGCCCACTGAGGTGTAGCTAGGACTTTCCTTTTCCACTGCATAACAATGTGTTTCTGCTGCATTGTTGCTATGATTTGAATAAGTGTAACAAGAATGGCTCTCTTTCACTTAGGTTGCCAGGAGCAATAAGACCTGGTACGCTGAAGCTTGTTTTTTATCTCACAATAAATAATCCCTCTTCAGTCCTCCTGTGTCAGGTTCGATAAAAAACGGGCTGCGGTGGCTGCTGCAGAGAGGAGAGGACGGGGGAATTCCACTACAGCCTCCCTCCACTGTATATTATTTGTCAGTTTGCTCCTCTCCCCATCCATGCACACCCACCTTTTCAATTCTCTGGGATGACACGCGCATACTGTATTCAGACTCGTGGCAAGAGACACACACCCAGTCATAAACCAGTGAATTAAAAGCCTAACTCAGAGCAACAAATGAGGCTGGGGGATTAGCTTCTTTTCAACCGTGTTATGAAGGTTATTTTTAGGCTCCTCTCAGCCACACAATGCCTCATAAAAAAACAAAGCGGCTAGAGTTTGGCTTTTGAATACAGATCTCTGGCCCTGTGCCTGTGGCTTTGGTTTCAGTGGGTTTGAGTATTTTCATTGATTTTGACTGTGTTGCTTTCTAACATTTTAAATGACTGAAAAGGGGGTTTTCTTAAGACATATGTATGGGAGGTGACCTGTAGTTGACTGTAAGCTAAGTTGATGTTATTTAATATGAATCAGATTTTTGTGCCATTGTCTATCTCAGTTTTACACCCCCTAAAAGACCCATCCTCCCTTTCTCTGCACACACACAAATCAGTGTTGGCCCTCAGCCTCCACAGTAACTAATCACTCAGACAGCATGGCCTTGCCCCCTCATTAAGCATGCTGTATGCTGAAAGCAACACTGCTAATGACTCTGCATCGCCTGTTACACACACAATACTCTCAAGACTTAATGCCATAATAGCTAGCTCAAGCCACACAAACTCAACAGACAGACAGATTCTGCCGCCCAGCTGTTCTGCTGCTACAGGGATGTGTACCAGAGTGAGATAAGGGGGGAAATTTCTGAAGAGCCTGTGATTTTTCTGCCATGAGATATTGAGACTAGCATTACAACTGTGTGCAGATAAGCACTGCTCTTTTCCTTTTTCTGTCAATAAACAGAAGCTGTGCTGAGAATGTAACCTAAAGCCTTCCAGTGGCGCTCTCCCAACAATACGGATGCCGTTCCAGAAACTTCACATCTCATTTGCTCTGATGCCAGCTCTACCGGCTCAGTCTTGAGATTTTTTTAGCACTTGTTTCTGCACTGTCAGCTTGCATCCGCTGATGGTTAGAAGTGAGCAGATAGCCTGCTCATCTATTCTAGCAGAGTTAGCCCACTTGTGCTTCACCAACTTGACAATGCAGCCAAGTGTGCATATATTCAATCAACAAGAATTTGCAGGAAAGCAGATCATAGTGCTGCTGAATCCAAGTCAGTGTTGTAGACTGCCTGGAATGCACAATATGATGCTCACAAATGTGTGTGTGTGTGTGGGGGGGGGGGGTTCATAAATAAAATAGAGTCATTGAGAGTCTGTAAAGAAATAATGGACATAGCAACCGTGACGTCAACCATTGATTTGTGGACTTCTCGATTTTGGAAGTTGGTCCGTCGTCATCTTGGTTTTTGGAGCCAGAAGTGATGAGAAGTGACCATATTGATGAGAAGTGACCATATTGAAGCTGGGGAGGAACTCCAGAGGGAACTACTGCACCTGACACACTATTGTGTGATATGCTGACTGAGGCAGTAAATAAAGTGAGAAGTAGGGTCATTTCCCCATAGACAAACTAACTTCTTTTTGGAAGTTGGCCGTTGGAAAGAATGCAGGTTTATGGCACTTCCCCATTAACTTCACTTTTCAGACCCAGCACTACCCTCTTGGTTTGTTCCAAATATGTTTCCTCAACATGGTGTTAGTGTTATTGATCAAAATGTCTTTACATTGTTGCACTTCATGCTCCGGCTTCTCTTGGCTTTTGTTTGTTGGTCGGTAAGCACCCCTTTGAATTGTCTTATGCTGTTAGCTGGTGATGAATTGCGTGGATACTGTAGCAGCATTGATTTCTCTTTCTCAAAGTGTGGTTTCATATTGACTGTCTTAGTAACTCAATCACTTGGAAAACAGCATAGAGGTGTGTGTGTGTGTGCGTGTGTGTGTGTGTGTGTGTGTGTATGTGTGCGTGTGCGTGTGTGTGTCTGTGTCTGTGTGTGTGTGTGTGTGTGTATGTATGCGTGTGTGTGCGTGTGCTGATCTGAAAGGTCTGCATTATCAGCCTCTTGGCAACAAGCAAATAGAGAACCACAGAGTTCTGTTCTGTCTGCTCATCGTCAAGGCCCTGTCGCCCCGGGTTACAGGGTTGCTAGGGGGAGGGATGGACAGACTGGCATCACCGAAGTACCAGCTAGGCATGTGGGCGCTCCACATCCTGATTCCCTGCTCCTTTTCCTTGCTGTCCCTCTTCTTTGCAATTGTACCTGGAGAAGGCTGTGAATGAATTTTACCACAGATTTATGTTTGAGTTTGTCACAGAAATTTACAAGCTTTACATAAAAGCATTGTTACTCTGCATTTAAATTGAGTAAAGCTTCAAATGTAAGCTGTTTACAGGTGAGTTGATTTATACACAGTACTCATTCCAGAGTAGGTATTATTCAAAAGGCACCAACTATGTTTTCCAGATACTTGAGTCTAATGTCAAACGATTAGGAGATTAGAAAGCAAAGTTTCCATGCTTGTGAATAGTCTGTTAAATAAAACTCCTGCAGGGTGTGTTCTGTCCACACAAACAGGAAGCAAGCACGATGTTTCATCTTCCTCCTTCAGTCAAAACCAGCCCACTAACTTTTATTCTGTCACTATTAGGAGAAAACAAATTGTACAATACGAATGGAACTCCCGTTTGTTTCCAATTATCACGTTGTCATGGTGATGAATTCATGCATTTGTTCACTGTAGGCATTTGATTCCTGTTAACCAACTGCGTCATTTATTATTATGGTAAAGTGAATAAACAACCACGATGCTCCATCGGGATGGATGTTGTTTTAAGTTATGTTGTGGTTGTAGAGTGAGAGCACGAGAGTTTGAGAGAGAGAGAGAGAGAGAGTGTGTGTGTGTGTGTGTGTGTGAGGGAGTGGAGGTTTGAGGCGCCAGCAAAGAGGATATGTCTGGCAGCTGTGTCATTTTGCAGAGTAAAGGATTATGGGAGAATTACAACGAATGAGTAGGACACACATATACACACACAACTTTCCCGCTAGATTGTGTGAATGTGTGTATGTTAAAGAGTGAGTGGGACTGTCTGAGCTGTATGTTCATCACTCAGTGGCTGCTGGTGACTCGTTACTGTGGTATTTAAAGCAGCTGGTGGCGCTTTAGTCACAGTCTACCCGTGAACTCCTTCAAACTGCACACATTGAGATAAAGCTGTATCACACCAGAACATAGCTTTGTAAAAAAAAAAAAAAAAAAAAAAAAAACCCTGAAAGATTATTGCATCAGTGAAGTCCTAATTGCAGACATTTTTGGGTACGAGCTATTCCTCAGCTGAGCTCTACAAAGAAGGGTGACAATAGAGTTGAGAGGATAAGTGTGGCAATTTTCTATAATTTTCTTATTGTCAACAAATCTCATGTGCAGAGCCATGCCAGAAACAAATTGATCCTACTTACAAGTATTGTGTGTGTATCCAAAGCCTGATATATTGTATTCAGTCTCCGAAATTAACATTTTGACATAATAATTTGCCCTTTCGTTTCACATATGCATTCATTTACTCCAAGATTTACTCGCCAAACACAAAATCTATCCACATTTGACACTTGGCAAGTATTAATTTCAGATCCTGATTGTATTAAATCCTGATCACACTTCCATTCACATTGTTTCCACCAGCTTGTTGTGCTAATATCACAATCTCTAGCTTTTTAAAGAACTTCAGGACAAAGTTAAGAGGTCGTAATTTTAGCACGACAAGCTAGCGAGACTGTAAACTAAACTGTGTTCCTCCCCTACACAGAACTACTCTCCAGAGACTGGAAGCATTAACAAACTAATGTTCCCAAACTCTTCAAGGATGAAGATACATGTCCTCCAGACTAGCGGTGTGAGTCACTGAAGTAGTTTTATTAGTTTGTGAATAACAACAAAGGTATACACATACACATAGGAATACAGTATCAGGCTTTGGATACACACACAACACTTGTAAAAAGAATGAGTTCATTGGTGGTTTGGCTTTGCACGTAAGATTTGTTGACAGTAAGAAAATCACCAGCCTTGTCCTTTAATAGATTACTTACTTAACATAATCCTACAAGATATTGTTCCCTTAAACTGCTTTAGTTGTAGCATGTAAGTGACACGTGATGGATTGAAAGCATATAAAGGGTAAACACAGATTTACAGCCTATGATAACTTTAGGATTATGATACAGTTACTATACAATTATTATAGGATTACCATAATGCTATAGTAGGTATTGGCAGTGCCTTCAGCACATTTTGCTCTTTTCAATCCCTGTGAACATCATTGCAGAATGTGTGTTGTTGTATTAACTTGTCATAAGGCCAAACCGTCTCACACACACATAAACACACACACCCCAGACAGACTCTAATGATGTACAAAGCCAGTCAGTCGTCTGGGATAATGGATGCGTAATGCATCTGTGAAAGCATGTGTGTACTTGCTGTGTGTCTCTGTGTAGGTATGTCGTCTTTCATGCGCTCTTACGCCGCACTTGAAGGTTATTTTATATCCAGCGGGGCATCCCTGAGTGCTTGTGGTATGGATTGTCATTTTTACAGCCTATTATTGGGACACGCTCCTTTGGTGCGACGTGTCCTGTCGAGCGATAACAAGACCCGGGGAGGGAGTTCGACCTCTGAACATCAGGAGGGATGTTAACAAGCTTTCCTTGATCCCCGGGTGTTTGTCATGCAACAACACACACACTTGAGCAGATGTGTGGTCACACATAGACACATGATATCATACTTCAGCTGTGTGGACTTAATACAGAATTAATTCATAGCTGACTCGAGGGCAGTGAGAGAACTTTAATATCGCTTTCTTATAATTACTCTCAAAAAGTCAAAGTCAAGGATTCAATTTGGTCCAACAACTTTCACTCAGTGTATTTGATAGATACAGTAAGTTTATTGATTGTAGGGCTGATTGCTAACTGAGCTATTAATTTTTTTTCTGTTAAATGATTCATGATATAATGAGAGATGTTCACCATAAGAAGCCCAAAGTTTTTTTTAACACACATTTCAGATTGCCAGAAATCATATCTTCATATTTTCCCATGTAATTACATTTTTTTTTAAATGTTTTGTCCAAGCAACCAACACATCCTCATAAATATACAAAAGTATAGGTCAAGCTGGTGATGTTACTGATGTTTAAGCATTTCTTAAAGTGCTTAAAGTCCGTGTAAAGTAAGAATAAATATGTTTTCTGAGTTTGACATACCACAGAAAAGTGTGTTGCCAAATTTGAATGATTAAAAAAATCGCCAAATATATGAAATTAGGCTTCAAAGTTGTGTAAAACTCCGCTGAAACCCCGCTCCCTACCCAGTGTCATCTGTCAATCAAAGTCACCACCTCTACCTGAAACATGGACGCTACGTCTGAGAGCTGGGGTTAAATGCTATAGATTTCTCAGTTATGAATGGTGTGCTAAAATTAAAATGGCTCAATTCATTTTTTCTGCACAAAGACTCCTTTTGTCATTTTTCAAAAAGTGGAAGGCATTGACTTTCTGTTGCGTTCTGACTATGATATATGTAAACTGCCTGTGAAATTATCAGACTATCACCAGCAAGTTCTCCTTTACTGGAACCTGATATATAAACACAATTTTTCTCCTCACAACTCACCCTTGTGGAATAACAGATATGTTCTGTCCAATCGAAAGTAATTGATTTTGGGAACGTGGTTGGATAATGGAATTTGGGCTGTATCACATCTAATGGATCGACATGGTAATTTTTTAAATCGTGAGGACTTTTGCATTAAATATAATCTTCAATGCAAAGTAATTAAAGCCATTCCAATTCCCTTTAAAGCAATGACACATCAACTGGTGGTGCATTCAAATGTTTCAGAAATGAGATCACTCTGTGTAGAAGGAATCAATTTAGGTAGTACACAATTCTCTAATAAATTCATTAGAAATGTTTTAAACACACAGTACTATCCTTACCAGTTAAAAAGAAAATATGTTCTGCGTGATTACAATGATGTTGAGGCAAGAAAAATAAGGAAGAGATATTTATCTTATCCAATCCCATACAAAGCTAAAGAGGTGACATTTAAAATATTAAATGATATCGATCTATCTAACCAATTCTTACACGTAAGATTGAATTGGGACAACAATTTATGTGGATTTTGTGAAAGTGACTTTGAGACCATACCGTACTGTCTTCTTCCGCTTTATCCGGGGTCAGGTTGCAGGGGCAGCAGCCTAAGCAGGGAAGCCCAGACTTCCCTCTCCCCAGCCACTTCATCTAGCTCTTTCCAGGGGATCCCGAGGCAATAGAGACATAGTCTCTCCAGCGTGTCCTGGGTCTTCCCCAGGGTCTCCTACCGGTGGAATGTGACCTGAACACCTCACCAGGCAAGCGTCCGGGAGGCATCCTAACTAGATGTCCGAGCCACTTCATCTGGCGGGTCTACTCCGAGCTACCACCTGATAACTGAGCTTCTCACCCTATCTCTAAGGGAGAGCCCAGCCACCCTACAGAGGAAGCTAATTTTGGCCGCTTGTGCCCGCAATCTTGTTCTTTCGGTCACTACCCAAAGCTCATGACCATAGGTGAGGGTAGGAACAAAGATCGACAGTGGAGCATATTTTCTTTGAATGTGATCATGTTGGGGAATGTTGGTCTTTTTTCAAAACTGGTTATTAACCAAACAAATAATAGTGCACCCTTTGAACTGGATGTCTATTAAGGTTGGAGTACAGTTAAAGGAGAAGAACTTGTACTTCTTGCTGAACAATTTAATCTCCCTTAATTTTTTCAATAATTGTTTTTTTGTTTTTGGTCACTAAATGTTTATGAGATTGTTTAGCAACTGAAAAAAAAACTAATCATTCTCCATATAATTTTCATGTAATTTTCGGACTATGAAGCTGCATTCAAATAGTGAAAGAGAAAGAAAGAAACCTGGCTGCACTGTCAGCAGTTTCTCTTCATGGGTCAGCGCACTAATGAACACCATGTGTGTTGTGGGTTTGAGTCCAGATTGTAACATATGTCACATATCCCACCTTTTCACCCGTCCTGTCTTTGCTGCTCCTTATTTTGTAACCAGTAAAACCAGTAAAATCGAACACCCCCCCACCCCCAATACAGTGCAATGCTCCACTTAACAAATCCCAAGATAAGGCTATGGAGCTCATTATTGAATCATCATATGGACCAACAGCTCGACACATTGATCAATTATTCATAGGAAAGGAATAGACTCCAAGGTGAATAACAATTGTATACTTGTGTACAACAGCAGCTGGGAATGTCAGGAAAAAAACTGTCCGTTACAAAAAATTTTACAGCCTCCTGAATGTGCTGAGATTCTGCACTTTACTCTGGAGGCTAAATAGACTCTCACAGGGGCTCGTTGTGCTTTAGCGGTCCATTCATGTCCTCTTCTACTTCCCTTCCACTCTATCTCTTTCATTTCCTGCAGAGATCTTAAGAGGATGAGGTGGGGGCTTCTTGGGCTAACTCCAAACGTCTGTTATAACTTCCTTTTACCTTTACAGATCTCCACACGAAAGAGTTCTCAGCTTGACACATTACTTTACAGTTACACTCCAGCTTTTATAGCCTAATGGAAAGTTGTTACAATTCAGTTCAATATAGGGCTATTGTAAGCAGAGAAAGTTATATTGACTGTCTCTCATATCGGCTTTTTAATTAGTGAAATAAGGGGATCAGTGTGGAAGATGCTTTTGAAACTAACTGATACTTTATACACAGTAGTCAAAACTGCAGTTAGTCTTTTACAATAAATCCTGGCTGAGTCTGTTCTACTCCCACCTTGACATCACAATGAAACTTAAAATGAAGGTTGCCTTTTCCAGAGAGATGAAATGAGCATTGAATCTCTCCCTGCTAAAAAAAAAAAGAATCTCCAGCTTTTAACAATAGGAATACACCCTTTCAAAGGCACACCAACTACATAGGCCTATGGGCCCATTTTCAGTTTTGCACCACTTGCTCACTTTTGCAGCTGGTTGCACCCCAAGTCGCTGTGGTGAAACTAGCCACAACGACATGGGCTGCAACCAGCTGTTTATTAGTGGCCTGTCAGCAGAACAATAGCTGCGGTAGCCATTCTGGAGCAGGGCAAACACAGCTAAACTAAGCTAAGCATCGAGGCCAAACCGCAGGACAGGGCCAGGAGAAGCCAAAACACAGGAAATTAGCTACTGTTTACTTTCCCTTGTCTAGACTTGTTCCTACTAATTAAGTGTGAAGAGCCCCCATGTGGATTTCTCATCTCAAAGGAGTAAGCATTCAAGGTTACCACGCACTTCATTGTTTCTGCTGCCTCTGATATGAAGCAGTATTTGACCCATTTGTGGCCCCTAGGACTTTGTACTGTGGTGTTAGCGCTATAGTAATCCCCCAGCGACCCAGAAAGTCATTTCTAGAGCAGGTGGTTATGTGGGCCATAGGCCTAATAACACAACAATGGCGTCATATGGTTGAGAAAGTGTTAAAGACAGCAGGGGTCTGGCATCACATCGTACATTATTAAAAGCAACATGTAACATTTATAACATCTCCAAACTTTGAGCTGTGCCTACGAGTGTGCAGTGATTATAATCATCTAAAAGCAGGCGAAGTGCATTTTGGGTATGTGATTTGCGACTGAGTGGTATATGTCTGAGCACACACATACACACGCACACACACTCAGGATTGTTGAATTTGCAGAGTGTGGCCCAGAGGGTTTTATTAATGGGAGAAAGGCTGATGTCACTCATCCGAGTCACCCATGCATAGGATTAGAATGAAGTATTGCATGTGCATATGTGTGTGTGTGGTGTGTGTGTGTGTGTCACTGAGCTGAGGGATAATAAGAATAATACTGTCTGACTTTTTCATTAAATCTTATAACCCTGGTTTAGTGTTGTCTGCCTTAACACTCATGACTTCAGTATGAGCCCATCTGTATCAGTTTACTCATAATTCTGTAGGATTTTGCACACAGGACATTACTCAACTGAAGGTTGACGTGTTTCCCAGCATGCAGCTGCATTCCAGTGGCATCTCTTGGGAGGACAGTATGGGGACAGAAGGGGTAAACCAAGAAGACAATCCCAACAAACTGCACTTTTCTCTGGGGCATCTTTTTCCAGATGAGGCACTCGTCTCACGGCCTCTGATGAAACACTCTGAAGTGTATGTGTGTGTGTGTGAGTGTGAGAGAGTGTGTGTGAGTGTGCGTGGGTGGCCTGTTTACATTCCACTGATTCCTCATGGGAATCTCGCTCTCTATCCTCTGTTCCCTTGCTTATTTGCCTGGGAAGGTAGGTGTGTGCATGTGGATATTTTTAGACTTCTCTCTGGAATACAATTGGCAACTGTCCTCACACCAGCACTTAGCCTGGGTCAAACTTCACTCACGCACAAACACACCCCTACACACACACACACACACACACACACACATATCCTGATGCACTCTTTAACCTTGAAGGGACTCCAGTTGGGAGATGAAAGTGGAAACATAAAGCTAGGCTAAAAGGCTAAATGTCATCTTGTGTTCTTTTCTGTGTGTATTTTGGAAAGGCATGTGATTTGTCCCTCCTCCAAACTCCTCTAATTGAGATTTCAAGGAAATCTCACACAACAAATTTGTTGTAGGAAGTGAGGTAATTGCAAGCAGCTTAGAGCGAAATCTGCAATCTCTTGTCTGGCGCTGTTCACACTGTTAATTCCTCCTCATGAGATGATTTTTTTTTTTTTTTTGCTCATTGCTGTTTTGGTTGTCAGTTAAACGGTTGCCTTTTTTTTTTAAAGAATAACCTTGCTCCTAATTTTCCAAAGCAACAATCACAGGAAACCTTGCTTGGGTTTGTGGTCTTTCTTGTTATTTATATGTTGTTGGCTACTTTATAGAAGAGAGATGGTGCCACATTACAATGATAAAGAGGCAGTTTACGTCTCGCAGCATCTCTTTGAACACACCATGTCCCTTTTTCTTTTAATTGACTTCCTCTTTGTGATCTACAGTACAGTAACATCCTGTATCCTGTCTGACTGGCAATAATTGATATATGTCATGAAGACAAGTCATTATCACCATAACATGATATTATATGTTGCATCACACATTTCGCTTCTCATCAGCAGTACTCAAGGGGTCAGAGGAGTGCAGAGTGTGTTGTGTGTGTGTGTGTGTCATGCAGAGTGTGTTAAGTGTCCAGGGCTTCGCTAATGGACTCATATGAGTTTTAGTTCAGAGGCATTGAGAGGTAATTTGCAAAATGCTATAATGCAATGGCTCTTGATTTCAAGGGGGACTCTGGAAGAGTGCATGTAGGGTTAGAGTTCAGATATGTGTGTATACTCAGTGAGTGGAGTGCAGTTGTGTGTGTATATGAGCTGGTGGAAAGAGAAAAATCCAACAAGTTCTTCAAAATGACTTAAATCCTGAGTTGATTATGAAAAAAGTTCCTGATTAATTTCCTATCAGTAAACCCATCCATTAATTGTCCAATCCTTTCGGCTCAAGATGCTCATAGTGGCCCAACACTTTGCTATGATGGTTTCTCCCTTAAATTATAACCCATATGTATCATTTAATCAGCACTATTCACTTTCTAAAAGTCTGTATCTGTATTCCTATTACTTTTCCTCCCGGCCCCCTCTGCAGGCTATGAACATTATCAGTGAGCGTCTGTCCTGCTCTCTCCACACATCTTTCCACATTATCTGCCCACTGTGACCAAATGGATTTGCCTCCGGCCAACCTCAGCTTCCTTGAAAGTGTTGGAGTGTGAAGGTGTTTCAGATGCATTTTTGCCTCTCATACTGCTGTTCTGCACCCTTGACTACTTTAATGTATTCCTCCACTTCTCTCACTCTCCATCTATATCTGTCACGCTCATGTCTGTCGACTGCTAATTGGCTCGTCTCTATTTGGATGACTCGGCGTGTGTGACCGTTTGACGGTGTGTCTGAATTCCCCAAGTGTGCATGCGCGTAAATAATCGTGTACACCCGTTTGTGATTGACGGCAGATTTTCCGCCACCAGCAGGCATTCTGTTACTTGGTTCATTTGGTTTTCAGCTTTCCCTCGGGACACGCTGAGCAGCCCCCATTAAC
This sequence comes from Scomber japonicus, assembly GCF_027409825.1. Lineage (NCBI taxonomy): Eukaryota > Metazoa > Chordata > Actinopteri > Scombriformes > Scombridae > Scomber > Scomber japonicus. The sequence goes on from NC_070592.1 coordinate 16,084,076, forward strand.
TGATTTGAGAAGGGCTGTGGCAGCTACCACCGCTTTGTAAATAGTTATTCTACTGTGTTATGTATCCATTATACATGATTTAGCAATGCTTTATGTAGCTGGTGTGCATATAGTAAGCATTTTGTCTAAAAAGAATTTTAGTGATGAATGACAGGTGATAGTAGTAAGTATAGTAGCAACTATAGTAGCAGTCATCCTTGTTAGAAATATTCACAGCTGAAAATAGGAACAAACATTTTGTACACATTCCCTCCAAATTTGCTGCCAGTTTTTCTCTTTTCTGATCTCGAGTGCCTCCTCTCCTCTGGAAACTCGTTCTACTCATTGCCATGAAATATGGAGTAAGCCTTGGCTCGTGAAATGAGAAATCAAATGGAATTGCGGAAAAGGTGAATATCTGTCTTGTGCAATCTTCCCGAGTTGCTTGGGCGTGTATTGCACAGATTTAAACCAGAAATCTGAAGATTGCTGTCTGAAGGTTGCTGTGTCTTGCAGCATCCTCCCCCCACTGCCTCTTATAGAGGTTGCCATTTATGTTTGGCTGCAATCCCCAGACGCCCCACCCCATCCGTCCAGCCCCCACCCCCAGCTGCTGTTTCTGATTGTAGATGTGGCCTTTGAGCCCCTGCAGGGTTCCATATTTTACCATATCTTTATGGTCTAGCAGACATGTTGAATATGCTATGGTCTGGAGGGGAACGAAGCTTTGGAGGGAGAGTGGGAAAGGTGAGAGAAGAGGTTGAGGGCAGGAGGATAAAGAGATGTGCAGGGAGAACAGATTAGACAAAGAGAAGAAGGACAAGATGCAAAGCTGTAGGAAAGAAAACAGAACAAGGAGAGAGAAGAAGGAACCTGTGGTTTATGTGAGGTAGGAGGTAGATCAGCAGAGCCAGAACAGGAGAGCCAGGTGTGTGTGTGTGTGTGTGTGTGTGTGTGTATGTGTGTGTGATATTAAACAATATGGCTAGTCCTGTCTGAAAAATGGGTTGCACTAAAAGGTCACATCAGCACTCCACAGCCTCCTTCCACTTTTTTAATCCTAACTCCTTCCTGTGCTCCCTCTTAAACACAGCCTCAATGTAGGTTGGAAGGGTCTGACCCCCCGCCACTTGGCCCGTCTGGGTCTTCTAATAAACCCACCCCTGCTGTGGTTAGAGCCTTGTAAAGACAGCTCATATTTCCATTTCAGTTGCTCATCTGCTCACACATGGACAGACAAACAGACATACGGCTCTGTTAATTTCCACTATCGCTCCACGCCTTTTGTCCAAAAAGTCTGGAGGAGATAAATGAAGTGTTGCATGGTGAGTTTCAGTGGTTGCAAAGCCTGAAGGAAATGAGAATTATATTGGTGCGTGTTAATGCATCTCTGATAGAGAAAATGTCGGTGTGTGAGTGAGAATGTGCATCTACAGGCATCTGTTGCATCTCATTAGCAGCTTTTAGAATGAATTACCTCAATGGATTTCTCTGTCATACACACACACACACACACACAGACACACACACACACAGAGACACACACACACACACACGATATCCTTCATCCCATTTCATCTACCCTGATAATCCCTTTATCTTGGCGGCTATTCAACACATACAGGCCAATGCCACTGAATAATGATGTGGTAGTATCCATTCCTTATTCACTCTTAATGCTAATCTTCATCTCAAGGTGACAATGATGGAGACATTTTACGTGCCCGGTCATTCTGTGATGAATAAATGTAGTTTTTTTTTTCTAATCAAAGGTGATGATGATTATATGAGTTCAGTTAACATTTCAGTTTCCTTTCAAAAAAAGGGGAAGTGTCTGTTTATGTGCTTAGTATCAAACTAATTGAACTGCAGGAGTTAAACTGATATTGTGAGCTGCCAACACATGCAAAGAGAAACAAGACATCCACACACACACGGAGAGACAGACACCCTTTGTTTGCACACTCACTTTTCAGCCATGCTCCTTATCCTCAAACTCCCAGAGTTCAACAGTTCAACCCCCCCCTTCCCCCGAGCCCTCCATTGGTGTTTGTGGAGAAGGTCACTTACAATGTGAGTGACAATCCCCGAAATCATTACAACAATCCATCTCTTTTTTCATGCTGTGTGCACCCATTTACATATTTGGATGACACGCCTGGCTGGTTTGTTTAATCACAGAAAACTGCTCGACTGCACAATTACTGAAGTCGGTTTTGTTTTAGCATTTTATTATGAGTGGATGTCACATAGCTAATCAGTTTGAGACAGTGACAGAATGTGTTTTGGGTTTTTTTTGCTGGAGTTTGTGGAATGAAAGTGCTCATTCAGTCCGTGCGGTATAAAAAACATCCTGCTCAGTTCATTAAATTTCAATTTAACCACTGTTTGCTTTCTGAGCAGCACAGTGAAAATATGTCTGCTAACAGTGTCATCTTCAGAGGTCAGTTGTGTTTTTTTTGGTGTCACAGATGTTCTGTTTCAGATTGACGATACACTTCCACTTTTTCCAGCAGCAGAGAGTATTGAAATTGAAAGATTCATGAGTAAGACAGACACAGTTAAACATGTCAGAGAAAGCTAAAACAGGAGGGAGGGAAGGAGAAAAAGTGGAACTGAAATTGAAAGGCTGAAAAGCAGTGTTTTTTTCCCATAGAGTGTGTTAGTGCTTAACATAGACACACAGTGTCGAGCTGAGCTGGACGAATGCTCGCAGAATCGAGTCATAATGATTTAAATGCAGAGCAATGGCTTCAGGCTTTGGCAAAAAAAGAGAGACGATAATAGGTATTGAAGTAAACCATGCAAAAGATGCTAAATAACTCCTGTTTATATCCCAATTGTAAGCATTTTGTTTTTTAAGCAGGTTACCATCCTCTCTTTGTTACGAAAATACCATACAATTTGCATGTCATAGTCAGAGTAGTCTGACAAGCAAATCGCTAGAGGTGATTCAGCATCAGTTCAGTTGTAGCTTTGTTCTCATCCAGTTGGAATACAGTAGTTTCTGCTTCAGTAGTGTGTGTGAAAAAACATCTGCAGGCCTCTGAAGAGTTCAGGGTCATCAGTGTGCTTGAAGGCCAGCAGAGGAAGACAGGAAATGTTTTTTTCCCATGGGGCTGTGTGACATTAACTGGAGGCAGATTTTAGAAAAGCACTCACAAAACCCTGCACATATTCATAGAACCTCTGTTGGCTGTGATTGGTTTTTGAGTTTAGGACAGGAAACGGAAATCATGAGTGAGTCGGTGGGGGGGGGGGGCTTTGAAATTTTATAGCGAAGACACAAGTTGCTGTTTCTGTGCCCTTGCAGCAGGGAGGGATTCGAGGGTTAGAGAAGATGAGGTTGAAGTCTTGAAACCAGATCCTACAGTTTACCACGAGGCCAGCCTGCCAGGACCTAGTTCTACTTCCTTTTTTAAATGAATTAGGGAGTACGGGACTCTTGCAGGGTGTGGAACAAAGGTTCAGCCCTTTGTTTGGCACCCTGGATGTTTCTTGTATCTCTTTGAATCATACAAAACTCTAGGGAGGGAACGTTTATCTGCTTGGGGAAAAATGCTTCAGATTTTGTTTTTATGTCCCCAGCGGGAGATCGATATGCTGTCGGCAGATATAGCCAGTGTATCATGAAATCGAGAGAACCCAGTCTCCGTGTATGGATGAAGATATAATACATATCTGTAATATGAGAGAGGGAGGGGAGGGAGATAGGGAGGGAGAAGAGGGGGAGAGCCCTGCTAAATTATGCAGTTGCAGTTTCCCCATTTAGGGAGGATAGATCAATTTCTCATGCTAAAACTATTTTAACCCTTAGGATGGGCAGCGTTACCAAGGCAACACAGATTATGTCCCTTAATCAGAAGCACCTGTTTTCATGCTCACACGAGCATGCAGACGCGTAGGCACACATGCAGAGATGAACAGTGATTAGTAAATTAGACTTGCATTAAATGTACAATGACCCACCTGCCTTCATACACACATATACAAACACATGCACACGCAAACACATTTTCACACAGGCAATGACACTTCTGCTAGTATTTGTAGCATCTGATTCAACACATGTGTATAACTGTGTGTCTATGTATAATTGTGGTTGTGTGTGTGTACACGTAATTGCATTGTCTCAGTCAGTGTAGAGTCCCAGGGTCCCTGCAGTCTGTAGGGAGTTATATTTCATCAACCGTCCCCGGGGTTGGGTGCCATTATGATTATTATTTATCACTTCTTTTTTTTCTTCTTTTTATATTTTCATCACTCCCTCTGGTTCTTCCTCTCTCTTGCATGTTGATGTTTATTTTGGTTGCATCATAGTTGCTGCACATCTTGATCACATACTCTCCCCCTCTTTTCCTTTATCTTCCATTCTCTCTCCTCTCTTGGCAGCAGTCCGCTGTCCTCCTTCTCCCCTCCCCCTATTTCTCCCACCCCCACCCTCCAAATGGCCCTGCGGTCAGGACACAAGATGGTCAGTAGTGTGTGTATTATGCTCATGTATGTGGATCTATGTTCATTGTTTTCCTATATGTATACAACCATAATGTTCTCACAAAGATAGGATGATGATGAGAATCTTTTAAAAGTTCTTTAAAATGTGTGCATTTAATTGAAATCTCTTTATATTTATGTTAATGTTGTAATTTTGTTGATGTATATTGGTGTACTTGTAATTTATGTGTATGCACTTCTATTTGCATCTACATGTTGCTTGTGCTGATCTAGTAGCCCTGGTGAGGGTAGATTGGGTATCAGCAAAACAACTCCCCCTTTGTCGCCCCCTAGCTAGCCTGCAATGCTAGCACAGAAAGCCACATGCTGTGTGAGTGTGATGAAGATGACAGAGCTTGTTGGAGAGGCTTTAATGTGAATGATGCACACAGCGTTTACGTAACAGTTGAAAAACAGTATAGAGGCCCTGCAAGTTTAGGGAGCAAAAGGTCTGTGTTGTTCTTATAGTCTGCAGAACTACTGGAAGTAGGTATCACTAATGGTGCAGGTTGTGTGCATGTACTCATATTTTTGCTGCCCAGAAAGATCACAGCAAATTAGGCAAAGTGGTTCTTTTGCATACAATGCTTTCATAAGAAGCAATCCTGCTCCATTCCCCCAAAGAGCAAAAAATTCCTATTGTTTGGAATTAACTTCAGTCATCACTTTCTTCTCTTCCGACTCCTTTTATAAGTTTGGTAATGCTCATTTGAGTTTGCTGCAGAGCTTCAAACCAAGAATGCTGAAGGAAAGTTTGCATTTTTCTCCCCTAAAATAACTGGATTATTTATTATTGTAGAACTGCCTCTGGCTTTCTCTTTATGAGAAGCTTCCTGAGGCTCTGTTCTCAGCAGCCCATCCAGCTGTAAACCCTCACAGCCTGTGCGCGCCCAGAGGATCCTGCAGAAGGAGGTATCACAGAGCCGCACAGGCACCCACAGAAACTGAAGCACTGCACTGACTGTGGATGTTAATTCTGTGTTTCTTCCCTCTGTATTTCACTGTATCCAACAGCTTGTCCAACAGAAGAAACACCCTCACACACACAGCTTTGCCTGGCTGACACGCTTCACTGCCGTGTCAGGTAGGGTATCAGCCTTTAGAGCAGGGCTCAGGTTGGATTTCTTGGCTCTTTGGCTGTAGTTTCTTGCATTCCTTGATGGGGCTTGTGGTTAACCTCAGGTCTGTGTGTTTGTGTGTGTACAGCTGGGTGAGGGTAGAATTTGGACCTCTGCCTTTAATTCCCAAAACACATTCCTTTTTCAAATGGCTTTTCCAGTCAGTTATTTTCTGTGGCATGAAACAGAGGACTGACCAAACTGATTGTCTCTGATCCAAGGCTTCTGTTTTCTTTCTTCAAAGCCTGAAAGCACCAGGAGAAAGAGAATGACAGCGTAACGAGTAGTCCTTGTAGTCCTTGGCTCGCTGTCTCAGATCACATGATGTCTCTGTGAGGAGTTTCCACACTGAAAAGATACTCAGAGCTTTTATGTGTGTTATTTATCAAGAATGAAGTGTATCCTCACAGGGGAAAAATGGATGGTTTACTCTGCACATATTTTCTACTCAGCAGGGAAGTATTTCAGAAATGTTATCCAGAGATGGATCTGTGTTTGTACTTAACAGGTTCTTCATACCATTTTAGTGAAGATGGTGGAGTCTGAGATTTTTTAATGACTGAAAATGTGGCATAGTAGACTGGGAGAGTGAACTGGAGTACTGAAATGAAAGAGAATGGCCGAAATTGCAAGGAATGTGTTTGCGCTCTTAGCCTCAGAGAACAACCTTTATGTTATTTTAAATATGTATAGTCAACAGCAGCCACCCCAACCCTACTGAATAATGAATGAATGCTAATTATGCTAATCTAAGAGTCATAAAGTCAAGAAACTCATTTACTTAGGTCAGTTACACTGCAATATCTTTCTTATATTTGCTAATATTAGCTAACCCTTAGCCACCACAAGCTAGTGGGCATACCAAACAAGAAAGGCCGCCGCAGAAAACCCCAGTGTGTATTTAGTTTTGGAAAGGGTGTATTTTATTGCATATGAGTTCAACATTTGTAAAAGGAAGAATGTGTTTTTTCAAGTTACAACTACTACTACAGTATACAGTACTGCTTTGTAAATCACTTTCTGTTTTCATTTGAGGAAAAAAAATCAGAAACCAAATTTTATAATGAAACATAGTTACATCATCTGCTTATGTAGCTGGAATCCTTATTTTAATACACTTAATACATTCTTGTATAAACATGGCATTCAGAGCAGAAGCCTTATAGCATCCAGCTACACAACACAACTCTGAACACCTCACATTCCTGCTAAATTCTCCTTCTTATCTATCTTACAAACATTAACACATGTCTTGTTCTGCACCTTAGCTTTTGAATGAGCCACCAAACAAACATTCAACAGTGAAAAGTGCACCATGAACGTCAGTTAGTGAGTAAATAGCTAATTATCGGCTCAGCTGCAGCACATTAAACAGCATGTTAAGATACCTGAAAATGTCACATCCATCTGTTGGATGTTGGTTTGGTCATTGCTCTTCAAAGTCACTGTTAGCGTCACACTGTCTGCCCATGTTCAGTGTAACACTGGTAACCTGCCAGCTAACATCAATTAAACAAGGTAGCCAGCCAGCAAAGACAAAAAGGAGCATTTTTGATATTTATGCAAAGACCCTTTTTCTTCTTTCTAATGATACAAAACTATTAACAATACTTTTTTTTTTTAAGATTTTTTTTTGGCACAGACACCTTTATTCAACAGTAGACAGACAGGAAACATGGGAGAGAGAGGGGGGTGTGACATGCAGTAAAAGACCTCTGGCCAGGATTCGAATCGGGTACGGCATACGTGGCATGCGCTCTAACCACTTGACCACCTTAACAATATTTATTTTAAATTTATTTATTTATTTATTTTTTATTATTATCTTTTTATTGATATCAAAATACTTAATTTCTTCCTCACATTACATCCTGTATAATGTCTTCTAGACATTCAATGCAGTACACAAACTCCTACAGGAGATGCAAACCATAACCAGACATAATCTCATTTATAGTCATCCATACAGCAAAATTACATCAAGACAAGTCCAGGTTTGTTCTCTCTTTTTTTGAGTTCTTTCTCCTTATTTCCATTTCCTTCTTACACAGTCCTTTTCCTCTTAATGGAAGACATAGAAAAACTTAATAATAAAAATAATAATCATATGACTAAATGAACAATATAAAGTCTGTAGCTAGAACCAAGGGGTTTATAGAATACAATATTATTACTCAATAAAGTCTGATCAGAGTGGTGATACAAATTCTACCCAGTTTTTCCAGAAATTCTTACATTTACCAGTTTCTAATCTGACCAAAAAAGTCAACCTTTCCATCATATAAATATTATGCATTACTTCAACCCAATCCACCCTCTGAGGTGCCTCTGTCTTCAGCCACTTCCTGGTAATGGCTTTTTTACTAGCAACATGATCCTAAACATATATTTGTCTCCTGAATGTGTAATTCTTTCGTTCCCTTTTCCCAAGTATAATACGTCAAATTTAAATGGAAATTTTACACTCAAGATTTTCTCCATACAATTCTTCAACTCCTGCCAGTAAGGTTCAATAGAGGGGCATTCCCAAAAAACATGAACATGATTGGCTTTCTCTTCTCCACATAGTCTTCAGCACTTTGTATCCTGATCTTTCTTTTGTGCCGGTGTTATAAAATATCTCACTATGATCTTCCAGCCATACTCTCTCCATGAAAGGGAGCAAGTTGTTTTCCACTGTTCCTCATTGATCTCTTCCCATTCCTCCTCTGATAACATCCTTCCAGCTTCTTTTTCCCACTTCATTCTTCAAGTGTTGCCATGAGTAGTGGAACAGACTGAGTAGGTTGCGATAGATATATTAATACATCATCCGCAAATAATGCTATTTTCTGTTCACCTTTTATATTTTCATTTTGCTTTATCCATTGACTTAGAGGATCCAAATAGGTAGCAAAAAAGAGAAGGCTAATTGAGCAGCCTTGACGACATCCACGTTCTAATATGAGAGAATTTGAGAGATTTCCATTGATTTTGATCTTATCTGTGGGTTTATTATATAGCGATTGTATGGTTTCTACAAATACGTCATGAAAGCCAAACCACTCCAGCACCTTATAAAGGAATTCCCATCTGACAGAATCGAAGGCCTTTTCTGCGTCCAACCCCAAAAATTACTGCTTCTAATCTTTTTCTGATAATGTTTAACAATACATTTTTAAAAGCACAATGACAGTAATTTTAGTTACATACAAAACTTCTATGTGACTATTGGTGACTATGACTATTTGTCAAAATTATTAATGAAGGGTATCAAGCTATCCAGGAAGTAGCTGTTCTGGAGCTTTCGATCATATCACATGTTGTTACTCAGCAGAGGGTATTGCCCAGTTTTTTTGGGGGGGATTGTAGATGTTTAGTAATGAAGTTTAGTAGCTGACCCTGAACTTTTACTTGTATCATCATAACCATCTTAATCATCATGTAGAACTACAACCAAGGCTGACATTTAAAAGTAACAACGTAATCGCCCATGCTAAAACTAATAACCCAACTATACTCACACACACACACACCTGCAGCTTCATAGTCCACTGTGAGTGGCGTTCAAAAACATTTCTGAGGATTTTTTTCTCTCTACCACCATAAATAGCGCTGATGGGTAGAAGGGAATGTTGCCATGGCGACACAGTGCTGTGGCAGCTAGTAATTATTCTGGTTTAAGTGCCAGCAGAGAGATACACATGCGAGCTGGCACACAGTGGCAGATAGTGACAACTGGACACAAACCTCTGAGACGAGACCGGATAAGGAAGTTATCAGGCATTAGTCATTTTAGGGGTGGAAGACTGACGACATTTTGATCACATGTAGATTCAAATCAGGGTCCAAACCCCAGAGAGTAAGAGTGTGTTTCCACCTTCGTTTAAGATTCTGAGGCTGTACCACAAGATTATGATTCACAAACACAAGTTCACATCAGGGATTGGAGTGTGCATGTGCATTTACGTGCATGCGAGTGTGTGTAGAAGACAGTGTCCTGTGTGCAAGACACAGTGGGCAGAGTGGAGAGAGAATTATATACAATGCACACGGCTGAAGCTGTGTGTGTGTGTGTGTGCGTGTGTGTGTGTGTGTGTGTGTGTGTGTGTGTGTGTGTGTGTGTGTGTGTGTGTGTGTGTGTGTGTGTGTGTGTGTGTGTGTGTGTGTGTGAACAGACTGTGTGTGAGGTAGCAGGCAGTCTGTTGTCTAATATGTATTTGATACATTCAAAAATGAAACATTCTCTCAATTCCCTCGCTACCCTCTCACTCGCACACTTGCCCAGGCTACATCCACACATCTGCACACTTGTAGTCCAAACACACATACATACACACACACAGAGCAACACCACCTTCCAAGAATAATATTCAGCTCAGTGCTTTACTTCCACCAAGCAGTAATCTGCCCCCTTCTTTATCTGCTCTCTTCCAGGCGAGGCTGACTTGACTAATCATCTAAGGTGTCAATGTAAGGCTGTGTTCAGCCATTTACTCTGATAGCAACATGAGAGCCGCTGTATTTTTCATCGGGGGGATTAAAAAAACATGGGTGTTTCAACAAAACAGGAATCCTGCAAGTCCTTTTTGAAGAAGTTAAAATTGGCTTCTGTAGCTCAATCTGATTCAACACCAAAACTTGTTCTTCCTCACTGCTAGAAGATGAGGAAGATGCTTTCCCAACTCCCACACTCCCCAGTCGCATTAACATAGCCGAGAGACACAAGAGAGAGACACAATGGAGTTTTTCACCACCAGCACAAGATACACACACTCACACTCACAGACACACACACATACACACATTGGTCTCATGCACACGCCAGAAGAAAATAGACTAGGAAAGATAGATTGTCATAGCGTTGTCATCTTTTTCTGATTGCCAGCTCTGCTGCAGCTCTCTTGTTGGGAATAGGGTAGATAGATAGATTACCAGAAAGAAAACACTTCTGACTTCCTGTGATTTTCAGCATTTCTCACCTGCTCATCTTTTTGTTCCTCTGTCATAAACAATGCAGTGCCAAATGTCCTCACATGGACACACAGCAAACACACAGTGTGTAACTAATCCACCACTTCACATTTATTTTGTCTTGCCACCGCCTGATCCCCCCCACCCCTCCACCGTGACTCAGCCGCAGCACCACACACACCGACATAAATCACCCGTGATAACATCAGGGGTTCCATCAATTCAGTGAAACCCAACTTTGGCTGTTAGACAGAGACGTGATGAGGTTGCTTATGCTGTGCGCAGAGCCCCAGACACCAGTTGTGGAGTCTCTAGTGTGAGGGCCACTGCAGCAGACTGAGGCTGATCACTGTCTGCACTGCAGTCTGACTGCGCTCTGTGCTGCCACCTGCTGGTTTTTATATTTGGTAACAGGCTGCAGTTGAGCTGCTGGTGAATGGTACACAGATTTAATAACAATTACTGGGTAACGCTCTGGTGATATTTTCTATATTTCTCATGATCATCAAATTCTATGAAAAGACCACAACCACCAATCTGTAAAAGCCTGATTAAAGCTTATTCCTTTGTGCCACAGACTTTAATTGTTTTCCAAAAACTATTAAAAACACATCAGTGAGTCATGCTTTTGTACTCCGTCAGTACAATGAGCATTTGGAATTGGAGTTTATTTTGAGCCTGTCCACATACATCATCTTCCTGCTGTAAGCACTTACTAGTGTACGAAATCCGCCCCTGAAACTAGTCCCCAATAACTGTTTATTGCAACTGTAGTCATTTGTGTTAAAAACTACAGGCCCCAGCTCATTTAGGAAATAAGTTTTTATCTTTTTAAAACTGAAAATGTACAGTTGTTTCTGTTTTCATGAAGATGTATGTCTTTATCAAGAACTCTGATTTTTAAGGGATGAAGAAAATTAACTCAATCCAGTATGTCATCCTTCTGTAAACTGTGTTCATCCTCAACCAACAATAGTCATTTAAGTCCCTCTGAAAAAGTGGAAACACACAGATTCTTCCATTCTATTTAATGTTGGCGTATGGTAATATAATATTGGGTTTTAAAACCCTCTGTAGATGTAATGATTATTAAAATTATTACATTTAATTTGAAGATTTTCAGTCTGGACATAATATAAATGAAATGACAAAATTTTAATCTTCTGTGTTTTTTTTCTTCTTGTTGTTTTTTCCCAGCTGGTACCTGTCCGATGTCCTCTCCTCCCACAGTGTGATGCGTCATGGCTCCGGTGGTGAGTGGAGTATGGTGGGGGCCGGAGGCAGGTGTCGTCAGGTCTGGGGCGGCAGCTGCTAGCGGGGTGGCGTCGTGGCTGAGCAGTGGGCAGCTGGTCGTAGTCATCACCCTAAGCACCCTCACTGCCCTGCTGCTCGTCTCTGTGCTATTGCTGCTGTGTGCTAGCTGCCAGGGGTGAGCACCATCACACACAAACATACATACACAAAAATACATATACACATGACCTATGTATATGATAGCACTAGTGTTGTTCTAGCATATAATCACGCATTTAAAAGATACTAGGAACAGCTGATGTGTGTTTTTGTGATGTGTCCTCAGGTTGAACTATCTAAATGGAATCTACTGTTAATGGAATTTCCGGCTGTGTTTTGAAGTGTTGAGAATAGCACAAATACCTGAGAGGGCATTCTTAGCCACAGTAATTATCAGTGCAGCAACAACGAGGAACAGAGCTGCTGAGTAATAGTAAATATGTCCTCTGGGCTCTGTTGACTTTACTATAATAAATGTGAATGAGTAAAGTAGAAACTTGAGTATTCAAACAGAGGTCACTCATAGATATGTAGTTCCTTTAAGAGTTGGCCCAGCAGATAAATTGAATTGAATAAGTATGTTTGAGCGGCAGAATTACCCTGTGTAATACTCTGTATCTGGCTCTGTATTCCAGTACAGTGGATTTATAATGAAACAATGACTATCTGTACAAGTTATTGTATTGTAAACGTTTTTATGCATATTCCCATGAGCTGGAAGACCTAAGAGTTCTGTTCACCTACTGTAATATAGAGCAGGCTGAGTGATTTAGCCTACAAACAATAGTCAATAAATAATATAATATACAAAAAGGTACACAGGTTGATGACACTGTCACTGTCCATTGTCAGGAACCAGTCTCACATTTATAGCTGCAAACAGGCCTGACAACATTTGGGTTAGGGTTAGGCTTATGGTTAGCCAAAAGCAGATAGGAAAAAGACCTTGGATGAATGTGAACACCTCCAAACACATCTCTGTTGTACAAATATTTGTTCTATTTATCATTCACTTATATTGATATCCTGTCAACTCTGGTTATTTTGCTGGTCAGAGTTCACATTTGTTCAACTTCAACCAGGCAGATGTGCTCATTCTGCCAGTGGAAACACTGTTGCTCTGTGTTTAGAAATGGAGAAGTTGTTATTCTAATGTGTTTCTCACCACCTTTCGTGCATTATCACTGTAGCATCACTCACCCGCATCTGAAACATGATATCATGTGCTCTTTTGGAGCACAGTGCTGGTAATGTGACGCCACCTTTAAGCCTCAAAGTTCAGCATTTTACACTCATAGTCATGGTTCTTTTTGAAATTCAGTGTGCTGCAGAACAGAACCTGAACAAAGAATAACACAGAGGCCTACACATGGTCCCAGGAGAGATACACCTTAATGACAATATTTAACTATAAGAATAATACCACAATTTATAATATTCACCCTCCTTTTCTCTTTTAGGCAGAAAAAAGCAGTCAATGGACATCCAGCAGTAGACCATGAGAACCTCATGAATGGAGTGAGTTGAACTTTCTTATGGGGGGGGGGATTTCTCTTTTTATGGAATAATGTGTACATGAGCTGCAAATTTGAAGGGATGCTTGTACTTCATATTAGGACAATTCTAATCAAAATGATGCCATTGAAAATGATTGTCTTTTGTTTGTGATTAGGTTTTAAGTGTCACTTCTTGTGTTTTTGATGGGGTTGTGTATGTGTGTGTGTGTGTGCGTTAATGTATTTGATGTTCTGCTCCAGTCTTTGTAGGGGAACGGCTATGTACTTTTTTATTGACCTTTCTTTACAGATACACAACCAGTGTGCAGAGTAATACAATGCAAGCAAATCTAAATCAACATCTTAAAGATAATCAAAAGACACAGAAGGAGAGAAAAATGAAAAATAGAAATAAGAAAATAGAATAAAAATTATAAAATAAAACATTTAACACATTTAAAATATATATATATATAGAAATAATAATGATCATACAGTAATAATCATAAAATAAACAGTGTAGAATGATACATAAGATGCACATTCTTGACAATTAGGTTAATCACAAAACCATGTTACATGACATGTCCATTCCCTGGAGTCATTCAGATAAAAAGGTACATGAAGGGAGTGTACAAATATTAGATAATCATCCAAATTCAATCATTTCCAGATAAGGAGACCATACCTTCATGAAGAGATCTAAATTATTATTAATCGTATAAATGAGTTGTTCGAAAGAAGCTATCTTGGTTAGTTCATCTCTCCATTCCTTTAAACTAATCTTCTCTTTTGACTTCTAGTGTCTTAAAACTACCCTGTTTCCTGTTAAGAGGGCTAGTTTCACCCAAGAGCATAGTTGTTGGGATAGGCCAGTTCTCCTCGGCAAAATCCCCAGTATACACAGGGCTGGGCTGTCTCTAAACTCTACCTTCAGTACTTTATTGATACTTTGGATGACAGCCCCCCAGAGGCTGCATACCATATCACATTCATACAGCACATGTATCAGCATGCCCCTTTCCTTCTCACATCTCCAACACTTATCATTCTCCCTAATCCCTAGCCTAGACATTTTCACTGAAGTCAAGTAGTTCCTATTCAATTTTCTGAATGATATAAGTCGAGTCTGCATATCTCAGGCTACAGTGTACCAGGATCTAATTGTTTCCTCTCAGCTCTCCCTGCCAATAGGTACCCCAAGATCTCTTTCCCATGTAAGTTTAACACCTTCGTAGTTTGGGGGTTGGTGTTTTCTACACATGTCATAAAATGTGGATGCCCCTTCTTTAAGCTTCCAGCCAATGGCTATGTACTTGTGACTCATCTTGCTAGTGTGTGTCAGGCAGATTTAGGAACTACATGTGTGTGAACATATTCATACTGACACATACTCCTTGACATATATAAACATCTACTCAGTGACGAAATAGTAGTAGCTCTGAAGATATTTTAGCCATGTGCAGTCAACCTTTATTAACATCTTAAATGGCCTCAGGAAAGAATTTAAATTCCAACACTGAAAAATCAATAATCTAATATGAATGCTGGTAAAATATTTACTCATGCATTATCAATGCTCTTGCTTAAAGAAAATCACCCACACAGTATAGACGCATAGTCCTCATTAGTCCCAGCGTGGGAGAGTGACATGTCTGCAATCAGGCAGTGTAATAACTGCTAGTAAATGAGGCTGTGGATGGAGTTTCCAGACCGGCAGCATGCCTGAATAACACACCCAACACACTCTCACGCACACGTCTCCTCCCTAACATCCTATGACCCACTCACACACTTTCTGACATTCTCCTTCTTAATCCACTTCCATCACGCTGATACAGAAGCATACCCAAAACAAAAACATCCCTCTGCACATTCCTTGATTGACAGCTTTGAAATTACTGGCAGGCACTGATTTGGAAGTGGTTACTGCTGGTAAGGGAGCACATGTGGGGAATTCCAGTGACTGCTATTTTTATACACAGTTAAATAAAGAAATATACAAAGAACAAAGAAAATCAATGTATCCAAACTAAAACACAAAAGCCACAATAATCTGAAAAAAAAAGAATATTCAGTCAGTATTCATAGAGCTGACCTTTGCCCTTTCTATGTCTATCCTTAATGATTACATAAGCATACACTCTGTCCCCTTGAACATTGTATCATTCACATAGATGGTAATAACCAACTCCCATAATACTGATGCTCACATTTAAGTATGACAAATGCCTGGCTTTCACAGACTAAAGTGACACCCACTTACTCTCTTATTTTATCACTCCTTCTGGGGCTGTGTGTGTGTGTGTGTGTGTGTGTGTGTGTGTGTGTGTGTGATCCTACATGCTTCCATGTGCACACACACACATTTCTCAGAGCCTTTTTGCACTTGATGGATATCTTTGCTGTAACCTTAATGCAGTAGCTCAATTGCGGGGTATTCAAATTGTTTCAGGAGGTGCCCATTGAAATGACGGACCATGACGCAGCCTGTCAGGTTAAATGGGGGTCTTTGTCTTTTCGGATGAGTAGATCGCCTCGCTCACCTGCAATCAGTCTGACTGTCCTCCCCGCAGCCGTGTCTCAACACTCTATTCAGCCTCTTATCTTAGTCATTTACTTAATAGTATGTGGTGTTTCTTTTAACAGATTTTAGCCTCAAAGTGCACATTTATAAACCATATTTATAATTTCATTTAGTGTATATTCAGACTTAAAACTGCCAGAACTTGGAGTCTAGGCAGAAACAGAACCAAGTGACCCATTTTGTATGATTAAGTTTAGTTTATTATTCATTTATTTGACAGGGACAATGCATATTAAATACATTTCTGAAAATAAGGGAAATTTTCATCTGTTGTTCCTGAGCACATACAAAAGATTAAACATTCTCAGTGCAATAAAAAAAGCACAATATCATACAATAGCCTACAATACAATATGATAATACTGCACAATATAACTTTCCCAATGCAGTCAAAACTTGTGAAAGTATTGGAATCACTGGCTCTATAACATTGTTTATCAATCACTCAAGCACAAGGACCTTTACCATTATGATTAAAGATGTATGTTGATGCTGAGAATGAGGAATTTTTCCTAGTGCCTACCTCCCACAAGCAAATTAAACAACAAAGGAATAACACCAATGATCAGAAATCATTTAAGTTACAAAATAGTTAAAGATTACGTCATAGACACCAATAGTTGTGAGAGTGTATGGCCACTAGGTGGAGTTGTGGGGCTTTTGATACACAGCCTGACTGCAGAAGGAAAACAACAAATCTAAACAAAGACAACCTTGACTTGAACTGGTCCAGAGGTTTTTACATTATTTTCACTGTGTTCTTAGTAGTCAGTGACCTTACCAATTGAAAGAATACATTTATAACAAAGTGCTCGTTGATAATTCTTCAATGCGGCAGTTGCTCAGTACTTCCTGTGTTAATTAGCATACTTTCTTTTCAGTGACAGTTGTCTGGGAGTTGAGAAAGTGTTAATTTGAGGGTTTGCTCACTCGTAGAGAAGATTCAACACTCTGCGTTCTCACATTTTATTTAGAGCTCCTGAATTTGCCACGTGGAAAAACCGCCTTAAACAGGGCAATGTGTTTTAAAGTCTCAGTGTTAGAGAAATCTGGTCGGCAGAAGTGTCCTTGAGTTTCCCTTTGGGTATCCATAAAGTATCATCATCTAAGGTTTTCATTATTATGCATGTCACACTGCTACATGCCGTTATTTTAAGCCTCTTCAGCTGAACCCAATGCTTGACTTGCTTTCTCTATTAATGGACCAATGTGACATTAGGAACATGAAATGTGGTGTGCCCATTACTGGACAGAACACTTCATGTCAAAAGGAGGATGTCAGATCAGCTCTGCCTGCAATGAACTCAATTATCAATTGAGATAAAAAAATAAATAAACAGCATATCTTCATTAGACATAAATCAGTTAACAGTTTTGTTTTTTTACACTTGCAGATATTGTTAGCTATCTTTAGATGTCATTTGTTGGGGGGTAAAAATATACTACATCTAATTTGCCATGCATAATACACCAATAATGAGCTCTGTGTAATTTGAGATGTGATTTGAAAAGCTTTGAAAAGGGGAGATAAAGGATGGGGAAGCATGAAAATCTAAAGCTGTTTATTAAATATGAGAGCTGTGTTTCCCAAAATCTGAAAGATCCTGAAAAATAATGTTAAAAACATATCGTAATATGTTGCAGAGGCACCTGTAAAATTCATTTATGTTGTGCAAGCTGACAGGTGCAGATTGATTTGTGTTCCCTTTAAAAATGAAACATTTTTTGTGTGACCTGTAGACATGACTTTTATGTACATTAAATTGCTCGATTCAGTTTTGTCAGCATTGAGGTTAAGCTGTAGTAATAAACATTGCGTCCTTTGTTGTGCAGGTATCTGAGAGAGAGACCATCAGCCAATCAGCAGACAGTCCAGCTACTGAGGGGGCTGTCAGCAGCTCTCACAATGGACCTCTAACCAGCGGTACAAGTAAGCCAAGACTAGGGCTGCAACTAACCATCATTTTCATTTAATCTTCCAATTGCTTTCTTGATTAATCATTTTGTCCATAAAATGTTTGAAAATAGATAAAAATGCCTTTTATAATTTCCCAGAGACAGTGGTTGCATCTTTAAATTTTGTCCAGAACCTTAGGATATTCAGTTTACCATCATGTATGACAATGAAAAGCATTAAATCATCACATTGGAGAAGCTAAAACCAGACATTTTTGAGCATTTTTGTTTGAATAATGACTAACCTGATTAATTGATCATCAAAATATCAAGAATTTACTGTCAATCAACTAATCGATTACTCAAGGAATTGTAGCCACTTTAGCCAAGACAGTTAGCTTTAGATTAGCCTGTCATGTCCTTAATGTCCATGTAATTAACTACTGTAATTTATAATATCAATATATTACTATTAGAGTCTCGGCTGGCACAATGCGGCATGTTACTGCTGTCCATTCATTCAGCTACATGATAATAACATTTGCTTAGCAGCTGGTGTTATGATACATATTTGTTGTCTTTCAGCTTTGGTTCATGTTAAACGTCAGCTGTTGTTTTTCATGATCATATCTACTGTAGGTAATGTTCTTAGTCATTTCTACTTGTGTGGATACTAAATGCCAGTAACAGAAAACTGTTAAAAGCAACTGATCTACTTTGCAGTGACGGTAAAGGGATAAGATGTGACTAATTACAAAACTACTTTGATGTAAATGTTGAAAGTTACCAAAACAAGAAGCTGTTTTTCTCACCCTGACTCTCCCTTTTGCCTGCTCCTCCAGTTCTCTCAGACACACAGGACACCAGTCCCCAGCCTTCAGAGGAGATGCTCTCCAGCCAATCAGAGCTCAGGTCCTCCAAGTGTCCTCAGGATCGCGAGCTCCCCAGCATTCCGCCAAACAACGCCCTTATCGGGGACGGACCCCCACCCTCAGGGGACAGCACCTACGAGGTCAATGTTTAAAGTCACCTTGCAGAGGCAGAATCACATTTTCACAATTTGAATTTTTCCATGAGAAGTTGATTTTGAATAGATGAATGATTGCATAGTTTACAGTAGGATTGGAAGCATTTTGCTCATCTAAAATTCAACATTGTTTTGGTATCCTTTTTCTAGGTGGTTAAAGAGATGGCAGTGGCGTCACGTGATGTCAGTGTCGAAGACTCCCTGTACGAGACGGTCAAGGAGCTCAAAGACCACCCTGCGCAGCCTGGCCTTCCCAATGGTACTGCCCAGCTAAGCCAAGACGAACCCCCCCATCATCCGCCTGTCCTCCTCAACGGCCACCTCAGCCCCTGCACACCTGAGCGGGGGCCCCTGTGCGCCGGGGTGGAGTACGCCTCGGTGGACCTGAACAAGAAGAGCCGCCACAGTGCGGACATGGAGGCCAAAAGGCGCTCTGATAATGCTGCCGTTCCATCCCACAAGCCTCTGGATGAACCAGAAGAAGATTCACCTCCACCAGTACCAGAAAAGGTTCTGGATGAAAACGACAACCAGCCAGTGTTGATGAATGGGCTGGCAGGGGCTGGGCTGCACAATGGAGAGGTGAGGATAGTGTGTGTGTGTGTGTGTGTGTGTGTGTGTGTGTGTGTGTGTGTGTGTGTGTGTGTGTGTGTGTGTGTGTGTGTGTGTGTGTGTGTGTGTGTTTGTGTGTGTGTAATAATAATACTAATCATTTTTAAAACACAGAAACAAACACTTCACTTCACCCTCTGCTGACCCGAGTTATTCATGTCTTGATGACCTAACCTGCCCCCATATAAGGTGGGTCATCTGTGCAGGTCACTGGACACAAGACAACCCCTGTAACAGTTTTAAAGAGACAGTGTAGCTGGTTTTAGTAGAGACGTGATGGAGAACAAAGAAAACAGGAGACGCACTATCCCTATCTCTAACACAATTATCATCTGCTAAGCTGCCTGTTCAGCGCTGCTTTATGGCTGAGCTTTACAGAGAGTGACAAACTGAGGGAAGAAATTGGAGAGGTGTAGGAGTGGAGGGTGGAGAGGAGAATGAAAATGGGAGCTGGAGTGGGAAGAGCAGGGAACACTAACAGATGAAACAAAGATAGTGACGGAGAGATGATGGGAGATTGACTCAAAAAGTGCTGAAAGGAACGGGAGGCAGAAAGGGTGAGGGAGACAGAGAGGGGTGGGAGACAGTAAGATGGAGGCAGGATAAAAGGGGGAAAAAAACTGTGGTATTCAAATGAAACCATCTGTAGTGGAGAGGAGGGAGACAAGAAGAAAGCAATATGGAAGAAACTGTACTGGAGAAAAAAAGGGTGAAAGATGGAGATGGAAAGGAAAAGAGAGGGAAGAAGAGTAAAAAGGAGCAGAGTTAGGAGAGGAGAGGTGTTGTGAAAGAAGAAATGCTGTTAAGTGTCGCACACCAAACCAAGCAGAGCTGCTGCTCTCAGTTTACTGTCTACAACATGCAGAGATTCGTCAGAGATCTGAACACACATACACACTCACTTACACATACACACACACCAACCAGCATTAACACAGTCTAGAAAGAATTGCATCAGACTGTTAGAGACTGACAAGAACACGTACACAAACATCACATTGTCAGTCTGCCACAAAACTGTGTGAAGTGGCAATTGTTGCATTCTTCTTCCCTCGTCATTACTTTCCCTTATTTTAAATGGTAACTGTGAGTTTACTATAACTTGGCTCTTATTGTTTCTCTTATTAATTGCTGAGATCTGGGAACAAGTCCAGTGGGCAAGTAACTACCTGATTAAGAGGATAGGAGAGCGTAAAAACAGCATATTTCTGCTTCACCAAATTTCCTCCAATCGTTTCCCTTTTTCTGTGGATAACATCATTTTACCTCAAAAAATGAGTGTAATAGAAGTAGGACAAAAAGTCACTGTTTGGTTAAACTGGTAACATTTGATAAACAGATACAACCTGCGACCAGATGTTGAAAGCGAACATTACTCTGTTTTGAATGGTTGCAAGCCAAAAAAATTGGAAACCTGTGCAACGGGTCAAAGATGTTTATTTTGGATTACCATTCATCGTTTTGCTAACCTAGATGTGTTTCTTGGCTCATCACACTTATTTTTGTAGTGTTTGCCACGTTCTCAGGTCTCATCAGTTATTTTGGTGAGTAATTGCTCCTTGGTACTGGTCTTCGTCATTGTGAGGTTACCAGGCAACCGGCAGTGACCCCAGAGTAAAACAAACACTGTTTAATATGTTAATTAGGGAGCTTTATAGATACTGGTACTCCATTTATTTTAAAATGTTTGGACAGAGCCAGGATAGTGGTCTCCCCCGTACCCATTCTTTATGCTAAGCTAAGCTAACTGCCTCCTAGACCCAGCTTCATTTTGAATGGACAGATGACGAGAGTGGTATCTTCATTTTTTTTTTAATTTTAAGTATTCCCTTAAAGTTGCTCCATGTCTGCTGGATGTATAAATAGGTAGCCTTTTGCTAACAAGTTTGCCATTACAGTTTTAGAACAATATGTCAGTGTTGTGTTTACATCTCATTGCCCCACAGTAAAAGTATTCTCATTTATATATAATCCCATATGTACACCTTGTTGGCTTGTCTAGTCAGCATTAATTCTGTTATTTCTCCCCATCCCCCCATATTACAGAGACTAAGATGTGTGTGTTTACATATATTCAGCTACACATAGACTCCCTGGGGCTGATTTAAGGTTAACCCCGAATGTTCCTGGCTCCCCGTGGTTTACGCCCGTGTATGACCAGAAGCTGTTGGTGATTTGTCTTGTCAGACAAAGTGTATGTGTTATGCGTGTGTGTGTGTATCTGAGCCTAGTGAGCGCCAGCTGGCCACCATCACCATGACAGTTAGTCTGGTTTCATGATGGATGAGATGGGCTATAGAAAAGCTCTCTCTCCGTCTCTGTCTCTGTCTCTCAAACACACACACACTCTCACACACACACACACACACACACACACACACACACACACACACACACACACACTCACTCTCTCTCTCTCATCTGTGCTGTATGTAAATGTCTGAGTGGAATCCCCTCAGGTAGCAGCTCTGTAAATGCTTCACATGCACACACACACAGTCAGTCTTTATCATATACACATTTTTGCATACATACATTTGGTTTCTAGTTTAATGTCCACCGCAGACACACACACAAACACACACACACTCATACAGAACTTGTGTGACCTTTCATTCACAGCTTCTTTGATCCTGTGCAGTTGTGCGGTTATTGAACCGTCATAAACAGCAGTAACACTTGTTTGCAGTCATTTGACTGTGTGTCGCCTGTGGGCTTTTCTTGTAAGGTGCAGGAAATGAATTTGACCCCGTTAGTGGGCTGCTGGAATATACACAGGGGACACAGTCCAGGTAAACTGTAATATTCAGCATTTCAGCACTGTTGAGCCTCAGCCTGCCACTAAAGGAAATCACTATTGTTAGATAGAGGATTTGAATATATGTATAAGGGTGTATTAACATATCTTATTGTACTGTATATTTTTGGAGTAGTTTATGTACTTGAATGAGCACGTGCAAAACGGGGAACGCAGATAATCTAGGCTGATGTATTCATACTGAGCGCGTGCGTGTGTCAACATGCAAGTCAGCATGACTGACACATTGACACCTGAGTTGTCCATCATCTGAGGCTACTGTAATCAGCTTACTGTCACACTGCATGTCCTGTATGTCTTTGTGTCTCCTACGTACACACTAACACCATCCCATAATCCTCTCTACATACACATGCACAAATATCTTATTATAACACCTTAAAATATGAATCTCTCAGATGTAATGTCTTAATGCTTATGCAGTTATACGCCTTTATATGAGTTTAATATACATGAAAAAAAGTTTTTGAGACTAATTCAACATACATATGCATTCTATATGCTCAGGTTAAATGCTGTGTTTGTTACTCAGTATGTGACTGAGTAAATTAGATTTTCACTTTAATTTTCAGTGATACTTGAGAACACAATGAGCTGCAAATTAGATGAACAAATATTGTGAGACCCACTCAGAAGTGCAGTAGCTGGGTCAAGTCACCTGCGTCCATGTTTCATATGAAGACTCCTCCGGGGCACTCTGCCTAATTGGTCGGCTAATTAAAGTGAAATGGAAAAGGCATCTGCTGCATTGCAGAGTATGTGTCAAATCTATAAAAGTAATCATGTCTCCAAACATGCGTTATTCATAAAGTAATCATATTGATTTACACTCTTTGAGAAAATGCCAGGGAAACATGTATCTCCATCTCTGTGCACAGATGTTCATTCAGTACATACGTTTGTAGCTTGTATAGAGATATGTCCTTGACAAGCACCAAGTACTATGCCTCAACAAGTGAACTGCTTTTTTTAATGCATCAGCATGAACTCCAACCAATGACTTGGTAAATGTCAATATATTCCTTGCATGACGTCACAAAAGAACACGAATAGCAGTGTTTTTAATTCATAGATGCAAAAAAATAAATAAATAAATAAATAATTTAGCCAGTGCTGGCAGGGATATTGAGGTTCTTGTTAGTTTCCTAAGGTGTTGGGTGCTGCTGCCAGATGAGCTTTGTTGATTAATGGCTCTCCCATCGATCATAAGACCAAGTGGGCAGAGGCTGTGTACAAAAACATCACACTCTGTGTCACTGCCTATTGACTTTCACTCAATAATTTTCTTAATGAATGGGTGGTTATATACAACATTAGCTTCATATGTATCATAGCAGAAACAAGCAAATGCAGGGCTTGTTTCTGTCCCACTGCTGGGAATAGCCCAGAAGTTCTTTATTGATCGGTTTCCAAGCTTTCTCTCCTGACATTCAAAGAGATTTTCTCTATCCAATGGTGTTTATATTTTTGAGACTTGTCAATACTTTTCCAACATGTTTTTCTAATGCAGATCAATAAGAACTGCAACCATATCTTAATTGCATTGTCTCAAAGTTGTTTCGAGGGAACTCTATTACTAAAAGTTTCAATGTTATATATAAAAGAGAACGTTGTTTAAGATCTGTGGGTTGGCACTAAATTTGTACATTTTAGGAGGCCATTTCTAAGAAATAAGAATGTGTGACAGTCGCTCACATGTTCCTAACAACCGCTTACCAGGATAAGTAAGCTCTCATTTTGTAGCCTCGGGATTGTTTTAAACGTCTGACTCTGTGCTCAGTACTTCCTTTTCATATCTGCCATATCTAAATCTATCTTTTTGTTCTTTTCTCTTCCAGTTAAACTCCCCTCTCTCTCCTGCACCAGGGTTCGACAACCACATTTTGTCAGACAATGAGGTAAGTGTGTGTTAAACTCCCTTATTCCCCAAACTGCTGTTTCTAGTCCCGAGACAGCAGCACTTTACTCTGTGAGTGACAATGCTCCAAGCTCTAAAAAGAAAAAAAAGGAAGCTGTAAAAGTAGTCATGCAATATCAGACAATATACTGAGGGGAAAAACAGTAAAGGATCTTCTGGCATGAATGCATCACCTTTTTTCGTCTCATCACTATTATGTACAAGTGAGAATATAAATAAAGGTAATTCACCTCAGCTTTGTGTCTCTTCTGTGTCCTTCAGTCAGCAGTGTACTCTACAGTGGACAAAACAAACTGTGACGATGCTGTAAATGAGGAGGACAAAGAGCACGACTACAGCAGCATTGCAGAGATCAAAGGTATCGTTCCGGCCTCGTCCTCCAGTGACCTCTATGCCACTGTCCGAGATATCTACACCCAGCCCGATGAGCCCCAGCTGGGGGAAGACCCCGCCTTGGACAGCACAGATCCTGGCTACGAAACCATCCGCATTCCAAAGACTAATGGCTCGGATGACAACCACAGGGCTGGGCTGGGGGCGGAAGGGTCAGACCCCACCAAGGCTGAGCCTGACTACGAGAGCGTCGGAGAGTTGGGCCTGGGCCGGGAAACGTCGCGTCTCTGAGTTTTCATCAGCATAATTATCTTCACCTGTGGCGGTTTGGGAGAAGCCTTCTCTCTGACATATCTTACAGACGTCACTGTAGTGCTTTGAACTTGCTACCAAGCATGCTTTTGGTGCATGACTTGGGAAACGGCAGAAATGGCTCATCGCAGCATTCATCTTCAATGCATGAGTGTCCTCTTTGCAGCTTGGGTACGGTTTATCATATCTGAATTTTACTCCTTTAATTTATCAGCCAGGGTGAATGTCATTGGTACCGGTACCCCTATTAGTAAATGAACTGTAGTACCTCAGTCAATGGGCATTAATCATATGGAAGACTGCACTTTGGATTATTATTAAAACTCTTTTTCTGTGCTGGTAGTGCATATCATGGACACATTTGGAAACACTTGATTGTGAAAAAGATCAAATAAATAAACTATCAAATAAATATCCAATCACAACACACATGCAGCATTTCAAAGTGTTAGCTGAGGACACTATCAGTGCCTGTGACTTAAGAAATATCAAGAATTCAGTGCCATACAATCATCAAACACATGCACTTACTGTACATATGGAGGGAACAGTGTTACGCAGGCCCCTCTGCAGATGCTAGTCACTTTCTAGCTCCCACCAGGTGACTCAGTGTCATGTTTTATTGAGTGTTAGATGATATTTCTAAATTATTCCTTGTCAGATTGCCAGCACTTCCACTGTGCTAGGAATTCCCTTGAAAGGGTATGAAAAGCATACGTCAATTGTATCTGTGACCAAATGTTTAGTAGAGACAAACATGGTATTTGATAGGTTGTCAAATAGAAATGATGCCGTCTTGACTGCTACATATTATACATGTCCTTCTATTGAGACGATTAGCTGCAAATGTATGGGAAAATATGTAACGGGTCAGGAGAAAGGAAACTATTGTTCAGCAGAACCAAAATGGAAACAAGCGGTGAGAAAATGAGGCCTGTCTCGCACACTTGTGGTTTCACAGTACATTAGTATAAAGCCTTTTTAGATGTTTTATTACAGTCTTTGTCAACCTTTTTGTGAAATTCATATTTATTTGAAGATGCATATTGTTGTGTAATTGTGAAATGTCTGTGAGAGAAACGTCAATAGGATTTTATAGAAGTTTCTAGCATTTTTATTGAGATACTAAATGAAAGTGAGTTATGAGGTGATGACAGTTGTGAAGGTACGCGTCCCCCTGACTTAAAAAAAAAAGAAGAAATTCAACAAACATGAGATCATATTCACGTATTGCAGTCCTTTCTTATTTTGTGAGCCACTTTTCATTCTCTCACACTTTGCAAATGCAAAACAACACATGAAACTTGTATTATTACTGCAAATCTGTTGATCGGCTGTGTTTTTGTTTTGTTTTGGTTGTCATGTTTTTGTTGAGCCTATTCTTGGTACAGTATGCGGTCTGTAGTTGGCATCTCAGATGAGTTTAAAGCACAAGGTATAATATTATGGTACTGCATTTATACACAGCTTATCAAAAGCATCATCACAATCCAGTAACATCTCTGCACAATTTGAATATATAATGCTTTTTAACCTACTAGTAGCACAAACACAACACAAATTCATATGTT
The DNA here is from genome assembly GCF_027409825.1 of Scomber japonicus. Classification (NCBI taxonomy): domain Eukaryota; kingdom Metazoa; phylum Chordata; class Actinopteri; order Scombriformes; family Scombridae; genus Scomber; species Scomber japonicus. The sequence goes on from NC_070592.1 coordinate 16,110,483, forward strand.
TGTAGCTTGTACTGACGACATGCCAACCAAGGCTTGTATATAGTTAGAGCACTATTTTAACCAACTGTTATTCGCTGGAAATTTCACGTAAGCATTTACTTATTTGTACAATGTCCAGAGTGATATAATTTTAATATTAAGTCTGCTGAAAGCAATGATGTACTGTATGTCAGCCTTGTTTTAAAGAAAAATTGAAACCCTGTTGTCCAATGGCTTTTTGCCTTGTATTGTAACTCAAAGTTGTTAAATATGCTTATGGGTTCTGAGAAGTTGTAACCAATCAAATGTCACAAATATGGTACAGTAAGCAGGTACATTTTAAGTGAACAGTGAGTGTGGTACTTTTATTTAAAAAATTGAATCACTGTCTGAATACTGTTGTTGGATGTTTCTTTTCAAATAACTAGGCCAAATGTTTTTGTTTTTTTGCTGTAAATATCTTTCACTACAGTATTTCCCCCCATCTGGAGAAAAATCCGCCCATATCAACATAATACAGCACTACGGCATCTCCTCAGCCTTACTTCATGTTTCATTAGACATGCAGGAGCATGTTGGTCCCTCAGACAAACACATACTGTAGCAAACCCACGCTGACTGCGTAATATCAAACATTTGAAATGCTGTAACATCTTCCAGCTTTCTCTACAGTGGAAGTGGGTTTTGAAGTGCTTCCTGCATTTAGATGAAGCCCTCCTAGTTAATTATCGTCATTATTTACACTCCCAAAAACACATGGCCCTTTGAGTACATTTTTTCTGCCAAATGATGTGGTTGTGTATCAGGGTGGTGCCATCATTTAGATATAATGGTGTTCACCAAACGCTGTAAATGACCTCTAAGGAAATGATCTGTCAAAGAGGGATGTTTTAGTGCCAAATCTAGTCAGGACAACACACCCTGACACTGTTAATAGATACTTTAAAAAATCACTTATTCTCCGTAGCTGTCCATATTGGTCATATATACACACATATATGTGTGTATATTCCCTTCAGGGAATGGGGGAGTGGTAGAGGTTTGGAGATGGACCCTCGCTGCCTCTCCTTCAGCTCCACTTCTCTCGTAATGAGACCATTTGTTCCCCTTTACAACCAGCAGACAACTCAATGGTGACACCCGCCTTTGATTACAGGGCAAAGCCTGTTTTGGCAGTTATGACCACATCTGTCACTCCACTCTGTCCAGTTTCCATTCTCTGCATGTAAATATTTTATGACATGAATTGTTCTATTAAAAATATATATATAATAAAATGTGTCATTGTGTCTTTTTATTGGCTGGGGTGCTGTCATGTAGAAGGATGGTAAGCTGCGGATGATTTTCTAAAAACATTACGTTTGACATTAATTAGATCATTTGTTACTGTGATAACATTCTTTGAGTGATAATCGCGATGAATGAAATAGACTCCTGGTAAAATTGATTTATCAGAGCACTGTGGACTTTCTAATCAAAGGGGACACGGTTATCAGATATTTTTTCTCTGATAGCAGCAACTTGCATCACACGAGGTCACACATTTTGCACAGGATGTCATGTGCATAAAAGTGTGAGCTGCCTGTTAGTGCTGGGTATGTGTAATGCTGTAATGTCACCGCTGAGAAAGGCACTACGTGATTATTTTTATTGTGAGTCATTACACACAGATAATTGTGTAGCATTATTTGTCTAAATTATCAGATGCGACTAGCTATGATTTGTTTGACAGTTTACAGGGTTGATGTTTTCAGAACACGTTTAAGCACGTTAGGTGAAGAAATGACTGATGAGAACCTGTTGTGTTCATATTCACAACAAAAAACAAAGCAGTGCAGGACATTTAAAAAATAGAGCATAGTAGCTTAATGGTAGTTTTTAATAGTAGGTCTAGTTCTCAAACTCTCTCACATCTGGAACCCCTAAACTGACACAAATTAGACCATGGACCCCCCAAGATTTTGCCCAAGGGTCACCAATCTGATAAGATTTTTACTTTCTGTAATTATTATTAAGTGTGTGAAACCCATTACCAAAACACTCATACAGTCTGTTGTTGTGTTATTCATGAATGAAATCATAGTGAAAATGAATGAATTCCCTTTTTGCTGGGGCCCCCAAGAACCCTAATATCCAGGACCCCAGCTCCCCCTTTAAGAACCACTGGTCTAGTCTCATCATTGCACCTGAAAAGTAGGTTACATGCCTGAACAACTAGGTTATAGCCTGTCTAGTCGAAGTTTCTGAATCCAGCGCCTAAATTTCCCCCCTTTCCCAGTCTCTCTCTCTTTTTCTTTTTTTTTTTTTTTTTGCAACACCCCCTCCCTTCTCGTTTCCTCTCCATCCTTGCGTCATTGTTTTGAATGGAGCATCCTCCCGGCTTGCATTACCTTATGTCGGAGGAGAAGGGGGAGAGGTGGGGGGCTTGTGGAGGCGTGTGCTGCGCCGACCAATAGCAGCCTAGCTCGGGCGCCGGACCGCACATGTTTACAGGCAGCATTCCGCCGGTAGAGGCTCTACTCGGCTGGAGCGGAGCACGGACTGGACGTCTCAACACCCGGATCTGGAGTCAACTACCGGTCGTATTTTGAACCGGTTTCAACATCTGCAGAGGTAGGACGACAAATGAACCCGCGCGAAGTGAAATGACACGACGTATTTGCCTCCATCCATCGGCGTCAAAGTCGTTTTTGCACGGATAAGCAGCCATTTTGTTAAATCGTGTACAAATATAATTTCGGTTCACGGGAGAAGCCCTCGCCCCGTGTTTTCCCATCGTCTCCTTGGCTCACACAGGGAGCAGTGGGGAAAACAAACAGGTCGGACGAAGGAAGATTGGTAGCCGGTTGGATGTGGAGGTTGTTTGGCGGCGAATGAATTGTGTTCATGTTGTATGCTTTATTTTTGCGCTGTCTTAAAGTTAACTTACATTATTTTGGTGCTTTCCAGTACGGTGCATTAGGACACTGTTTAGAGTTGTTGTCCTTCCGAGCATGTTGTCGCTTTCTAACATTTTGTCAGGGCTGTTGGAGCGCGTAGTCTACTCGCTGCGGTTTTGTGTTTTTCTCGACGTTGTTTACCGGCTTTTATTCGACGTTTAATGATTTAAATTCACCGGTTTGCCGGCTCTGAACCCAGCGAGACACTTTTAGACATGCATACGAGGCGTTTTGTGAAGCGGTCGATCCTCGGCAGTCGTGTTTATGCGCCGAGTCCGACGGGGGACGGTGCCCCGGTGACAGGAGTGGTCCAGGCTGTCAAGCAGGAAAACAGAGACGTCTCGGCCGCAGGAGCCCGGCGCAGCGTCTACACCGTGCTCATGCAAGACGGGAGCCTCAAGGAGTTCTCCGAGGAGGAGATAGCCGCCGGGTTCAACCATACTGCAGCCAAAGGACCGCTGAAGTCCAGCTTGAAGGTGTGTGTGTGTGTGTATGTGTGTGCGTGTGTGTGTATGCGTGTGTTTGCAAAAAGCGCCCCGGCCGCGGATGGCAGATTTAAACCAGCTGAGGCAAAACAAACATAATTCATGATAGGCATAACGTAAATTTGGTTGCATATTGCAGTAAATAACGGGTTGTCATGACATTTGGCGGTATCAGAAATATGGGACAAAGGGCTTTAAAGGGCCTGCGCAATGTTTATGTGGGCTAGTGGGTGGGTAAACCGAGGCAAACAAACACACTATGACTGCAGCGTTTTGGACTGATGGTTTTCGCACATAGGCTAATAATGTATAGCACATTTATTACCGATGGGCTTTTTTGCAGTCTTGTTTTAAGTTGCACATTTGCAATGAAAGCATGGATTGTATTTTTGAGGGGAGGTTTTTTTAATAGAAAAAATATGCAGCAGCAAATTGATTTTTGTGACTTCATTCTGCACAACATAGCTATTATTGTTACCAAATGTTAAATATAGATAGTGAGGGCTTCCTGTTGTGTTGAAGGCAGAATGTGAAGTTTCCATGATGCCCAAATTTGTAGTTCTAATTAGAGGTGACCTAATTGCCTCCATATCCAGCTTGTATGCATAGGTGTCACATGGCCTCATCTAAAGAGAAGCCAATGCAGGTCTTGGATGAAAACACTTTCTAGCATAGGGGAAGTGTGTGTGTGTGTGTGTGTGTGTGTTCTGTCTTTTTTTATATAGCGAGGGAGTGACTAAAGAATGCATGTGACTGAATAAAGGCTTATTTACAAGTTAATTTATATGGATTGGTTCAGTTTATGTGTGTGTTTTTATTTTCTTATGTTATAGATTAACTAACATACTGTATAGGCTGTAATGTTTAGTGTGGTTTCTGTAACTAAAGCGGAAATGTTCGGCCACTGTTTGTTACCACACATGCTGGACTGCTCACATTTCCTTTTTGTAAGTGTCAGATATAGAGAGGGTTCAAATTTACAGATGCAGCGATCACACTGAAATAGCACTGTGTGAAATGTTGAGCTGTTCTTTAAACTTTAACACTGTAGAATTCAACAGCTCTTTATTAATGATTGTAACAGCTGGGTTGTCTTTGTTTTGAATGTGCATATTTGTTGTATGCAGCGCTGCATTCACAAAAATAGATGCACAACCGGTGCAGGCTGGAGGAGTGCAGCTGAGGCTGAGAGCGCAGTCCTGTCAGCACAATGGTCAAGTCTCTTTCAGCACGACTCAATGCCCACAGAGGTCGAAAACAAGCCGTAAAATGAGGAGGAGGAGTCTGCTGTTTGTGTGAGTGTGAGTGTGAGTGTGAGTGTGTGAGAGTGAGTGTGTGTGTGTGTGGATTGACATGTGGATCTGTGTGTGTGTGTGCGTGTGAAACTACAGTTTTGAATTTTGGAAAGGAGGTTGTTTGTGAGGGCACGCCGCCCCGTTTGAGCAGCAGCTGTACTGCCCAACAAAGCGGGCACCCCCAGGTTGGCAACGGGTGGCATGCGCCAAAGAATCTGGATGCTTGGCACCTTGCCTGGTATGGCAAACGAATGTCCACCCCTTTTCTGCAGGAGGGGGTACCACTTGTTGACTTGTGTTGTGTGTGCAACATTACATAGTGTTCTTGCGGCTAACAAAGAGGCGTTACTTGTTTTTGTTTTGCTAGTGGTTTTGTTGTTCTCTCTGTCGTTGTGTATGTTGATCATACGCTGACGTGGGAGTCAATGAAGCAAGCTTGTTGACAGGAGCTGAGTGACTCTTTGTTCTAAAGCGGTGATCCCAGGCAGGCCGGCGTCGGCTGTCCTTATTGATTGGCCGAGCAGCATCAGCGTGAAGCACAGTTACTGCAGGGTCAGGTCTGGATGCTGCCGCCCCTGTGATGATGTATGAGTAATATTTACGGGGCAGGGGGTGTGGGTTTATTTGTGCTGTGAACACAGAAACAGAAGTTCAGCACACGCAACTTGAATCCATTTTTCTTTTGTCTTGTGCTCATTCGTGTCCCCCAGAAGTATTTCCCTCTCATTGGTAAAAGGCACATATTACAATTCTGCATGCAAACTATTTTGCCCACAACAGACAAGGTCATATGTTGTCTTAAAAGATCTTAAGTTTGGCTGCACCAGTGCAGTGTGAATTCATTGATTAATCATTAACATCCTTAATCCTGATCAAATTCACTAGATCCCTTAATACAAATGCTTCCTAGCAACAAAGAGTCATGTGAGGTTGGAGAGACACAGTCGGTTGGGATTTTATGACTTTCGGTCCATGAGATTCAATTTATGGAGCATGACCGTTTGCTTTATCGTAACCTTTGACCCATAAAGGTAGGAAAATCTTAACGCTTATGAGTTTCTGTGTGTGTGTTTGTGAGGAGGAGAGAGAAGGAGAAAGAGATAAAGGGAGGGGGGGCCTGGGGTATGAGGGACACTCTGGACATTTGTTCTGTTCACATGGGCACACACACTCTCACACACACACACACACACATAAGTACCAGCTTTGACACATGCAGCTCACATCTCACAAGCGATTTGGCATGCTTCATAATTTCCTGACTCCGTGAAATGCCATCATTCATAAGCCCGGTGAAAGGAAGGAATTGCAATCGGTTTTTATCCAAGGAGTACACTTGTCATACACACAACACCTAATCTTCCCCGAGCCTGTGTAATCCATCTTGTTGTTTTACCCAAGTCTGTGTTTTCACAGAGCGTTTTGTGCACCACTGATTGCTCATGCGACCAGGTCCTATCATGAGATACTCGATACTCATTTCTTGTGTGTGTGTGTGTGTGTGTGTGTGTGTGTGTGTGTGTGTGTGTGTTTTAACCTCATTAATCTAAGTAAATTGTTGTCTTGGTGTTTGAATGGGTGTGTGCGTGTGAGTGATTGACTAGGGTGCCGTTGCCTGCACAGTGAAGGCTAATCGTGTTACAGTGCTTTCAGATAATGATCTAAATCTACTGGTCAAGCCTCAAGACACACATTTTTCTTTAGTCATTAAGTCACAACCTATATTTTTAGAAATTTTTGAAACACAAATTATTTTACAAAAAAATAAAAAGGCATGAATTACAGGTTTTTTATTTGTTTTTTAACTAGTGAAACTAATGATGGTAATCAGGGTTCAGGAATCTAAATTTAACTGTATTAAATTGTTATTTAAGTATTATTATTGTTATGATTATATTATTATTAGTAGTAGTACGATAGTAGTATGATAACCATAGGCAAAAATATCACAGTTTCACGTTATTGCGGTATTTCGATTACAGCTCTAAAATATTCCTAAAAGGAAGAAAAATAAAGACAGACATGTTTATTTAACCTGAATCTGTAATGACAGTGTAAGGGCTGTGATACTCTACACTGCAGCTGCACCACCTGAGGGATTTCTGACCTGCACTTTCTGTCTTTGACCAGACAAAAAACAGCTCATACCTTAGGAACGGTATGACAGAAAATTTGGCTTCGGTTATCGTGACTTTTTCATATCACGGTATACCTTGAACACGGTTATCATCCCATGCCTACTTGAGAGTTCCATTCACTAAACATAACAAGACATTCAAATCTCACATTTTTAGATAAAAGTTTTTCAGTGAATTGATCAATTTAGAATCACTGCTTTTGCAGTCCTTACTTCCAACAGAGTCAGTGAGTGAAAATATGGACAGCATCACTACCATTGCAAACCACATTGTGGTCAGAGGGGGGATTACACGCTACCTTAAAAGTGCGCCTTGTAAACTCCAGCTGAACTCCAGGTTTACTTGTATTCAGTATTTTTGACAGTATTAAAAATCCTACCATTAGGACTTCTAAATACCCTGTTATACTTTGATACCATCCAAGCCTACTGAACTGAATTGCATTATAAAGAATATTCAGTAGCACTTTACTGGAACCCTTACAGTATATATAAGGGTTAACATAACAGACCTAATTGGATAATTGGTGATGCTTTTAGCTCCTAGACAAAGCAACTCTGAGGTCGTGCTTAATGTCCTATCTGTTCCTCTTCAGCTGGACCAGAAGCTGAGAAGCCACGTTCACAAAGTTCAGTAGTGCTGATTGGTAGGATGGTTTGATGGGTGGTGATGCATGGATAGTTTACCTCAGTGAATTTTCCTTTTCAGTGTCCAATCACATGAAATCTCCACCTGCAGACTGTCTTCCATGGCAACATGACACTCTCCATATTGATTCTGAAGTGCTCTCGTACCCAGGCATGATCCTCATGTTTCTCCAGGAAGAAGTCGTTAAACCTATCCTGCAGTTTGGTTAGATGTGCCCTGACAGTTTTCTTCAGAGCTTTTTTGCCTGCGGTGTCCAGTTGTGCCTCATGACAAGCTTCGGCAAACATGTCAAGCCTATTTTTGGAAACATGATTCACCCACAATGTCACTTTTCCTTTGGAACACCTAGACTGTTCGAAAAATATATTGTGTTCCCTCCCTTGCATAGACACATTCCTCCAAAAGGAGGGCTGCGATTTCTGTTCTTAATGTGTAAAGGTGTGAGATTACCTTTTACCTGTTTAATGTTGTTCACCACTTTGAAATCCTTTTTAAAGTTTCATGAATCACTGGCACCATATCCTTGGTTGCTAAGGCTTCTTGTTGCAAAAAACAATGGTTCCAATTCGCATTTGACGTGGCAGCACCATCAGTTGTGAGTCCAACACACACGTAAGATAAGGTCGTCTGCATTGGTGTGGAGTGAGCTTGCAACACAGTGAGCTATGTGGTAAAACGATGGAGTGATGAAGATTTAAGGCACTTTTGTGATGCCCTCAGCTCCTGGAGCCATCTTTGAAAGTACTCAGCAGGTTTGTCTTTATAAACGGAGTTCTTTGTTTCTAAATGGCGTTTCTTTTATGATGGCTTCATGCTTTCATGTGCCAGCGGGGAGAGGGGACCAAAGCCTCAATAGGCTTTGGTCCCCTCTGAGATGGACCAAAGTCTCAGAGTGTTATGAACAGTGAAGTGCTCTCTTTTTGTCCTCAACTTAAGCAAACCCATATTTGATGTAGATGGTGTTTACAAATGCTTCAATGAGAGCTAACTACTGATCTGACAACGTTAGCGTTGGACATTACTGTCATGACAACACTGACAGCAAACAGTCACGTCATAGGAAACGCTTTTTTTCTCTAACTTTTTTTTTTTTTTTTCAAGCCCACATCTACGACCCACTCCAAACGGTCCACCAGTTGAGAGCCACTGATCTAGATTACACATACAGCAGCCTGCATGTCATACTCCTCACTGCTCTGTCGGCACGGCCAACCGTCTGTGTCACTTTGACAGTGTTTTGGCCTTTCTGTGGGTGTGTTTCTAACAGCCTGATGGCATTGGTTACCTACAAAGATGTACGTGTGTTGGTGTGTGCGTAGGTGAATGCAGGTATTCATGTGCAGATGTATGCTATTTGTACTGTTGTATAAGAGAAGAGATGATGTTGGGCTGCTTTTCTTTTTTTACATTGCTACAGCTAGGTGTTTTCTCAACATTGTTATGGCAGATATGCTTTTCTGTAGTGATCGACTGTGCATCAATGAGTAGTTGATGATTAATGTGTGTGGTACTGAAATGTGTCTTTTATCTTCTGTTGTACAGACTTGCTGTATGGAGTATGTTAATGTGTTTATTTGGTTTTCTGTGGACTGTGGACGGGCTGTGTCATGAGAGTATTCATAAAGGGATGAAACACTCAGAGACCTATCAGTTCTGGTTCCTCTGCTTCAACTACTTTATCTGAAACCATTTTATTGTTGCTGTCATAAACACAGTGCCAAAAATGCCACTTCTGAAGACGTCATCAATTCCTGTAGCTTTCATTTAGCACAAACACCAAAGATTCATGTTGATTACTGTGTGGAAATAACAGTTCTAATACTCTATCATAGTGTAGCGGTAAAAAGTCTGAGATGATACATTTATGTAACTGTGAACAAGAATTACGTTTTCCGATTGAGATTTCTGTAATACAGTGAATGCTGCACTGTTAAATTTAAGCAGTCATGTTACAATGCTATGCTTTCATTAATCATTCAATTATCAGGTCAGGCATTTGGTTGGAAACATTGACTATTGGCAGGAGGCTGACTCACCAGAGTTCTTTTTTTGGCTGATTTAAAATAATAGTTATATGTCCACCTTTCAACATTTAAGCTGCCAAACATGACATACTATTAAAAGTACAATTAGTGTATAGTTGCTGAGTAACCAGTTAAGTGTATTCCCTGACAGCCTGTGCTGCAATAATAAGCTACTCACATTAATTTAACTGAGGTTTTTTAGTAATAGCAGCTCAACATGCAACATGTACATCTGTACCAAGGAGGAACATCCACAGTTTGGATATTATCTTACTTATGCCCGCATCAAAAAAACTGGCATCACACATGCTGAGTTTTGTGTAAAGCTACATTTATTTTTTGTTTATGAGAAAGCATTTTTAGCGGAACTGAAAAATCCCATATCTCCAAAATATGTTGAACTAAGAAAAACAACCTTGTTTTAAACCTGACCACTGTGTATTTTTTAGTTTGCAGTTTGTTTTGGAATGGCTTTTTTGAGCCCAAGAAGTTGGAAAAGGTTCTTAAACTATATTGGTCCGTGTACTCTTTCATTTTAAATGTAAACATGAAAATATTCAAAATTTTAATTAGAAGCTTTTGATAGTCAAATCAAGAGTGCAGATCCAGACTTTTTATCTGCTTTCTATGTATGCACTTATTTCATGTAATGTAATGTAAATGGACAGTATTTCTTACTATTAGTCTTTTATCTGCAGCAGAAATTAAATCCTTGTTTTTTAGTTCTCTGCACAATTGTGTGTCCATTCCTGCATTAGTATTGTTAACTCACATACATGATTCTCTACTGAAGCACTAACTCATTCCTCTGTGCCTCCCTCTCCAGCAGAGCTCCAGCAATGGAGCTCCAGAGGGCCAGAAGATAGAAGGAGGCTCCCTCAGCCCAGAGGCAGTGGAAGAGCAGCGGGTGGTGGATGGCAAGCGTGCTGGCCGGGACCCCGACACCCGATCAGTGTCCCTGCTAGAGCAGAAACGGAAGGTGGTCTCTTCCAGCATTGATGTTCCACACGCCAGGTAAGACTGTGTGTGCGTGCATGTGTGTGTCATTGACATCAAGAGTCTGACTTCCATCCTAGAGGGAGTTTGGCTCGAGTTCATACATGCAAAGCTCAATAAAGGTTTATGACATAGATATGTCATCTTATGAATAGGACAGGGTTTATATGGACTGACATCCCAAATTTACTGGTGATCCTTGAAGCCATTTTGGCCACCTATTGTCGCTTGACAGGAGTCTACTTTATTCCATTACATATGTATAATTTATCATATGCCATCATACATGTTAGGTTGCACATCAGTTCTGTGTGTATGTTGAAATTAATGTATTCTTGATAGCATGCCATGTTCTTTGTCCAACATTAAAACCCTGTCCGTACTATTGAACGATTGGGCACAAAATATACATTTTGGAAGAACCCTATGCTTTTGCCTGAACTTACTGAAGCAGTTACCATTATGGTTATTTAAATGACATGCCTCTGGTTTTACCAAATTGTAGAGGTGGTAAAACATGGACTCGAGGACTTGAGTGTCAACTGACAGAAAATCTCATCAGTTACCCTCTTGCATGTATGTTCTGCTCCATAGATAGGACACTATGGATTTAGACATACTGTTGCATTTTAGCCAAGATACACAAAAAAACATACATGCTTGATATTTGTGTGGGAGAACAGCTATCATGTTTTCTAGAGTGGGGTACATAATCCATCTGATCCTGTAGTATGGAATGCACACAATCCTATTCAAATAGAAACAGTTATAACTATATATTATGATGCAAGAGCTGCTTCCTCACCCCAGTCAATGATTCAAAATACACACGCTCTCACACACACACACACACACACACATTATTTTTAGGTGGTCAGCACAATCCACTATTAAAGCAGGATCACAGTTGGGCAATTAAACATTAATAAGCAGCAAAACACATGATTTAAGTGCCATCTAATAAAGAAACAACACTCTTTCACTATTAAATGTGAAACACTAATCCCTTGTAAAGCCCGTCGCTCTTATCGAGCATCTCTCCCCATTACTTGTCCTCTTGCTGTCCAATCGATGGCAACTTGCTGGAAAGTACAGTAAAATTTGCCCATTTAAGCAGCTTTATCACCGCATCCTGAGCCGTGCTTTAAATCTAATTTATTTGCTGATGAATCATTGATTTTGCTCTCTCTTGTTGCACATTAAGATGAAAAAATATTTTTTTAAATTGAATCTGTCACATGGATTAGACAGAAGTTTTACACCCGTCCCACCATAATTACCTTCTTGCATAAGTTTTGCAATAGTATTGGTATTTATATGGTTATTGTGGAATGGCTTATTGATTATTTCATCTGACCTTGCACAAGTTTAGCTTGTAGCCTCAGCTCAGGGACGATCACTTTATAAGCCATGTTCATGTTTATCCTCCTAATGAGACTGTGTGACAACAAGAAATACTGATCAATCAGACTTTACCGCCAACATTATTAAGTTATTAATTGACACACAGTGTAAAATTTGAATTAACCACCTTAAGTCTCTCTGCCCAAAACTCCAACAGGAATGCAGTAAAATATGCTGTTTTTATTTAGCCCAGACATTTTGAAAAATCATTAGTTTGACATTTGACAGTAATAATCCTCTCATAAATAAAAACAACCTGCATTTGCTTTCATACAGTTATCCTGTATTTACAGTAGGAAGCAGCTATATTGGATTGTGTGCAGCACTGTTTGGAAAACAGGTACATCTGAAACCTTTTTGCACATTTAGTACCATGTGGCAGTACACCACCTGAGATTTAGAGTTTTTATTGCATGTTTCAATAGTGTGCTTTTTCAACACAACCTGAGCTTTATCCTTTTCTTTCTATATCTCTATCTAAGGAATTTAGTCATCTCCTGCCAGGTACAAATGGGGGAAAAAGTAACTGTAGGTATGTGAAGGCCACGTGTAGGGTACAATTAAAGACATCCAGGATGGTTTGTGTATATTTGTGTGTGCTCTAACTTCAATAAATGATAGAAACTGTCTGTTATTACAAGAATTAATTATTAGTGTGCCCCATAATTCAAGTAAACTAAGATTAGAAATGTGGATGCTCTCAGGTTCCTGGAGATGTTAGGAATCACACACACACAGCATACTTCATTCTCTTTCATATTTTTCTCTCAAAGTATCCTTATAGTTAAGGTTCAGCCTGTTCACCCTTTCCTAATGTCATAAGCTTTTTAAAGTGTCAATGAAAAGTTCAATTTCAAGCCAACCAAACAGATTTGACATCTTATTTTTTGTGTAGGATTTAAAAGCTAGGCACTCAAAATCCAAAGCTCTATATTTGTGAAATGCTCAATCAAACCAACTGCAAAAACAGACTTCAAAAAATCAGTTTCAGCTCAGTTTTTATAACGTGATCACACAATCAAAAACATGGAAAGTGCATTTATTTCACACCTTATGTAGGTATGAGCCTGAGCTCTTCTCTCGAATATCCCTACAGTGACCTCCTCAGTGCAGAGTGCCATTATTGCCTTTAGATTAAGATCGGTGGCTCTCATTCTCTGCACACCTGCGACTGATTTTCAGCCCTGCTCCTGCACTGGGGAAGGAACGGTGTCGCCACGGACCACAAAGTAACGTTTATCAGTAATGGATACAAGGAGGGAGAAGGATGGGGGAGTCTTGGAGGGATAGTGGAAAGGGCATGAACGAGGAACAAGAAAAAAGAGTGAATGAAGTGCGTGTGTGCGTGTGGAGAGGAGGATGAGGGTAAAGGAGATGTGTTAGAGTATGTCGCTGTGAAGATAACGGCAAAAGAGAGAGAGAATGCCTGAGGATTTTTTTTTTCAGAGCTAACTCTCCAGAGAAGTCTGACCTTGAGGTTGTTAATTGCACTCTCAAAAGTTCACTCTGCTGGTGATTTACCAAGAAAATGTCTGGCTGTTTGATGGCTCTCCAGGTCCCTTGTAACCCAGATACAATAGGTTTCCTACCTCACTGGGAGTCACTGAAGTACCCCCAACGCCACGTCTGCAATCATTGGGAAAATAGAGGAAAAATGACAGTGTGCCATATAGATGTTAGACCTCAGGGGTTTTGTGTAGCTACATTTCATGGTTCCGTCAGCCAGGTCCAGCTCTTATTACTTTATTGAGTAGCTTCCCTCATCGTATTTGTTTACAGCACATTTACCTCACCCGCAGTTTGTCAGATCTTGGGCCAAAAATCAATAGGTGTCATTCTATGATTGACCTATTTTCTGCATTGCCCCAACTCCCAAATGTCCCAACGAACTGTTTCCTTTATGAAATGTTTTTAAAATGTGCTGTGTGTCAGATAGCAGATTGCTGGCGGTGGCAGGTCTCTTATTTGTTTACACTTTACACTTTGTTGTCTGATTTTCTTTTTTCTGAATGTTCAGACATCTCTACAGATTGTCAGGCAGTGGTTTTGCCCAGCTGTTGCGCCTGATCCTTGCTCCAAGGGCTTATGTTTTCTCTATGCAGGAAACAGTCAATTGTAACAAGAGCTGGCGGGGGCAGACCAGTGGAAACGAATGGCTTGGTTCCTGACAAATAGCAGGAGACTAATTGCTAGCAGGGGAAGTGAAGTATAACCTTAGTTGAAGGGGAAATCAAGAGAGTGCTCTGCTTATTATTGCAAAACCCCAAAACAACAGATCTGAGGGTTCAAATCCTCTCCTTTTCAGACCGCCAACAGTCAGTCTTCCCTTTCGAGCATGGACTTAGCCTATTTGCAATTCTGAAAATAACTGGACACCTCACTGGTCCTCTATGATTTTTTTTTCTTTTTTTACGTCCAACATAATGACCACATTTAATCTTGATTTATGGTAACCAATTTCTGTTCTGCAGCTCTAAATTAAAGCAAAACCCACTTTAATACCAAAACAAAACAGTTTGTTATTGTTGATCATTTTTACTGTTGATCAGTGTGTTTGCAGTTCAGGCAGTTCACTTTGCCGAGCCAACCATGTGTTCCACACTCAGAGCCTGGTGCATCAGCCAACTCAGACATGGAACAGGGCCAAAGACTCCCCATCCTGTGCAAAAATAGGCCCATAGGGACTGTCAAATTATCATTTGTCTTTTGATAACAGGGCACAGCTTTATAATCTGCGTGTTTTCTCTCTGCTCATGGTTTTATTTGTCTTTAGTGTCATTTTTTACCTTTTGGAGCACTGCTACAGCTGCTACTCCTTTTTTCACAATGTGTTTGTGTTTGTGGTGAAGGAGGGCGTTTGAGTTTCGAAATAAGAGAAAGGATGGGAGGGCGGGGCGTGTTCATGAGAGCAGTGTGGGTTATCCAGAGAGAGAGAGAGTGAGAGAGATGCTCAGCTTTTGCCAAAGCAAACATTTTTCCTGGTTTGGATGCCAGTTGAGTTTAGCAACAATTTACTTGACCAAACCAAGTATGTTGAGCCAAATATTCAGTTAAACTGTATCAGATTGGCCTAACTGCACACAGCTAAAAATATTAACAGAAATTTGCTTATATTTATAGTACAGAGGACAATGCTCAATCTGGCTCCCAAACTTTCTAACTTTGTGGGATTTGTCATAATGATAACTTATGCAGTGGCTGTGTTATTTTAAGGAAACTTATTTTGGGCCTTACATATATGCAAAATGGTAAACAAACGGTTTTTAGTCAAATGGAAGTGCTGCATTTAGTTGCAGTGTGTGCAAGCTGGACAGTAGACTATTCTTAATTATTACACAGCTATAATGAGTCCTCCCAATACACTGTTATCTAGGGTATACTGTAATAAATGGAGGTCAACCAACTCATCGTTTGGCCGATATGATGTTTTAACAACTATCAGAACTTGGCTCCAATAGTGGCTGATGACCAATCATGCAGGGACGTACATCACCATTTTGCATGGAGGCTCCACACACAAATTAATTTTATTGAACTTTTAGATTATTTCCTGTGAGGTACTGTTGAGTTTATATAGAAATGTTGCTGTTGTATGCATTAATAATGTTGCTGCTTTAGCAACTGTATTTAGTTGTATTTAAAATAAAACATAAGTAAATGTTGCTCCTGTTCTGAATTTATTCTATTTTTTAAAATGATCATTACAAAAACCCAACACTTTAGTGATGAAAAAGAACTGGTAAGAGTTGTTGATAAAGAACTGGGCTGACAAGAGTATGGATGAAATAAAGATATAATCCTAATCCCACAGGTGGTTAGTGGTTTCACCCTGACTTTGGATGGATGTGCAAGTTTTAGGTATTTATTAGCTGACTTAGATGTTCAGTTCAGTAGTTATACAGTTTTATAAAGTCAAAGATTGATGAAGAAATTGTCAATATCGGCCAATTGATCAGCCATCATTTTTTTCCTACTCCAAATTGTCATTATTGGATCAGTCCTTAAAATATATATTTAAATAGATAGATGAATAGTAATTAAGTATAGTAAAATAGTAAATAACAGTTAAAATGAAAACAAGATCAGTAATGATGTGTCTTAGAGTTTTAGGAAGGGATTTGAATAAAAATAGAGATTAAGCCAGAATGAGCTCATCACAGATGGGTGTTTCATTTTCTAGGAGTCCTAATGGAAAAAGCTCAATGGTTTTCTTATCTCGGCTTTATAACACACAGTAGGGACCAACTAAAGGTCCTTAGTTTGTCTCATATGGGGTTAAAAAGGCTACGATCGTATCTTGGTACCATGTGCTTTCACGTCTTAAAAGGGATCTGCAAAATCTTCAAATCAATTCTTGGAGTGTCAAGCAGCCCGTGAAAACATGTTAAAATTAGAAAGATATGATCTCATTTTATTGAGACTTACACAGTAATGTGCGTGGTTGTATAATCAGATCCCTCCTGGAACCTTTCGCTTTCCATCTTTAGTGCCTTAGTATAATAAGACAAAATGAGATCTTTTGTATTCTGGAAAAGCAAAATGCACAAGAGATGTAAAACCAGATGAGACAAAAGCACCTTGTGTTCTGTAAATAGTCAATGTGATGGAAAGTTTTTTCTTGAGGGAACGCATCTTATTAAACCATAGTCTGCATGGATTACTTAAATGTCATATCAATGTTAATTGGCTCTTTCCATATCCACAAACATGATAAGTCTTATAGAAAGTAGTGAAACAGGATTTAGTGAAATTCTCTTTGTTTGAGGCTTGAAAACGACATCAGTTGATTGTACTGAATCTCTAATCTCAGATACAATTGTTGAGTATTCATGGAGCCATCCCACCCTGCTGTTAACCCAGCTTTAGATTTATTGCACATAGACTGATCAAAGGCGAAGCCCTCACTCTTTGTCAATATCTGTAGCACATGAGCAATAGCCACATCGAGGTGGTCTACGCTGGCTCATTCGGCAGGTTCTGGCTCCTGAGAAAACGACCACCTGTGATGCCGCAGGAGTGGAATTGTGAGTTTAAATTTATATGCAAATGAGCTATTTAATTAAGCACGCTGAATATCAGGGAGTGTGAGTGAGGGAATGGTTAACCGTGGATTAGTAGACGGCCTGTCTGAATTCACTGCGATCTTTTGCCAAAGCAGTGGACCGTGGCAAGCATGTGCAGACAATGTGCGCGCTGTTGTGATCGCTGTCCAGGATTTACATTCACTTCAACAGCAGAAGACTTCAGAGCTACTTGCATGTTCACTGGCATACATACGGCATTCCAATTACAACATTAGTCATTGAGAATACAGCAATTGTCATAACCCGTATCAGTTAAATTTTTTACATTGAAGGTTCACTGCATGCACTTAAAATGAAATCCACAATCCATAGTCTATTTAAATAACAAATTTGACAACCCAGAAGTCCAATGCTGATTACTTAGTAGTGGAATTGACTCATCATGTGTAACATTCATTTTGAAGCCATCAGCAAAAATCTATTTGCAGTTATTGATGTCGTAAATAAACATAACGCAGCTTCTTAGGGGTTTGAACACTCTTTATGGCTGTCAAGGGAGCGTGACTAAATGTGTCGTCCTGACAGTGCCGATGTCATGAATCAACAGATGAATCAATCAAGAGCCTCACAGAAAATGCCACTAGTATGCTAATTTGTCCTACATCGCCGTTGTTGTGTCTGTAAGATAGTTTTGTGTTCAATCATTCCCCCGCCTGCTATCTATAATGCATGGTGTAGGGCCTCAAAGCCAATGTTTATGTGACAGTTGGCTCTGTGGGCCCTCTGTTGTTTCAGACTAATCCATAGTCCCTCGCTTTAATGGACTGATGGCACAAAGTGCTGCAGGAAGGAAAAAAGCTCTAATTGATTCTATCGACGGACGCACATTATGGTCATCTACCGTATATACAAGGTGGTACTAATTGACGGCAGTGTCAAGTGTCACACGTCATGTCCAAACACATTTGCTAATGAGGACGAGAAATTAGCTGTACTTTCACTGAGCATCCATTCTCTTAGGTATGAAGTGAGAAGTTTAGCTGAACCTGGCCAATAAATCAGCTCCTAAAACAATGAGACAATGTCATTTAATTGTGTAAGTGTTCTGTCTATAATTACACAGGTAGAATGTTAAACATGTTATACACCACCAACACACAGATCAGTAACATGTATTATTATGTCTTTGAATTCAAATTGGAGCATTTCTCAAATTACTTTAAATGACAAATGATTAGTACAAACAAATCCTGCAGTTTGCACCCTTGCCTGAAAATATAAATACATATATTGTTTGGATATTGTGTTTTATAATATGCTTTTTTGCGTCATTATATTGAAGTTAATTGACAAATTAACCATAGTAAGTCAGTTTCCGTCAAGGAGTTGTTAGACAAGTCTTTATTTGTGAGGCTGCATGTATAAAAAACAGTTGGTTAAAGTAACTCAATGGACAAAAAAAGTGAAATTGTTTTGTCAGCTGCTGCTTACAGTCCTGAATTGCAACATAGATGAAAAGTCCTGCTGAAATGCTCAGAAATATGAAACATGTACATTCTTCATGACAAATCGGGAAATTCCATCTGCTGAGAAAGAGTGAAATTTTAATCTCAGTCTCTAATCTTAATGTGTATCTTTTTACTTTCTGGCCAGCGATAATTGGGAATTTAGCTCTTGTTTGTTCAATCTTTTGTGTTATTTGAATAAACACACAAAAACCAACAAAATCCAGGTCTTTCAAGTTAAATAATTATGTACTCCTGCCATAATTTAGCATTAATATTACTGTGCTGACCCAGGCAAAGTTTTGGTTTGGGGCAAAGGCATGGTGACACAACAGGGAGACGACATGCTTCTCAAGTGTAACCTATTAAAAAACTAACCCAGCCCTGCAGAAGTACCCCCTCCCCACATTATTTCTAATTATGGCCATCAATTTTGAAGCTCCATTGACCTGTCTAGTTTGAATTATTGATATCTGTCAGGCTGACAGGCTTTATTAATTAAAATGGAGATGTACTAATTAAGAGCACGGTATGAGGGTGTCATAATTGTAGCCCCGTTTTAATTTGAGTGTCGCTCATCAATTTTATCGCGGTTTAGCAGAGTGGGTGCGGCGTGACAAGGGTGGGACGAAGGAAGGGTGAAGGTGCCCTGCTTTGACACATGAGTGTGTGCTTGTGTATGTATGTGTATCTAGTGAAAGTGAGTGTGTTTCAGTCTACGTGCGCACATGTGTTTACTCTCCCCTCAAGCTGATGTCCATCATTTGATACCACCCCAGTTTCTTAATGTTCAGATTTCAGCACCGCCTGCCTTGAAGACTGGATGTTATAATGACTTCCTTTCTTTGTTCATGACGGTTTGCATGAGAACATTAATTATTCTTTGCCATTATCTTAAGAGATAAGTGCAAATTAAATTCAAAGACTGGCCCATCCAATGACAGAACATATCTGTTCCTCCCATGAGCTGTTTGCCACATATTTTTTACCATAAGGCCTCTGAAATACTTCCATTTGTCCCCCAGATGAAACGTGTAAATATGCTGTGAAGAACTGTGGTTGCCAAACTGTTCACCTGTTTATTTTGCCTGTGTGTACATTTATTCTAATATGTATGTATTTGCAGGGATGTTAAAATACGTGTTCATAGAATTAATATATCATCCATGCCATATTACTCACCAGTGGCATCTCTCTCTGTCACATGCTGAGAGCCTGCCCCCCCCTCTGAGTCATATCAGGTCACAACACAGGTGTCTCCCCTTTGCTAACAAATGTTGTGTTGCGCTGCCACTTGAACAAATCTTACATCTTCCCATGTGTACTCCAAGTCCCTCAAGCAATGTTTGGACCACTATGATCCTCTGATTCTGTCAATAGTGTCTGTGCCAGAGTAATGAAAGTCTGGTCATTGATAATGAAAGGACAATTACCTGCTTATTAGCCACTTGGAAGGACACAACACAACACCATCCTGACAGAAGACTGACCTTGAATTTCTAAACCACCGCTCACCACCAAACCAACTGCTTTTATATATATATACAAACACACAGACTTACAGCAAGGGATGCAACAAATTTGTAGACTTAACATGCCTTCGACGAGCACAATCATAACTTATGTCTTCTTCCTTTGGTTGCTCTCGTTAGGGGCTGCAAACAGCAGATGATCCGTTTCCATCTTCCTCTGTCATGCCAACCACCTGCATGTCTTTCCTCACCATATCCATAAGTCTTAAACCATAAAC
This sequence comes from Scomber japonicus, assembly GCF_027409825.1. NCBI lineage: Eukaryota > Metazoa > Chordata > Actinopteri > Scombriformes > Scombridae > Scomber > Scomber japonicus. The sequence goes on from NC_070592.1 coordinate 16,130,670, forward strand.
TCTCCTCTTTTCTTCTTGCCCGGCAGCTCCATCTCCAGCATCGTTCTCCCAATATAACCAGCATCTCTTCTCCACATATGCTTGCACTATCTCAATCCTACCTATCTCGGTTTGTCTCCAAACTATCCAACCTGAGCTGTCCCATTAATATACTTACTCCTACAACAATCCTAACTTGTGTGATGAATCATAATCATGACGCCTACACCAATGTTTAATTCCCAGATGTGCTTCACATTCACCTTCTGGAGTAACAGATGTAGCAAAGATATTCACACTGCAGGAGAGGCTATAATGTGTTTAGCGTGGTGGCATGTAATTTCACCTCAAAGAGAGCACAAAGATCCTTTTTCACACAAGTGGGAATCATACAAACTTTACGTGATGATGGTGCAGTGTGAATTAGAGGACCTTTTAGCACAGATTTACAGTTTAAAGCTGCTAAATAACATCAAGGCTACAAGAGATGATGGAGCCATTTGATATGCAGCATTTTAACAGTTGGCGTTCTCTGCATTCTGCTCGACACTGCTGAGGCACAACACGTCGATAAATAAGCCAGAGGTTTACTCACAACTATGCCACAAATGTCTTCCTCAACAAAAAGACCTTATGTTGCGAGGAGGGAGCGATAAAGTTAATTGAAAGTTAGCCATTTGTTAGTCTGACATCTAAGAGCCATCTGCTTTGGCTGATCTACATAAATTGTTCCCGAATAGGACAACAGTAGAATATCCGTTTACTTCTTAATCCAATAAGAGGCCTCCGTAGTCTTTGGTGTCTGCAAGAAGATCTAAAGCCATGAGTAGGCACCAGACCAGAACTGTAAATAAGAGACCAGCCAGGCACTTCCAAAAGAAACTTTAAAAAGGAGATCTCACCACTCCCTCCCTCTCTTCCTTCTTTTTTTCTTACGTTTATTTATTTATTTTAAAATTTAATTTAATTTGATTTGATTCATGAATCCCCCCTCCGGTCATGTTTTTCTTAATTCATTGTTCCCTGTTTGGGCTTTATAATGTATTTCCTTCCCTTATTGTTGTAGACATATTTTAGTGTTATAATACTGTCTCATTTTATAAGGGTTGAAGCAAACTGCTTATGTCAGTATCATTTACATTATTGGGCATCACTTTTATGTTCTTTACAGCAGACATGTATCAACATACACTGCCTGGCCAAAAAAAAGTTGCCACCAAAAAAAAATTAAACATTTGGTGAAATCAAATCATAGAAAAACAACAGTAGAACTCAGGGCTATGTTTAATAGTGAAAGTAAGAGCATTTCCACGCACACAATGCAAAGGGAACTGAACAGCTGTGTAGCCTTAAGAACACCACTAATCAGTGAGGCTAATCGGGAAAAAATCTAGGGAGTATAAAGATTGGACTCAGCAATGGAAGAAGGTCATGTGGTCTGATGAGTCCAGATTGACCCTGTTCCAGAGTGATGGGCGCATCAGGGTAAGAAGAGAGGCAGATGAAGTGATGCACCCATCATGCTTAGTGCCTACTGTACAAGCCTGTGGGGGCAGTGCTATGATCTGGGGTTGCTGCAGTTGGTCAGGTCTAGGTTCAGCAACATTATGTGCCCAAAGAATGAGGTCAGCTGACTACCTGAATATACTGAATGACCAGGTTATTCCATCAATGGATTTTTTCTTCCCTGATGGCACGGGCATATTCCAAGATGACAATGCCAGAATTCATCGGGCTCAAATTGTGAAAGAGTGGTTCAGGGAGCATGAGACATCATTTTCACACATGGCTTGTCCTTGTCCTTTGGGATGTGCTGGAGAAGGCTTTGCGCCGTGGTTCGACTCTCCCATCATCAATTAGAGTGTGGCCAGGCAGTGTATATGTTTATACATGTACTTTTTTCTGGTTGGTTAGGTTGCGGGTAAGTTAGTCCGGGCATGTATAGTTTCTTATAAATTGTTTTATTACTTTTATTTACTGCAGTATTGCTGATTGTATGTCTACATATCTTCAGTTCAATTAATAGTTTAAAGATAATCATCCATTGTGCTTTCAGCTCACATACTTGGCCAGATGTTTATACAGTACAGACTAACAAAGAAACAGATATTTCCCATCTTACTCAAGTTGGTTCTGTGACTTGGAGGCTTAAAGTTTGATTTTAGTTTTGTTAAAATTTAGCAAATAGCTTAATATTTTCATATTCGGTGGTTCATTTTAATATATGTGCGGTTTCCTGCATGCTTTTTCAACTTTGCATCTCTTTTTTCTCCCTATTGTTGTTTTGTTCCTCGTGACTCATTGTGACGTTTAGTACTTTTTGAAATGCATAAACCTCATTTTGTGGTGGTGAAATTGTCAAAACTTTAAATGGTGGACCCCAGCTGCTTCATAAACATAACACATTATAATTGGCCCTAGCCTCATAACCGCCCCACCTTTCAAACAAGATAAAGCTTTGCTTGTTGTGTCTCCTCTCTGTGGGAGATCTGTGTACTCTCTTTTTACACACTCTCTTTGTCTCTCGCTCTCAGCCATCCTTTGTTCTTCAAAGACATTTGTCATTAGAGTCGCTAGCTTTACCTGGGAGCTGGCTGACAGTGGCATGGTTACTACTACTACTACTCCTTCTACAACACAAACACACACACACACGCACACACACACACCCCGAAGGTAAAGATTAGTGTCTTACTGTTTGGCTTATCTTCAGCTTGTCCCATGTCACTATACAGAACAGCTTGTAAGGGGGTGAACAGTCAACAGTGGCACTTTTTGCTTTGGGGGCTGATTGTGTCTATGATGTGTGTATGTGTGTATATAATGTGTGTTTGTGTGTGTGTGTGTTTGGGGCGCTGGGAGGGGTTTACACGTACGGGATGGTGTTGGAATTCAGAAGACAGCTGGTACAGTTGCCCCCTCAACCCCCATTTGGAGAGGTTGTTCAGATCATCTCCTGTTTTCCTCAACACGCACACACACACACACTTCCCCCCCACCATCACCACAAAGGTCGTAATATTAACAAGGCTGCAGTTTGCTTGAACTACAGATTTGTCACCTCCCTGTCTCTCTCGCGTCCCTCCTTGTAAACAATGGGAGCCAGTGGCTTCGGTCACGTGAGCCACCAGCATCTGCCGACGGGGTTGTTATTGTTTTGATTTGGGCTCCACATGCTGAACTTGACTCCCATCGGACCGCCAGTTTGTGCAATGATTTTCAAGGGTGGGACTACGATGTTCTGCCAAACTAGCGGGCTGCCTGAAGAACTTTGGGTGGGTGTGTGTATTTGTGTGTGGGTCGCGGAAGCTCTGGCAGCATTAACTCACTGTGAGCTGAAAATGGATGTGTTTACCAGGGGTTCTCTCTCTCTCTCTTGCTCTCTCTCTCTCTCTCTCTCTCTCTCTCTCTCTCTCTCTCTCTCTCTCTCTCTCTCTCTCTCTCTCTCTCTCTCTCTCTCTCTCTCTCTCTCTCTCTCTCTCTCTCTCTCTCTCTCTCTCCCTCTCTCTCTCTCCCTCTCTCTTGTTTTCCCTCTTGCAGGCATTTGAGGCTCACAACCTCGATTGGAGGGAAACATAACACCCCCATTACACACACACACACGATCATTTTCTGGAGTTTTGGTCTGCAAACATTATCAAATGCGCACGCACACACATGCACACACACATCATGTTACATAGCATACTCCTCCATACAGCATGGATAATTCATGACCTCCCATTGACATCTATGTAAACATGGGTGCTTTCAACAACAACTCATTACTTATTATTTCCTTATTTGGCTTGTGTTGTGCTGCTTGTTAGTTGAAATCTCAATAACACTAATCTGAGTAAAGTTGCTCTGTATTTTTTTGTTTTTGTGTTTAGTACATGCCCGTTTACAGGTGTTTGGATGTGAGTTGGAAAGATGCAACGGTGTCTGTACTGGATTTAATGGCTTGTGCTGTGTTATTACTGGATACATTATATTAGATTACAGGAACATTTAACGTAGGTTGAGTCTGTGCTTTGCTTTGGTTGGACATACAGTCTTATTGGTCGTCACTGAAACAAAGAGCAAACTTAAAACCTCCTGCTTTTCCTCATCTCCCCTTCTTTCCTCCGCCTTTTGTCTCAGTTTCTCCCACAAGCACTTTTTCCCCCTATCATTGTCCATTCTCCCTCTCTCTTTTATTCTCTCCATCTCTTTTTCATTGTCCCCTCGTTGACCAGATGGATGGATTTGCTTTCCAGTGTTGCTTTCCACCTTCCTCCCTCCCTCCCTCCCACTTTCACCTCCCCTGACTCGCTGTATTCTATCTTGCTCTCTCCATCTCTGTTTTCCCGCTCATTTCCCCCTCCTTCAATCCCCCCTCCGATCTGTCTCTCCCACCCTCCCACACTCTATAGCCCTCCCTCTCTTCCTTTGTCTCCTCTCTCAGCTGCCTGCTTTATGTGTGTGTGTGTGTGTGTGTGTGTGTGTGTACGTGACTGTGTTTTTCCTCTGACTGACAGAGAGAGATGTTAGCCCGCTGCTGAGCTGTAAGGTAGTGTGGTTAACTTACACAAGCATATGAAATCAACAGTGACAACAAGAGTGAGGCACGTGCAAGAATGTTTGTTAGAGCCGTCTCCAACAAACATTTGTGGCAAATTGTGGCAAAAAAAACCCATTTTGCTTGCACACGTCAAATATTTCCCCACTGTCCACTTCCAGTTCCCTTTTCTTACACAGGAAATGTTAGTTATATAGAACATAGTGGTAATTAATGATATATGCCGACATTAACATGCAGTAGAATAACATGCATACAGATTATTTACACACAACACACACCCACACATGCACAATTCCAATTATGTATGCAAATATGCCAATCATCTGCAGTTAACCCCCACAGGAAGGGTTAATGATTAATGATGGGAGCGCAATCACACATTTACAAGTGATTATGATATCACAAAAAGACAGACAGCAAAGAGGCGTCCTCCCCTTACTTGTGCTTCGTGGTATTTACAATCAGTTTGGTTTTGTTTACCTTTTTTCATGCAGACGGTAATTGTAGCATTGACCCAAATGCTAAGTGACAATTGGCATGTTAGCCGGCTGAAAGTGTCCATCAATTCATTGCCTCGCCTGTGGTTGCATGTAGTATTTGCACTGAAGATGTGAGTGGCATACTGACACCAGCACAGCTGGCAACTCAGGAGTCCAGAAATATTCATGTAGCTTTGTGCAGTTTTCTGCTTTTTTCGATATCTCTGACTGTGCTTGAAGGCACATTTAGAAAATCCTTTCATAGGTTGAAATCACTCTACATTTTGAAGAATGTTGATGCCCAACAAAATAAAGAACAATCAATAATGAAACTGTAATGTGAAGCAATTGTATTTTTTGGAGAACCTATTGATTGTTATGATGCCTACTTTTTCTCTCAGCATCCTATTCTTCTTATCAATGGGTAGAGCTCCTAAAAGACAACAACAACAACAAAGAAGCTAACATGGACAAATGATGAGCCCCTCATACAAGAATTGAATTAAAACTATATTTCATCCACACTTTATTGATTCAAGTATTTGCATGCCTTTTGTGATTAAAAGTCTATCTTTATTTCTCTGTTCATTATGTTCATTAATATAATCTTTTGTAGGATAAGTCTTATGCCAATACACCATTAACAAAATTATTTTCCACTTCACTTATTGTAGAAATAGAGTAAGAATAGGTACATATTAAGGCAAGTATTAGACAAGTATTTATTGCAAGTTGGAATACAAAATTACAGAATGACCTTTTACATAGCTGCCTTTAGGATTGGATGTACAGATCTGTATACTGTATGGGGACATGGAGCAGAGGAGTCTTTGTTTGGACTTGTTGACATGGTTGAGAGGGAAGAAGGCTCTCTCTCTCTCTCTCTCTCTCTCTCTCTCCCTCCCTCTCCCTCACTCTCTCTCTCTCTCTCCCTCCCTCTCTCTCTCTCTCTCTCCCTCTCTCTCTCTGCTGGGGTTTTCATTTCTTTTGACATCACTGTCTCTTCACGCTTAGTGTCACATCCTCATACCACACAGCAGTAAATTAATCAGAGATGATGCTCGCCTGATGAAGACCTTCCCCCCAAAATAAAACAAAGAGAGACTCCACATACTGTAAAGGTCAACACACTTGTGAATTGTATTGATTATTTTATTTGGGGGGGGGCGATCTCCTTCTTTTTGTCCACTATCAACTGTACAAGACATCAATGGTCACAACATTTAAAAACTGTAGTGCCGAGCAGCTACAGAGTGCGAGTATGTGTAAATGTTAGTGTGAAGAAGGGCATCTCCGTCAACTTTGTATGGGCACGTAAAGGTTAGCAATTGAACAAATAGCTAAATTGGAAAGGAAGGGAGAAGGGGAGTCAGGGGGAGAAAGAAAAGGGGGAGGGGTGTAAGTAAAAGGCCTTTAGGTAAATGTGGAAGTGGCAGACAGATCCTTTGTCCTGCCTGGAGGCTGTGTGAGGTGATTGGACCAGCTGATAGGCCTTTTATAATGCCCTCCATCAGCTCAATCTCCGGGGCTTTTATGAGCACCTTCAGCAAACACACACACACACACACACACTCACTCACATGCACACTAACTCACACAACCACCCCCCCTCGAGGTGTAATTGGGAAAGAGGCCCCTTCCTCCAGTGTATGTGTGTGTATCGCTCTCCTGGGAGCTGAGAGGCGGGAGTTGTGTATGGAAACGTAGGGTGTGTGTCTGTCTACGTCTGCGGTGGTTACAGCCAAGGTGTTTATAATCAAGCTCAGCGGTGATAAAAGGGTGCTTGTGTGTGTTTATGTCTGTGTGGTTTATGGCACTTATTGGCAGTGTGTGTGTGTGTGTGTGTGTGTGTGTGTGTGTGTGTGCGTGTGCATTCACTGCCGAATCTTGTTGCTCTTGAGACCCCCATTATCACAACTGCACTTAACACTAAACACTGTAACACACAAACACACAGACGCTGATGAGGTGAAAAGTAGCTGGAGGAGCAGGTACCCCCAGTTCTTGAAGGAAGAAAGGGAGAAAGAGGAAAATAAGGAGATGTGACATTTTTAGAGACCACCAGGCCTCCGGGTAATTGCCTTGAGGTTAAAAGTTGTGTGAATACCCAGGAGGACATTGGATATTTTCTTAAGTGAGCAACAGCTCACCATTACAGTAGTGAAATAAAAAAAATATAAAAGGCATATTCTCCAAGTGGTTGGATTATGGAGCTCTCTGTATCACACCTTTCTTCATGCCCCTGTGACTTTAGTTCAATAAGCTCCCAGAGTCAAAACTACCATGTTGAAATTAAGCCCTGTTTTGAATCAGCACGGTTACGTCTGCCACATCACAAATAAATCATATGATGCCAAGCTAGAGGAAAAGGGCATGCCAGAGAGAAAGAAACCCTCTGATGTTTGCTTTCACAGCTACACACTCTCAGGCTATTCATTTACTCCATTTCTGACACACAGCACTGATACTTCATTCATCTAAGCCACTTCCTTTTGTTTACTCCAGTGCTGCATCATATAGATAGACAGTGTTGATCCAACATGAGAGAGAAATGGAGGTAGGGGATGGAGAAAGACGTGAGAAGAGGGGGTATAGGGACATAGGGAGCAAGAGAGGAGAAGAAAGGAAAAGGAGGAAAGAGTGAGCTCGGGGGGGGGGGGATGCAGAAAGGGAGAATATTTACCAGCAAGCTGCTCCAAAGGTCGTCATGACTCTCATAGCTGCTGCCTTTGTTCGCATCAGTGATCGACCCCCTCACTGTATGCTGACACTCTCTGTCTCTTTCACACACACATTCAGACACATTCACATTTGCCGGCATGTATTCAGGCAGCCATGCACGCAGGGCAGGTACTTGCAAGCTGAAACATAAACATCTCAGAGAAAGTGACACATTTACTCACACACACTCATACATGCTGTCACATTCACACACACACACACACACACAAGGCTAGATGAGTAGCATAGAGCAGTGAGATCCTGTGTATTCCCTCTGCTCATTAGGGCATACAGCAACATCAATTCAGGGAAAGCCCATCACTCTCTTTGTGTGTGTGTGTGTGTGTGTGTGTCCGCCCGCCCACCCGGCAGAAAAGAGATTACAGAGATTATATGACATACAATAGATCGAGAGCTCACGTTCTCTTTAATATTTATGACTTTCTGTAAAAATCAGTTAACAAACAGTTTGAATTGTCTGCTTTTGAAAGCTGCTGATGAACATCTGCGTGATGTAGCTCAGCCTAAAAAGAGGAGACAAGACTGTATGTTTTGTTCACATTTCACAGTATTTTCAAACTTGTCTGTTGAGGTGCATGTTTGAGTCAACTTTAGACTCGGAGGTGAGGTGTAATGATAACACTGTTGGAAGGGATTAGTTCACTTCACCTGAAGATGAATATGAAAAAAGTCTGAAAACTTAACAGTGCAAAAACACCTGGGCATGTGTTTGAACTGGAAAAAGATCATGAAGTTAGGCGTAGGTGTTAACATATCATGCAGTAATCACACATATAATTAGATCATCAGTTAAAAGGCAAGTTTATTCATACAGCACATTTCAAACAGAAGGAAATAAAAACTATAAAATAAAAACAAGATTAAAAAATAATAATAAATAACAGTAAAGTACATGCAATTAGTGTCCTCAGTCTGTCTGCACACTTGTATTAGTATCCAGAGGTGAAGAGAAATGCTGAAAACAGCTGACAATTAGATAATCAGAGAAGTTATCAAACTATTCTGATAATCCATTCATCGTTTTGTCATTTTTCCAGGAAAGATGCCAAATTTTCACTGTCAAATGTGACTATTCAATGTTTTCATTTGTTAAAATAAACTTAATATTTTGACGGTTTGGACTGCCGGTTGAATAAAACAACTCTTTTGAATAACTTCACTCAGCATTAATCAGTTAATCAAGAAAATAATGTGTGCTTAGAAGCGTGAATGAATGACTAATTGATTTTGTTTAGCTCGAAAAAGGTAAAACCAAAACAAGGTTTAACATGCTGCAGGGAGGAAAACTTCTCCCTTGTTTTCTTCACTGCTCATCATCTTTTATCCATCCTAGTATCTGACTGCAAGTTGTTTTTGTTTAGCAGCTTGTAAGTGTGTTGTCACCTGCTGTCTTCTCCGCCTGCCACTCTAATATTGGGCAAACGGGAAGCCTTTTTTGTGTGTGTGTGTGTGTATCTGTGTGTGTGTGTGTCTGTGTGTCTGTGTGTCTGTGTCTGTGTGTGTGTGTGTCTGTGTGTGTCTGTGTGTGTGTGTCTGTGTGTGTGTCCCAGAGGCTTGGTACATAAGTGGGACCACCAACCTATAACACCAATCTAGGGCACAACCGCCAAATGTATGAGTGTGAGTATGTGTGTTATGTGTTTTCACCGCAAGCCCAAAGGGTAGGATGGATATAGGAACCCCAACCTATAGAGCAAATCTAGGGCACGCTACTGGAGCATGCGTGTGTCAATCAAAAGGCATATTAAAAGGTAAAGCGCAGTGGAGAAATTGGATGATCATTTCCTCCCCATCTCTGTTGCTCAAGGGGTAACTCTGGCTTTGAGAAGAAGTCAGGACTTATAAACATCAACCTGACACCAGCACACACACGCTCACTGAAGACCTGGGGCCGGATCCATAAACGTCACGTACACACAAAAACTGCATACGCCATTTCCTGCACATGACCTGGTATTTGTTAGCACAGAATCAATCTGAGGGTGATGTGATGTTATGAGGTGGAGATGAGTTTAAGGTGTGTTTACACAGAGATAAAATACCAAAGATTCATTGACAAATAATGTTAATTAATTCATCATTATTTTAATTCACAAAAGAGTCAACATTTTATTTTGCTGTTAGTATTCTATTAGTTTTATCTTTAGCTGTGTCACACCTCGTCAGTTTAGATATGAGCGCTACAAATGAATCATTGTATAGATTTCTGAGATATGGTTTAAACATCCATGTGATGAATTAATGACATGGACGCTATAAAGCCGTGTGTAGTGACAGCTGTTCTGGCGCTGCTGCACAATCTGTGAAACTGTACGTCTTCTGTCTCTTTCGTTTCATTGACAGACTGATGGAGCGGGCAGCATGCTGATGTGAAAACAGGTGGCTAAAGTAACTGCAAGGAGTTTTTAACTTGTTTATAGTAATGCTTCTATATGAATTACATAAGCAATAAAGACCATCAGTGAGAAGATTGGCTGATTCTGTATAGATCATTTTAAGTACCGGATTTCCCCGCAGAATCAGATGAAATGATTTACAGATGCTATGTTTATAATCCATGTAGCATTTTAGCATGAAATAGTCGATAAAGTTGAAAGTAACATTAGACTTGTCGTCAGCTTGCCAGAACAACAAAGAGAGCAGTGTTAGTCGGGCGAGCATGAGAGTAAATGAAGAGAAGGAGCAGGGAATCAGCAGGGAATCATTTAAATAAAAGGTTATATTCTCAGTGTTTCACATCACTCACGTTCTAAATCACAATAAACACACCCACACCTCACCACATTACCAGATTGGGTGGGAATACAGCCTTACATGTAACCTAGGTGCATGAACAGTACTAAAATATAGTTTACTTTGTTTCATCATAATTATATTATAATTATTAATCTTAAATAGCCACATATAGATACTTTTATAGAACACTTTTGTCCACAGGGGCCACCAGAATCAGAATAAAATGAAAGTTCATTATAGTAACTTTAATAGTGGACTGTGGAAATGAAGCTCTTGCACATATTCAGTTCCACAATGAGATTTATTAAACACAACCATGTGTACACACAGTTTTATAAATCTGAAAACAATGCATATTCATATTTCTGGCTTTGTGAGTGCACACAGTTTTAGTCATGATGACACCGTTTTATGCAGCATCTTGCCCCTGACCTTATACCCTGCTACTTTCTTCCTATAAACACATACGTGATCTATCTATTCTGTCATACACTTTACCATCCTTGCCTCTAGGTCATCTCGTGTTTCTACACACAGCCGGGCTCACCCTTGTCATGACCTGTTTACCTTCACATTCAAAGGTTATCCATTCACAGAAAATAGGATGATACAGTCTCATATAAACAAAGCAGATCTGCATGCTTCTTTTAATGTTCATTTTATTAGAAAAGTGAAAGGAGGAGTGGGAACTGATAAGGAACCGTGACAAATTTTATGGAGCTTAGCTGATTGTTATTATGCAGTAAACAGAGATGCACTGCTGCTTAGAATTTGTAGCACTGATCCAAAAAAAAAAAATCAACTACAGAAGATACACATGTAGATTATGAACCAACAATTAGCTGCACCCTTCAAAAGCTGCTGATCCATAATGTACATAAATATATTGTGTTTGTAGTAAATCGATTTTAAGCCCCACTGACTTTAAGTATTCCTGTATCCATATTTTTCATCTGCAATCTATCTACTTTATACTGTGATTCTGATTTTCCATACTTTTAAGTTTTCTGTTCTTATTTTGCTCTACTCTGGACTCATGACATCTGTTTCATGTCTGTCTGTTCTCTGTTGCTCCTACTTTTCCTTGTTAAATGTTTTTGGGAGGAATTTTACTTTATTCAAATTGCAGGACCAAGAATAGAGGGAGCCATATTCTCCACTGATTGTAAATCCCTCTAAGGCCAATTTGTGATTCTGTGCTATACAAATAAAATGGACTTGACTATTACTATTACTCACTGATTGCTTGTTTCTCTCTGTTTACATATATCATCAGATTTCCAATTTTGTATGCACTGAGTGTAACTTTTGTCCCTGTGTGTGTGTGTGTGTGTGAGTGTGTATGCTCGGCTCTGTTTCCCAGCGGCGTGATGTGCAGATGGATAACTAGGCTAAAGAGCAGCATATGAGTGGGATGCTGTGTTTTTTTGCCAGTGTTCCTAATGGAGATCTGATTCAAGAGACGCTGAGCCAGCGACTGAGAGAGACTGAAAAACACATACTGTACACCATTAATGAAACTCTTCACAGACAAAACTTTTTTTAGGCAAGGCGCTGAGTGTGTCACAATGTTAAGGTCGACATCCTTATTTATCCATTAATAGCATGAAACATATCTCATCCACTCGTAGCAGACGAGGTGCAGAAAGGGACAAAGGCGAAGCAAAATACGGACGGACATGCAGATGAAAACAAATAGTTCAGTGTAGCTGCTGTACAGCTGCAACTGTCTGTCTGCAGACACACGAGGAAGCAACACACACACACACACACACAAAGAGGGTCTTTGGTCCCATGCCCAGCTAATGTACGCCACGCCCTGTTTTGGCCTTGTTCTCGAAGAAGCAAACTGTGTGTGTCTGTTTCCATCTGCACGGACTGCAGTTTACTCGTGTAAAAATGCGCCTGTGTGACTTTGAGAGAGAGAGAAAGACACTAAAACATGCTAATGCATAATCAGCTAATTAGCTGCTAGGAAATGCTGATGATTAGACACGGTGTGGTTCTTGGAGGTAATATTGTCGAGTATTAATGAGTTTATCACCTACTCTAATCTATACGTGACCAGCCTCGTATATTCAGTAAGTAATTCTCTTTACAGTGTGATATAGTTTGTAAGATAGTAGGTTGGTGTACATGTGAAAAAAATCACTTTTTAAACTTTAATAATAAGATGGAGACAAAGCCCACAAAACCTATTAGTGTATGTTACATTCTTCTCAAGGAAAACATAAGATACTCTGCTCAACCTCCTAGAGAGTTGATTAGGAAACTGTACCAATGCCACTTATTTCTGCAGTATAGTCTGTGGTCTTTGGGTGTGATTGATATTAATCGTACAAAGCAATTTCTTGAACACAGTCTTGTTTCCGCCTTTGATCTACAATGCTTTGAAAGTCAGCAACGACTCATAATGATGTCTTCATTGCCCTCACTAATGAAAATAAAATGTAGCAGCCTTGTAACATAGGAATCTCCAGAGGCTTTGCTGTTTTGATTCTCAAAGCAAGGAAGACACAGAGAAGTCAGCTGGGCTGTACATGAAATTGGCTGTTGGTGTGGAGGTTGTGGGGGAGGAGCCTGGTACTGGTACTAAAGTAGTAGAAAACTATTGTGTGTATAAATACATTTTGAGGCATTGATACAGTAACTTCAATGTGAACATGCAGAATGTACCTTCATCAACTGGTATGTCTGTAAATGCACGCTGGTGGAGGCTGGATGTGCCTGATGTGCCTGGCAGTGGGTCACTTTATGTGTCGGGAGGCTTCAGAAAGTGATGCACCTAGAGCAGCATGACTGTCAAGTAGAGCGTCTGATTGGACACCTGTCAGTGCCACCTCTCCAATTATTTCTTGAATTCTTAGGTCTACTAGTGAGACCGCCACCTCCTCCTGTCCTCCTCCAGCTGTCATCATGAAGCGCTTGGCTTGGGCAATGTGGGTTTTTGTTTTTTTTTTGCTCCCATTGTCATGTCAAACCATTTTCTTCTATTTTCAGTTACTGTGCGTCCCTCTGCTGACACAGCTTGGTTTTGACTCTCCTGTAACACAAGTACTGACGCTCTGGAAAATCACATGTTTACGTTGTTAAAGGTTATTTAACTGTATGTTGATTTCTATCCTGCTGAGGTTCATGTTACAACCTTTTTTGATGAGGTTTGATAGCTTTCTCATTCTTGGGCTTGTGCCAGACTATTTGCACATAGCATAACACCTACCTTCTCTTATTTTCTTGTCTTTACAGAAAATTAAGAGAAATTTTAAGAGAATTTTGATGCGTGAAGTCCACTGTGTTCATAATGTGTTTATTACAAGATTAGGAAAGAAGATTTCACCATAAAAAAACAACTTCTGCTGCTCTAGTCTGATAATTCAGTCCAGGCTTTTCATAGTGATCATGTTTCCCTACAAATCTATAAACAAGACAGTTATTAAATTATTGTAAAATCAATACTTCAAGCAGTAGATAACTTTGTTTTCTGTTTATGTTCTACTTCTCTTTTCAGTCACGGTGTCACTGCTTGTCTGTTTCTTGTAGTAATTTAAAACCAGCTTTTTAAAAAAATGTTTACAGTGTGATGTATCAACTCTGAATGAGGGCGTCTTGATATTCTTAAGAAAATGGGGCAGTTTTTTTTTTTTTTTTCCCCAGCAGTGTAGGATCACTGATCTGGGCTATAGTTCACTGTAGAGCTCAAGTTACAGTGAATCAGACGGAGGTTTGGTGCTGCTGCTCGAGGAGCTGAGGCAGAGTCTGTGACGGGAATGATGCCCGTGGCTCCTATTTCAAGGATCTGGCTGCCAGGCCAGTGCATATGTTGTTATGGCTAGGAAGATGACTTGGCCCTGTGTGTGTGTGTGTGTGTGTGTGTGTGTGTGTGTGTGTGTGTGTGTGTGTGTGGTGTGTGGTGTGTGGTGTGTGGTGTGTGTGTGTGTGGCATCAAACACTCGGTGCCTTAACTGCATCACCTATGGCTGGATAAAGAGTGATAACTATGTGTGTGTAGAGGCACGCGCTAGGCGAGTATAGCAAATAATGAGGGGTGAAGGGTGATAAGTGTCAAGCCACGTGTGAACACAGCGGACGCCTGTCTGCACGCTCGTCTCAATGTACAAATAATGTTGTACATGTTGTAAATGTTCACATTTATTAGAATTTTATATAGAACAAATAGAACAAATAGTAGATCAATAATCAATAGTCATTTCAGCTATAAAAAGAAAAAAACCTTGAAAATGAGATGATTACTGGGCTTCAATAATATAGCAATTATAGAAAGCACGAAACCAAAGGTAATGTGTTTGAGATTGTTCCTTTATTGAAGGCAAGAAATGTGAAGGCCGGGTTAGGGAAATGTGATGGCAGGGTTAGGGTAGGTAAAGAAAGTAGATGAATATATGAAAACAATAAAGAAAAGTCAGTTTTGAAAACTTCCAGCACAGATGACGATACCATGGCATAATTATTCATGTTCACCCTCTAGTGTCAATATGTATACACCACCAGCAGCTAGTTTGTACTAGATGATCTCAGCGTATAAAACAAAAATGTGGTCATTAAATGCAACAGAGGACTCCAAAGCAAAATATTTTATTTATGGCATCCTCTCCATGTGCAATAAAAATTATTTAAAGTAAAGAAGCGTGAATGAATGACTAATTGATTTTGTTTAGCTCGAAAAAGGTAAAACCAAAACAAGGTTTAACATGCTGCAGGGAGGAAAACTTCTCCCTTGTTTTCTTCACTGCTCATCATCTTTTATCCATCCTAGTATCTGACTGCAAGTTGTTTTTGTTTAGCAGCTTGTAAGTGTGTTGTCACCTGCTGTCTTCTCCGCCTGCCACTCTAATATTGGGCAAACGGGAAGCCTTTTTTGTGTGTGTGTGTGTGTATCTGTGTGTGTGTGTGTCTGTGTGTCTGTGTGTCTGTGTCTGTGTGTGTGTGTGTCTGTGTGTGTCTGTGTGTGTGTGTCTGTGTGTGTGTCCCAGAGGCTTGGTACATAAGTGGGACCACCAACCTATAACACCAATCTAGGGCACAACCGCCAAATGTATGAGTGTGAGTATGTGTGTTATGTGTTTTCACCGCAAGCCCAAAGGGTAGGATGGATATAGGAACCCCAACCTATAGAGCAAATCTAGGGCACGCTACTGGAGCATGCGTGTGTCAATCAAAAGGCATATTAAAAGGTAAAGCGCAGTGGAGAAATTGGATGATCATTTCCTCCCCATCTCTGTTGCTCAAGGGGTAACTCTGGCTTTGAGAAGAAGTCAGGACTTATAAACATCAACCTGACACCAGCACACACACGCTCACTGAAGACCTGGGGCCGGATCCATAAACGTCACGTACACACAAAAACTGCATACGCCATTTCCTGCACATGACCTGGTATTTGTTAGCACAGAATCAATCTGAGGGTGATGTGATGTTATGAGGTGGAGATGAGTTTAAGGTGTGTTTACACAGAGATAAAATACCAAAGATTCATTGACAAATAATGTTAATTAATTCATCATTATTTTAATTCACAAAAGAGTCAACATTTTATTTTGCTGTTAGTATTCTATTAGTTTTATCTTTAGCTGTGTCACACCTCGTCAGTTTAGATATGAGCGCTACAAATGAATCATTGTATAGATTTCTGAGATATGGTTTAAACATCCATGTGATGAATTAATGACATGGACGCTATAAAGCCGTGTGTAGTGACAGCTGTTCTGGCGCTGCTGCACAATCTGTGAAACTGTACGTCTTCTGTCTCTTTCGTTTCATTGACAGACTGATGGAGCGGGCAGCATGCTGATGTGAAAACAGGTGGCTAAAGTAACTGCAAGGAGTTTTTAACTTGTTTATAGTAATGCTTCTATATGAATTACATAAGCAATAAAGACCATCAGTGAGAAGATTGGCTGATTCTGTATAGATCATTTTAAGTACCGGATTTCCCCGCAGAATCAGATGAAATGATTTACAGATGCTATGTTTATAATCCATGTAGCATTTTAGCATGAAATAGTCGATAAAGTTGAAAGTAACATTAGACTTGTCGTCAGCTTGCCAGAACAACAAAGAGAGCAGTGTTAGTCGGGCGAGCATGAGAGTAAATGAAGAGAAGGAGCAGGGAATCAGCAGGGAATCATTTAAATAAAAGGTTATATTCTCAGTGTTTCACATCACTCACGTTCTAAATCACAATAAACACACCCACACCTCACCACATTACCAGATTGGGTGGGAATACAGCCTTACATGTAACCTAGGTGCATGAACAGTACTAAAATATAGTTTACTTTGTTTCATCATAATTATATTATAATTATTAATCTTAAATAGCCACATATAGATACTTTTATAGAACACTTTTGTCCACAGGGGCCACCAGAATCAGAATAAAATGAAAGTTCATTATAGTAACTTTAATAGTGGACTGTGGAAATGAAGCTCTTGCACATATTCAGTTCCACAATGAGATTTATTAAACACAACCATGTGTACACACAGTTTTATAAATCTGAAAACAATGCATATTCATATTTCTGGCTTTGTGAGTGCACACAGTTTTAGTCATGATGACACCGTTTTATGCAGCATCTTGCCCCTGACCTTATACCCTGCTACTTTCTTCCTATAAACACATACGTGATCTATCTATTCTGTCATACACTTTACCATCCTTGCCTCTAGGTCATCTCGTGTTTCTACACACAGCCGGGCTCACCCTTGTCATGACCTGTTTACCTTCACATTCAAAGGTTATCCATTCACAGAAAATAGGATGATACAGTCTCATATAAACAAAGCAGATCTGCATGCTTCTTTTAATGTTCATTTTATTAGAAAAGTGAAAGGAGGAGTGGGAACTGATAAGGAACCGTGACAAATTTTATGGAGCTTAGCTGATTGTTATTATGCAGTAAACAGAGATGCACTGCTGCTTAGAATTTGTAGCACTGATCCAAAAAAAAAAAATCAACTACAGAAGATACACATGTAGATTATGAACCAACAATTAGCTGCACCCTTCAAAAGCTGCTGATCCATAATGTACATAAATATATTGTGTTTGTAGTAAATCGATTTTAAGCCCCACTGACTTTAAGTATTCCTGTATCCATATTTTTCATCTGCAATCTATCTACTTTATACTGTGATTCTGATTTTCCATACTTTTAAGTTTTCTGTTCTTATTTTGCTCTACTCTGGACTCATGACATCTGTTTCATGTCTGTCTGTTCTCTGTTGCTCCTACTTTTCCTTGTTAAATGTTTTTGGGAGGAATTTTACTTTATTCAAATTGCAGGACCAAGAATAGAGGGAGCCATATTCTCCACTGATTGTAAATCCCTCTAAGGCCAATTTGTGATTCTGTGCTATACAAATAAAATGGACTTGACTATTACTATTACTCACTGATTGCTTGTTTCTCTCTGTTTACATATATCATCAGATTTCCAATTTTGTATGCACTGAGTGTAACTTTTGTCCCTGTGTGTGTGTGTGTGTGTGAGTGTGTATGCTCGGCTCTGTTTCCCAGCGGCGTGATGTGCAGATGGATAACTAGGCTAAAGAGCAGCATATGAGTGGGATGCTGTGTTTTTTTGCCAGTGTTCCTAATGGAGATCTGATTCAAGAGACGCTGAGCCAGCGACTGAGAGAGACTGAAAAACACATACTGTACACCATTAATGAAACTCTTCACAGACAAAACTTTTTTTAGGCAAGGCGCTGAGTGTGTCACAATGTTAAGGTCGACATCCTTATTTATCCATTAATAGCATGAAACATATCTCATCCACTCGTAGCAGACGAGGTGCAGAAAGGGACAAAGGCGAAGCAAAATACGGACGGACATGCAGATGAAAACAAATAGTTCAGTGTAGCTGCTGTACAGCTGCAACTGTCTGTCTGCAGACACACGAGGAAGCAACACACACACACACACACACAAAGAGGGTCTTTGGTCCCATGCCCAGCTAATGTACGCCACGCCCTGTTTTGGCCTTGTTCTCGAAGAAGCAAACTGTGTGTGTCTGTTTCCATCTGCACGGACTGCAGTTTACTCGTGTAAAAATGCGCCTGTGTGACTTTGAGAGAGAGAGAAAGACACTAAAACATGCTAATGCATAATCAGCTAATTAGCTGCTAGGAAATGCTGATGATTAGACACGGTGTGGTTCTTGGAGGTAATATTGTCGAGTATTAATGAGTTTATCACCTACTCTAATCTATACGTGACCAGCCTCGTATATTCAGTAAGTAATTCTCTTTACAGTGTGATATAGTTTGTAAGATAGTAGGTTGGTGTACATGTGAAAAAAATCACTTTTTAAACTTTA
Organism: Scomber japonicus; assembly: GCF_027409825.1. Lineage (NCBI taxonomy): Eukaryota > Metazoa > Chordata > Actinopteri > Scombriformes > Scombridae > Scomber > Scomber japonicus. The sequence continues at coordinate 16,149,491 of NC_070592.1, forward strand.
ATAATAAGATGGAGACAAAGCCCACAAAACCTATTAGTGTATGTTACATTCTTCTCAAGGAAAACATAAGATACTCTGCTCAACCTCCTAGAGAGTTGATTAGGAAACTGTACCAATGCCACTTATTTCTGCAGTATAGTCTGTGGTCTTTGGGTGTGATTGATATTAATCGTACAAAGCAATTTCTTGAACACAGTCTTGTTTCCGCCTTTGATCTACAATGCTTTGAAAGTCAGCAACGACTCATAATGATGTCTTCATTGCCCTCACTAATGAAAATAAAATGTAGCAGCCTTGTAACATAGGAATCTCCAGAGGCTTTGCTGTTTTGATTCTCAAAGCAAGGAAGACACAGAGAAGTCAGCTGGGCTGTACATGAAATTGGCTGTTGGTGTGGAGGTTGTGGGGGAGGAGCCTGGTACTGGTACTAAAGTAGTAGAAAACTATTGTGTGTATAAATACATTTTGAGGCATTGATACAGTAACTTCAATGTGAACATGCAGAATGTACCTTCATCAACTGGTATGTCTGTAAATGCACGCTGGTGGAGGCTGGATGTGCCTGATGTGCCTGGCAGTGGGTCACTTTATGTGTCGGGAGGCTTCAGAAAGTGATGCACCTAGAGCAGCATGACTGTCAAGTAGAGCGTCTGATTGGACACCTGTCAGTGCCACCTCTCCAATTATTTCTTGAATTCTTAGGTCTACTAGTGAGACCGCCACCTCCTCCTGTCCTCCTCCAGCTGTCATCATGAAGCGCTTGGCTTGGGCAATGTGGGTTTTTGTTTTTTTTTTGCTCCCATTGTCATGTCAAACCATTTTCTTCTATTTTCAGTTACTGTGCGTCCCTCTGCTGACACAGCTTGGTTTTGACTCTCCTGTAACACAAGTACTGACGCTCTGGAAAATCACATGTTTACGTTGTTAAAGGTTATTTAACTGTATGTTGATTTCTATCCTGCTGAGGTTCATGTTACAACCTTTTTTGATGAGGTTTGATAGCTTTCTCATTCTTGGGCTTGTGCCAGACTATTTGCACATAGCATAACACCTACCTTCTCTTATTTTCTTGTCTTTACAGAAAATTAAGAGAAATTTTAAGAGAATTTTGATGCGTGAAGTCCACTGTGTTCATAATGTGTTTATTACAAGATTAGGAAAGAAGATTTCACCATAAAAAAACAACTTCTGCTGCTCTAGTCTGATAATTCAGTCCAGGCTTTTCATAGTGATCATGTTTCCCTACAAATCTATAAACAAGACAGTTATTAAATTATTGTAAAATCAATACTTCAAGCAGTAGATAACTTTGTTTTCTGTTTATGTTCTACTTCTCTTTTCAGTCACGGTGTCACTGCTTGTCTGTTTCTTGTAGTAATTTAAAACCAGCTTTTTAAAAAAATGTTTACAGTGTGATGTATCAACTCTGAATGAGGGCGTCTTGATATTCTTAAGAAAATGGGGCAGTTTTTTTTTTTTTTTTCCCCAGCAGTGTAGGATCACTGATCTGGGCTATAGTTCACTGTAGAGCTCAAGTTACAGTGAATCAGACGGAGGTTTGGTGCTGCTGCTCGAGGAGCTGAGGCAGAGTCTGTGACGGGAATGATGCCCGTGGCTCCTATTTCAAGGATCTGGCTGCCAGGCCAGTGCATATGTTGTTATGGCTAGGAAGATGACTTGGCCCTGTGTGTGTGTGTGTGTGTGTGTGTGTGTGTGTGTGTGTGTGTGTGTGTGTGTGTGGTGTGTGGTGTGTGGTGTGTGGTGTGTGTGTGTGTGGCATCAAACACTCGGTGCCTTAACTGCATCACCTATGGCTGGATAAAGAGTGATAACTATGTGTGTGTAGAGGCACGCGCTAGGCGAGTATAGCAAATAATGAGGGGTGAAGGGTGATAAGTGTCAAGCCACGTGTGAACACAGCGGACGCCTGTCTGCACGCTCGTCTCAATGTACAAATAATGTTGTACATGTTGTAAATGTTCACATTTATTAGAATTTTATATAGAACAAATAGAACAAATAGTAGATCAATAATCAATAGTCATTTCAGCTATAAAAAGAAAAAAACCTTGAAAATGAGATGATTACTGGGCTTCAATAATATAGCAATTATAGAAAGCACGAAACCAAAGGTAATGTGTTTGAGATTGTTCCTTTATTGAAGGCAAGAAATGTGAAGGCCGGGTTAGGGAAATGTGATGGCAGGGTTAGGGTAGGTAAAGAAAGTAGATGAATATATGAAAACAATAAAGAAAAGTCAGTTTTGAAAACTTCCAGCACAGATGACGATACCATGGCATAATTATTCATGTTCACCCTCTAGTGTCAATATGTATACACCACCAGCAGCTAGTTTGTACTAGATGATCTCAGCGTATAAAACAAAAATGTGGTCATTAAATGCAACAGAGGACTCCAAAGCAAAATATTTTATTTATGGCATCCTCTCCATGTGCAATAAAAATTATTATTATTAAAAATTTAGATTTTGGATATTGTAAAATTGGGATATGACATTATTGTTGTTTTTTACGGTTTTTAAAGTCTGCATTACAGTAAAGTGATGTCATTTTCTGAACTTACCAGAGTGTTCTAGCTGTTATTTATACACATTGGGCCTGATTTACTAAAGGTCTGCGTGTGTAAAAACGTGTGCAAACTTGACATCACCCGCAAAAAATGTGCAAGCTGATCTACTAACGCAGCGCACTGAGGTTTGCATCTTTCAACTGTGTAAGATAATACACACTGTCCATTTAGTACGTTTGCCATAATTAATATGCAGTGTGGGGCGTTTCAACCCCAGTGTGCAAAATACAGGGAGGAGAAAATGCAAATATGTTATTTGAGGTTTTAACCGGCTGTGCACTGTGCACAGATGACTGCTGTTACTATGGAGAGGAGGAGAAGGAGGCACAATGACAGAATACGTACAGGACGGAGTTTTTCCACCTGTGTTAATATTTTGGAGTGGAATATTTTTGGTTTTACTAACAGCATTGACGTTGTCACAAATATTCTCCCATACGTCGGTTTTTCTGGTAATATTTGTTAATAACTCAATATATTTGTTAACCTCTTCCACTAGAACCTGATCACATTTCATTTTGCACTTGCAGCTTTCTGCTCATCAAACTCAGACACAAAACCCTCATTTAAATACTGCTGTCTCCACCCTGTTGCACCTGTTTTCATTTACACAGTTATTCTTAGTAGATCACACGCAAAACGCATACAAGTGAAACGTACAATCTATTGCACTGTGCACACAATTTAGTACCCACTATTTGGGATCTTGGTAAATCAGGCCTTAAGTCATTATATCCACATTATTTTGTGAACACACCAATAGCTATCCTGATAATATGTTTGCAATATCACTATCAAGGTATTCGGTGTGATTTATTGTGATATTTGATTTTTGTCATATCACCCTTGTGGCCACATAAATGAATCCTTCTGATAATATCTGTGCTAATGTTTCCAATGAAGCAAACATCCGCCTGCAGCTGCTGGCAGCACCTGTTCTCACACACACCCACATAGGTGTAGACTTAGACTTACACACCTCATGTGTACAGTAACAACAACAATACCCTTTACAGGAAATTAAAATAAGCACAATGTTATAATATACCTCTTTATATATGTCTCAAAGTGCTGTTTTTTAGGATAAGTGTTTTTTTCCCACAAAGGGCTGTAATCTGAAACATCTCCAGAGCCTGAACAATGCACACGAGCATGTCAAGGAAAATTCCTGCGTGTCTCCTCCTACACATCTGCCAGTCAAAAGCTGTGCCCTTCATGCATGTTAGCCCCCATGTCATATGCAGATTCCTTTTGTGTGTGTGTGTGTGTGTGTGTGTGTGTGTGTGTGTGTGTGTGTGAGGAAATGAGGAAGGGATCAGATAAGCACATAGCAGAGGAGGAGCTTTCAAATTTATAGGAGTTTATTGAGGAGGAAATAGGCGTCATAGTCCAGTGGCTGTAATAAATGAGTAGACCTCTTTCCACCACTCGGCATCAAAGTGACAGGTCAACCTAAACACACACTGGCATACACAGCTACACAACTACACATACATGCACACAAAGTCCCTCTCACTGTCTCTCTTGCTCACTTACTTTCCTCTATGTGTGATCTGTGGCAACAGAACTCGAAGAAGCTCAAAGTGTGGGAGGGAAAGTCAGTGAAGGCAAGAGACAGAGGAAGAGCAAGAGTTGAAAGTCAGTCCAGCAGGGGCGAAGGGAGGAGGAGGAGAGAGAGGACACAGCGAGAGAAAGAGGAGTGTAGGAGTGAGGGGTGTGCTTGGCAGTGCTGGCCTGTGTTTCAAATTCCTGTAACCCACCACACCTTTCATCTGCCTTCATTAGAGCTGATTGATAGTTTTTTGGGTGATATAGAAACTAAAGCTACTCTGGGTTTTTGGCATGTTTGTGTGTGTATGAAGATTTAGTCTGAGGTAGCTTGTTAAAAAGATTACACATTTTAAACGGTGGATTGGCTACATGTGAAATCCTCTGAACATGTCAAGAATGTGACCTTGGATGATGTAGTTGACTGTGGTCAGAAGTCCAAGAAGAAGTTTTTCTCATTAGCTTTTTAGCCCTTTTTTACCTTTATCTGTTATACCACTGTCTATCTTTTAAGATAAAGCTGGTTAGCCAAACAGTTCAGATAAGCCTTAGCCAGCATTTTATCCAAAGTGCTGGACTCTACTGACCAAGCTAGAACAGCACATCCTGAATACTGACACACACATGAACATGGCACTGGTGTGTGTATTTCTGCCTTCAAGGAGATATTAGAATATAATAGAAAGCTTTATAAAGCAATACAAAAATACAATAGGTAAAATTCCACATTTTATATATGTTTTATAACCATTTAACTGTATAAATAATCAAAAATGATTGAACACATTGGATCATAGAGCAGGTCCTAGAGTCTAGTGAGAATCCTGGTTTTCTGGTATGCACATCAGATGATGTGAGTAAAAGGAAGTTAAAAGGAATTTGACAGGGCCGTATTTTATCTCCATTTCTTTAACATCTGTATGGATGATCTGCAGTTAAACGGATGTGGAACAGGGTTGTATGGTTGTTGTATGTAGTGCCGGTCTTCCAGTACTGTTATTGAGGGTATGTTCACAATACAACATCAAACATCATGCAAATAAGAGTAAATTATGGTTGTTAGAAGGGAGGACAGAGAATGAGTATATCCTGATTTCTTCCTGTCTGGTACTGCCCTTAAAGTGTGTAATGAGGCTAAATACCTAGACCATTACATGATCTATCAGATGATAAGGACCTTCACAGACAGGGTTGAATGTTGTACGCACAAGCAAACACACTGGCTTGTAAATTTAGGGATTTTTTTTTTTTTTTTTTTAATACCTAATAATGTAGCACACATCAAAAAACAGAGACAGAGGCGAAGGTTCATTATTCTGTCAGCAGTCTCACAGAGCTGCATTTACTGTAAACATCCAGCTGGAGTAGCCATTCCATAAATAATTCAGTTGTTCTGAAAAGAAAGAGGTTTACATTTTCTTACCTTAAACGATAATGGCACCCTCTTACACTTCTTCTGTCATAAGCATCAGACTCAACTTGTAGATGTGATGAAAAACAAAAGACAGACCCACATTTCATTGGATCCCATCTACCTGTCAAAGGAGCCGCGGTAACTTGAACTCCCGTTATTGTCTCTCTCCCTGCCCAGTGTTTTGCTTGAAACTGGACACTGCCTGTCCCCCACAATGGTGGCGATATGGCCTGAGACACCCACACACACACACACACACACACACACACACACACACACACACAACCTGCCTCCCATCTTACTTGTTCCCATGCAGGCCCTTTGTTTTGTTGAATTCACTTATGGCACCTAAAAAAAAAAAGGAGTGAGCACATCTGTCTGGGGAAGTACAACAAGTTTCAACACACACGGACACACACATGCACAAATACACACATGCAGAGCCTCTTGGCAAATTGGCAAACAGCCATGTGTCCCACCAAACTCATCAGAACCCCTGAAGAGGGAGCTGTTGTTTTACTTGTATCTCTTCTACTGTCAGAGGGTGAATCTTAACTCAGACCTGCTTCTAATTTTAACTCCTTCACTTTGCCATTTTTATCTTCTCTAACATGTGTTTGTGATTTTCTCAACAGCCAAGGATCTAGTTGTTCTTTTTAGTGAAAGAGGTTTGGTAGCTTTTGACTTGTTCAGTTACAAATAGATATCTGCTTTCTCTTTAACTTACACAAAGTTAAAAAAAAAAATTAAAAATCTAACTGTGTACATTTCAGCTAAAACAAGATTATTAGATGTTAATACACAAATCTTCTTAAAGCTTGCATTAAATCAACCATGTAATAATCACACCTTAAATACACAGGAAGTAGCGTGTACTGGCTACTTGAATGAATTGTCTGATTAGTTGATAAATTGATCAGCCAGTTGACAAATGAATCTACAAGTTTGATCAGTTGTTTAAGGTCTTCCTCAAACTGGTTTCAGCTTCAAAATGTGAATAGTTGCTGGTTTTCTTCTTAGTTGATTGTAAAGACAATTTCTTTGAGTTTCTAATTATTGATAGATCAAATCAAGTAATTTGAAGACATCAACAGGCCTTTTCTTTTTTTTACTCTTTTCTGACATTCAAATTTTTTATGAAATGTAATGAAAATAATTGACCTTTGTTCCTGAATATTAAAACTGCACAGTACATTTTTATGAAGGAGGAAAACAACAAGTAATATTATCTACTCTGGTTACCCATCTCCTAATAACAGTGTTATTTAGAGGCCAGTAAACATGTTAGCATTTTTAATGGGACTCTGTTAATAGTAGGTGTGAATCAAATACAGATGATTCATATATTGATGCTTCTGAAACAGAATACAGTATATGAAAATAAAATGGAGTCAATGAGTTTTTTAATAGGTCATATAGCAGCCTTTAAAGTTTTTAACAACATAACAGCATCCACATTAATATGTTTGTTTGGCCCCTGAAGATAAACACATTTTTCATTTATGAATCATCGCCAGCAGCAAGATAAAATTACATGGATGTGTTTCATGTAATCTGCATTAGAGAGAAAGCTCTTTACTCTCTCTCAGGTTTGTGTTGATGAAGCTGTACGTCCATGATAATGTTCCTTTTAGGAAGCCTCGGGGGTCGGATACAGGAAGATGTTTTATTGCAAGTTAGTGAAGTAAGAATATTAGAACACAAACACGCACACACACATACACACCGTCGCACATACAATGGCACACACACATACACACCCCAACATATGAAACTCATTTATCTGAATTCACTTACCAATCCATTAACCATCCCGCCATGTCTCCTGTGTCACATGTATCATGCGTTTTAAACATGTCTCTCTAACACACACACATACACACACACACACACACACACAAACACACACACCCAGACATACTCTAGGCCTGTGTTAATTATAGCCATAATAAGCACTTGGACGGAAACTAACTTTGATAAGACCACTAATGACAAATGCGATTTGGGAAATTCCCTTTCTCACTCCCTCTCATACATCACATCTTAATTATTAGTCCTCTAATGTGTTTTCCCCCAGATTTACTCTTTCATATTTCAAGAAAGACAAAGCACCGTGTAATTATTGTCTGTCACTGTTTCCATGGAGATAATATCTACAGTCACATGATGGCCTCCCAAGGTGACCAGGAAGTGGTTTTACGACGTAGTAGGACGGGGGGTTATGGGTAAAAGTGGCAGTTGTGTGCGCGGCTTCGTTCCTTGATTTATGTGGAGGCTGTAATGAACTAGACATCAGCTAATGGAGGCTGAGGCTGTTTCTTTGTTAGTCAGCGCTCTTCCTCTCTTCTCCTCTCTTCTCCTCTCTTCTCCTCTCTTCTCTTCTCTTCTCTCCTCTCCTCTCCTCTCCTCTCCTCTCCTCCTCTCTCCTCTCCTCTCCCTTCTCTTCTCTTCTCTTCTCTTCTCTTCTCTTCTCTTCTCTTCTCTTCTCTTCTCTTCTCTTCTCTTCTCTTCTCTTCTCTTCTCTTCTCTTCTCTTCTCTTCTCTTCTCTTCTCTTCTCTTCTCTTCTCTTCTTCACACATGCAAAAGCACCCTCACTGTTTTGTCTCTGTGTTGGAAGTAAAAACTATTTAGCTTCCACATTGATTTTGAAGCTGTGATTTACTTACAATTAAATGACTCAATAATGATATAATAATAACTCACTGAATTTTTCCTACAGTGCAAAGTTACTGAGCACAAAACTAATTGTGCTATCATCATGCATAACTGTTTTTATATGTGCTGCTATTGCTGATATATAAATATCTCTGATTAACATTATCCAGCTTGTACTGGCTCACTCTTCTGGTACTAATAAATTGAAATTGGAAATAAATGTGCTTGTTCACTATAAAAATAATAATATAATAAATAATCCACAACATTTGTTACTGAAATGTGTTACAGATGTATTAAGAAATAAACCCAGTAAACTTTGTTTTGTTGATTTGATCAAGATGATGCACCCTTGACCATGAGCTCTCTGATACTGAAGCTGATCTTTTATCAGTTAGCTTCTTTAACTCATAGTTTAATACAGACCCTAAAGTCGGTGTGAAGTTTAACAGACACCTGTATCGAGGAGACCAGGTAGCACTGATGGTCTTCATTCTTCAAACAGTGTTTTTCAGCTCACATTGAATAATTGAATAATATTTAATAATGTGGGCAGACACCAATCAGCACACAAACAGAAACTCAGAAAACCCAGAAACTCTCTTCTGTTAATCTTTTTTGAGTCATTTTTTGGACAAGTGACATCATTTTTTAACTTTGGGATGTGCATGAAGTTAACTGCTCTGAAAATCCTTTTTTGTTGTTGTATAAGCATTTAAATAAAAATGTGAAAGGAATCCAGTCAACTTCAGATGCTTGATGCTACTTAAACTCGACCTGTTGAGTCTTCACTTTGTCTTTTAGCAGCCGTGACAGCTTTGAGTCTTCTAGTCCTCTTAGATACATCTGTTAGTCAGGCACATCTGGATTTTGGGCCTTTACTTTCTTTTTCTTTTTTTTCATAGATTTGCTCAGGCTCAGTCGACATGGATGGGGAGCATCTGTGCCTTAAAGCCATTCTAAGAATAAATATCAAGAGTCACGTTTGGGCCTTGACTGCACCACTCAACAAGTTTCTCACTGTTGTTTTTAAGCCTGCACAGTGTTGTTTTTGAATTTATACTGCAGGGTTTGTGTCCTGTTGAAGCACAAATTGTTGAATTCTTGGCCCTGTGAAAGTGTTGCACACTCGGAGGAGGTTCCTCACAAGAATCTGTGGTTGGCTCTTGTGTTGTTTTTTTTAAGTCTCTCTCTTTCCCACCATGTTTTACAGCAGGGTGTTGTGCCACCGCACGATGACTGATGAGATAAGTTAATTAGATCCTCTTTTTCTCTTAACCTGTCACAGGCTGCGTTACTTCTCCTGCTGTAGTTCTGTCACAGGACTGAGACTCAGCCCATCATCCTGAGTTGTGTCAGTGAATCTGGAGGCCACGGTTAGGGAGATTCTAGAGTAGACAGATGCTCTTATGTTAAATGCAATACATTTATTTGTGCAATTTGTTTATTCCATGCTCATTTGAGCCAGTATTCAGTATGAACCATGTAGAACAAAAACGTCAAAATCATCTAAATGTACTTTAAGAAAAGGAATTCTGCATGAACACACTTTCCTGAGGGCAAATACTGACCTCAATTTCAAAAACCTAATTAACATTTGGACAGAAATGATTTTTTTTACATGCTACATAAAACATTATGATCAGCTATGATCAGAAAAGAGAAATCACACTGCCAGTACCAGTTAAATAATTTGGACACACCTATTTGACTGGTACAGTATACATATAGTGAAACCAGTAGACGCCTGTTAGTACAGACTGTGTTTTTCTCACATAATTTGCATAATTCATACACTCCTTTATCCTCTCATTACTAAGTGGGCACTTACTTGTTAGAAAGTGAGACGGGTTGTTTACTTCAGCAGTTGCCTGTATTGTATGTATATTAATTAAATTGAATTAAGATGCAGTATAGCCTACTGTTTGATCTTAGAGGCTGTGAAAACTTGGTGATGGCTTATGCTGGCAGCAGGAGATTTCCTCATTGTAATAAAAATTGACTTTGATCATTTGACTTCCACACGCCATCAAAGTCTCACTCACAATAAGTACACGCACACACACACACACACACACTTCGTGTTACGTTAATAGTGTTCATGTACCATAGGTATACTGTCAGTAATAAAGCTATTGACATCACTTTGATCACGGGGATTGCTTCTCTGAAGAATACATGGAAGAGGATTAAGTCGCCTGTCTTCTATTGTGTGTGTAGTGCACGCTAATGAGAAAAGAAAAATGCATGTATTGTATGTTGTCATATGGGTTGGTTGGTGTGTGTACTGTACAGCACTGAACTGGTGTTTATAATATAGGCTTTAGGACTCAAATACAAGACCCACATCAGTCTAGTTTAGTGTAACACTAATTAAGTGATTTGTTTTGTATGGCAACATTTTAGCTGTCGGCTGTTGATTTTTCTAATGGTGTCTTTAACTGTCTCTCTGGGCGATTGCATCAGTCGCCCACAAAGGACAAAAAAATAAAAACTTGAGCTTGGATGTAATTAGCTGCTTATTTCGCAGTCAGTGCAGCAGTAGGCAGAGCTGAGGGAAATTAGTTCAAGACCTTTCTGTCTAGAAACATCTGCCTTAGAGAGAGGAAGAAGCGTCACTGTGTTGAGTGCTAAACCCCCTGGGGCCAAACATTTTTATGGACTGTATGTTGTCGCCTGTTACAATCTGCATATGAAAAGCAGTTTACAGTACTTTGAGCTTTTCATCTGTATGTTGATCAAATATTTTCTTTCTCAGTGTGTGATAATGCAGTGGCAGTAGAAGGTGCTTAATAAAGGTCTCTTCTTTTCTTTGACAGACGGTCAGAAGAGGAAGTAGACATGGACAAGGTGACGGCTGCCATGGTACTGACAAGTCTCTCTACCAGCCCACTGGTCAGGAGTCCACCTGTCAAAGTCAGCGGTGAGTATCTCAACTACTAAACAACTGATAAAGACCCTCTGATTCAATAGGCTTTGGCTACTGCTACTTTTTTTTAAAAATTACAGGTTTATCAATATGAAGCTTTAATGTATCTGATCTATTTAAGTAATAAAGCAGACATTTTTTGAATGTTTGAAGTTAACACTTCAAAAAAGCAGCTCAGGCTGAGCATGTAATGTGTATGTTCTGCTACACTGTGACTTTTCACTCCCTCACAGCTGTTATCTTGTGAATGCACATGGAAGCTGAGGTTGATAAATTACTGCCACCTGCTGTGCTTTAGGATCCTCTCATCAAGAGTTGTGCAAACCCACAGAAAAGCACAATGAATCTGGATCTCTGCCATTGGACACAGTGGCAGAAATCCAAAGTGCCCCATAACTGCCATCACATGCAGCTGCTTAAATAGTCTGTGCAACCAAGCGACCACCCATTCAACCGAGCAGACATGCAGCCAACCCTCCAACCACCACACACGTGTTATCACCGTCACACATACACATGAAGTCAAATGTTATATGTAAATCAAATCCATCATGCACACGTGCACAAAGTGGATTTTAAATACCAACTGTACAGTTTTATAGTAATGTACTCATACAAATGTCACAGCCATGTACTCCTGTTGGAGATCAAACAGTGTGCATTTACATCTGTGCACACAGAAGCTTCTCATGCATACTTATAGATTCAAGCAATGCTCAGTGATACTTTTTTCCTCACAATTTGCTGTATCATTAAAAATCCTCAATTTAATATCATTCAATCATAATCATTGCTTTTTTTCACCACAAAAGAGAACCCAAATCAGAGCAGCTTTCTCATTGTTGTGAGCCAATTAGTTTTTTTCTATCAAACACTGTGTTTAAGTAAAGAGAGAAGCAGCCTCACTAAACCAAACAAACTCAGTCTTTCTGGGCTCACACACAAACAAACCGAAACACACACACACATACAAACAAGCACACACACCAAAGTTTCCCCTAGCCTCCATTCTGATAAAGTGAGAAGTCTTTTGTAGCTGATATGTAAAAGAAACATTTCTTTGATCTAAAAATAAAGAATAAAAATAGACCGTGGCAATGTCTCAGCAGAATCACATATCAGGAAAGTAACCTTTTTTTGTGTGTCACACTCAACAACATGCTGAGAGCCTCTTTTATGTCTGAACTTAATTGAATGTCTTGATCTCCCATCATTGAAAGAGAAACACCTACATGTTTTCTTGTGGTTGTATCATCTACAAATATGACTAAAGAAGCTGATTTATTGACAAATTTACTCTTGCTTTCCTCTCTTACTCACTTTCCTGTCTTTCCATCCTCACTTTCCTGTCTTTCTATCCTCCTTTCTGTTCTTAACTCCACCTCACCCTTCTCCTCACCTCTCCGTCTTCTCAGAGGGTCTGAGTGGTTCATGGAAGGACAACGGTTCAGCCGGCCCCTTCACCCCATCTAGCAACAGCTCCTCAGGAGGCTACTGGAGCTGGTCCGCCCCCAGTGACCAGTCCAACCCTTCCACACCTTCTCCTCCGCTCTCAGCAGACAGCTTCAAGCCCTTCCGTGTGGCCAGCCTGGGTGGCGTGGGGCCAGGTCCTGCAGGGCCTGAAGACCCCAGCCTAGATGAGCAGGATGGCAGCAGCCTGCTCTTCGATGAGCCCATCCCTCGCAAGCGCAAGGTGAATACTGCAGATCATGTTAAATTCTTAAACGGAGAAGCCAGTTTTGCTGCTGTTTGCTGAAAACAATCCTCTGTAAAATAAACTTCAATTAATTAAAATAAATATGCACAGAAATTATTTATTTATACAATTTCTACTTCCACACTAAGAGCTAAATCTAAAAATACAGTTTTCTTGTGACAACAATGTGTGTCCACACTGAAATACTAAACTAGGGCTGCAACTGACGATTATTTTCATAATTGATTAATCTGCCGAGTATTTTCTTGACTAGTCATTTGTTATGTGAAAAAAAAAAAAATTCCGAAAGCCCTAAGATGCAAATCTTAAATGTCTTGTTTTGTCCGGACAAGCAGTCCGTAACCCAAAGCTAGTCACTTTATTATCATTGAGGTCTAAAGAAACCTAAAAATATTCACATTTAAGAAGCTGGAACAAAATAATTTTTGTATTTGGTTCTTTAGAAGAAGGACTCAAAACAATTAATTAATCATCAGAATAGTTGGCGATTAATGTTCTGTTGATCAACTAATGGGTTAATCAACTTATTGTTGCAGCTCTACAGCAGAAGCTAGTGAATAAGTCTCTTCTTCTTCTTCTTCCTTTTTGATGTAGTTTTCTTTTTGTTACTTTTGTCAAATAACAACATTGCTCATGACAGCCATCATCTGGTGAGGAGTGGGACAGACAGCCACCTGTTCTGCTTAGTCTCACATTTTTCTGAATGGACTGATTGAGAATGAAATAGTGATTTAAATCAGAGCTCATAAATACAACCAATCAGACAAACAGTAATTCCCAAAAACGCAGATCACCACAGCATCTGCCACATGGCCATGCTTTGTTTTCCTATAGATTTATTTTCTTGTCCACACCAAAACTTGAGACCAGTGTTTTTAGATTTGTACAGTTTTTAAAAAGCTTGTTAGATTTAGTGGGCATAATATGGATGAGTTTGGAGCAGCTGTCAATTTGACAAGTGTTAACTTTAACGGACATTTTCAAATACATTTCACAGAGGCTGAAAGTTCATATTAAACTGGACACTAAAGAAATAAAAAATCTGACTTAGAGGGCTTTTTTTTAATACTATGTAGAGCTGTATTCACACATTAAAGAGAACTACAGCAATAACAGGGATATCTCTCAGTAAGAAAAGGGTCTTGGAGATGTTGTCAGATGTACACGAGCTAGTTGATTCCCTTCCTCTGCATGCTGTAGTATTAACCACACACACACACACACACACGCACTCTCTCTCTCTCTTTCTTTGTCACTCATCACACCACTGACAGCTCATCACTTCCACAGTTTAGTGTCACTCTCATTATATATTTTCAGATGTATATTGTTTTGCTCTCCCTTCCTCTATCCGTGCCCCCCTCTTGTTATCAGTGCTCTTACTTTGTCAGCATCATCCATCTATACCTCTGTTCACTCTTTGTCCACACTTCTTCTCCTCCTCCCCTCTTCTTCTCCTCCTCCCCTCACTCTGTATATATGTGTGTCCTCCCCAGACATTCATTGTTCAGCCTTTCAAATGCAGCAGTGGCAGTAATGATTTCAATACCTGTAACAGTAAACATAAAGATCCTGCCGGCCTCATCTTTCCTCTCAAAATCGATAAAGGCTCTTGGGTGAGCTGCACATACTGTATTAATTGGGGACTTATCACAAAGGAAGGCAAGGAGAGGGAGACATTTAGATGTTGGTGGGGGGGAAGGGAAAAAGATGGTTATGAATGAAGAAATTAAAAGTGGACCAGCAGGAATTATAGGAAAAAGTGAGAGAATAGAGAGAAAAATAGCCTCACACCAACACATACACACATACACACACACTACATGTGCAGTGCCAAGGTTTCATGTGAAATTATCTGCACACTTGTCCTGCACTCTCGCTTTTCTCTTGGCAAGACAATACCATTTGGAGCTCCCCATTTAATTAACTGTGAAATGCTTCTTTAAGGGGAATAACACACACACACAGGCAGACACACACACAAAAGGGTTTTGTTACCCAAACACAAAACAATGCACGGTGGGCCCATGATTGTTGAGTGTGCAATCATTTCTGAAAGGAGGAGGAGGGGGGAAAAAAAACATTTTGTCAAAATTAAATCAGCCCCCTAAACAATGGTTTGATAGGCGGGCCATTTATAAAGGCTCGGAGCGGAGAAGCAAGAGAGAAAGCTCACTGGGATTTCCACTTCATGAAAAACAATGTACAGTCGCTCTAGGAGGCCGGTGGTATAATTACAGTATTTAGATGAAAGATACAGGAGCATTGCTTGCTCACAACTAGTAAAAAATGTAATGTTTTTTTTCTTTTCCCATGTGTGTTTTCAGAGCACTTCAATAGAAAAAATGTTTTTACAATGAAGCTATGCTGCATTTTTGCATGTTCAGACTACAGCAAAGATGACAGAGCCTCTAGTGTGAAGTTGTTCTCTTGATCTTGTCCTTCATTGTAATGATGAAGCTCAGCAGCATTTACACTCTCAGTAAGACCCAACCAACATCACCATTTATCAACAGAAGATTGACCAGTAACACTTTACACATTAAGTCCTTCTATTTAGCATTTATAAGCAGTATATTAGTTGATAAATAGTTTGGTTGTTGTATATTTGTATTAATGTATTTGTCTAAAACTGTAACTTTTCCTGTGGATATCCATGGGGTTGATGCATAAACGGACAATTAATGACCATATAATAGTCCAATTTCGTTGTACTATTGTACTTGATATGATTTTGCAATGACAATAAAAATTTATCTTAATAAAACCCTGTAATAATATAGATTGTAGTTGTAATATTATAAGAAATGTAAGAAATTGAAGCTATACTGTAATTGTTACACTGCACATTAAAAAACAAAATATCATTTTCCTCATATCTGCTTATAATTACATCCTATTGTGTTATAAACTATTAAGTGTTATATACTGCTGGGCAAATGTTCATTTTCAAAGATCAATTAGCCCTGGGTTCAAGTGTTCCTGTTCTCTTGTCAACATTTGGGAGCTCATGTAATTTGACTGTACCTGCTGTCTCTTTTGTTTTCTCTGCAGAACTCCATGAAGGTGATGTTCAAGTGCCTGTGGAAGAACTGCGGCAAGGTGCTGAGTACTGCTGCCGGCATCCAGAGACACATCCGCACCATCCACCTGGGGTAAGAAAACACACACACATACACACACACATGCACGTCACATCACTTTCCCTCCCTTCAGCATCATTGTCAAAACAGCAGATTAATGGCTGATGGGTCGCAGTAACATGTCCGGCTCTGCATGTGATGGGGGGTGGGGGAGTGGGGGGGGGTATGATATGAAAATGAGCAAGGCGGAGAACAATGATATTGGATGGATCACACATTTATACTGACATTCAATTAAACTGAGGCCACTCTTTCCTACACTGATTAACTGCAGATGACGTGTATTGTTGGTTGGAGGAATGACGTTAATGTTGAAGGGGAGCAGGAGTGTGATTGTATTGACACATTTGGCTTCACGTGGAATAATCTGCATTTCTCTCTGTTTCCTCTCTCCATCATCCCTCAGGCGTAACTGTGACTCGGACTGCAGTGACGGCGAGGAGGACTTTTACTACACTGAGATCAAGCTCAACACAGATTCAGTGGCTGATGGGCTGAGCAGCCTGTCCCCCGTGTCGCCCTCCGTCCTCTCTTCCCCTCCTCCCCCTTCTCCTCTCCCTTCTCTCAGCCAGCTGCCGGACTCCCACAGACCCCCGCAGCCCTCTGACACCAAGGAGCCTCACGTTGGCGGCACCACCCCACTTAGCCGCTCTGCGCCCAGCGCGCTCTACCTCATCCACACGGACCACGCCTACCAGGTGAGCATGTGCAGGAAGTAGAGGAATTGTACACACACACACACACACACACACACACACACACACCCACACGGCCAAGATTGAGATCGATAAACAACACACAGGCTCAAACTCAACATAAACATGAAAGATCGATGCACTCTCCTAATCAATGTACCCACTTCTGGTCACACACCACCTCACACTCATCAGACCACACATGAACACACACACATAGAATTTACACACTCTTTCTCTGCTTTACTGTCTCACACACTATCAGGATCCTCATTATGCTGATTATGTGTCTCAGTGTTCTCTTCAGTTAGCAGCTGTGCTAACAGTTGTGGTATCGACATGTAGCAGCAGATGTGGATATTTAATTGTAGGTGGAATAATGACACAATCCATCTAAGTTATTCTTCAGTCATGTCAGTCTGTAAGTCTGAGCTTTGTGGTACCATTATGTGTTTACCCAAACATAAACATTAACAACATTGATTAACTGAAGAGTTTTTGGTTTGATATAAAATACCTAAAGTCTGCTCTTAAAAAAACTTCATGAGCCTTTTACTATCAAAAATATACCTAAGGGGGGCCTCATTTTTTTGTTTAAAAATGAGGCTGGCAATACAGCAAACCAAGCAGCAATTAGAAAACAGCAACTCAGAGCTGAGACCTGAGTGAATTAAAAAGGGATTCTATCAATAGCAAAAATAAAAGTTGTTACACACACATTGCTCCATTTGAGTAGGAGCCGAACATAATACCATGTTGACCTTTGACCTCTGCCTTCAGGCCACGGCTCCGGTGTCCATCCCATCCAGCAGCAGCAACTCGACTGGCTCCGCCTCCACCAGCTTCACTCCTACCAACAGCTCCAGCTTTAGTATCTCCTGGCAGTCGCCGCCAGTCACTTTCACTGGGAACATGGTGAGGAAGACTTATTAACACACATGAAAAACCAAGAATCAGCTGTCAGTTCTCCTCATACATTGTTTTATTTGAGCTCTCATAATGATGTGTGTGTGTGTGTGTCTGCCCTCTGCAGGTGTCTCCTAGTAAAAGCCTGGGCTTTGGTGAACAGCGCTCGCAGACCATAGCCGTCCTCTCGTCCCCACCCAGGGCCACCACCGCCCTCAGGTATCTGACATTTCCCTGTAGCTATAATGAAAGCGCACATTACATATTACCAAGATGAGCTCATATTTAAAGCCAGTGCATTTAATATGATTTTCTACTTAGATTTGACCTCACTGAGTGAAAATCATCTCATGTGTTAGAGATGAAAAATGGAATTTTGACTCTCACAAATGAGCTCAATGGCTCTTAATTAAACTCAAGTCATGATTAGGTCTTATTACCGTAATCCACTTTAATAAGGAACCAACCTGCTTCACATATTTTGATTTATTGTTGTCATTATTTACTACATCAGGACACAAATGAACATTGCTGGACTCAATGAGAGATAAAGTCACCCGGTAATGATCATTAAGCTGCCGTTAAAATACAGATGAAAAATGTTTCTGCCTTCATATCTGAGAGGTTTGTTATTTTCTCTCTTTGTCTCTAGTCGGAAGGTACGTGGCGAGGGGAAGAAGTGTCGTAAAGTGTACGGGATGGAGAACCGCGACATGTGGTGCACTGCCTGCCGCTGGAAAAAGGCCTGCCAGAGATTCACCGACTGAGTGTACTCCCGCCAACACTTCAGCCAGCGCGCCACGCCATCGGGCACTGCTGCCTTTCGCCAGAGAAAAGGGGGGAGGAGCATCATTTTGCATGCATTCGGTTTTCTTCAGCTCAAAATTGCAACGACTCCGGCTCCACCCCCTCAGCTCCACTGGCCCATTCCAGCCGTGGAGGGAACCAAATGACGGCAGAGTCACCTTTTACATTGCCGTCCAGGATTCCCAGTACTGCCTCGCCATTCCCTTCATTCCCAGTTTTTGGGAAACCCCAGTGCAGCTAAACAGTGTAAAGAAAAAATAGATCTAAGATTTTCTGCTGTTTTTATGTTGGGTTCAGTGTTGCATCTTTCTATGTTTTGTAAAGCTCTGGTTTTTAAATGGAAGGTCTAGTCAAAGAAGGGGTCCAGAAAAAAAGCCAAAAGGTTTTTGTGTGTTTTATCAAAAGAAAAAGAAAAAAAATCTTCACTTTTTTTATCCAAAAGAAGAACGGGCCTCTTTGCTGAAGTTTTTGAAGAAAGTTATGAAAAAAAAGCGTGGAGGTTTTTGTTCATCTCTTGTTTTATTTCTGGACTTTTTGAGGTGATCTTTTATCACCAACATCACAGCCTCTCACAGCCTCTCCCGTTCCCTCACCTGTTCTTCACTCCTGACAGCTCAGGGGGAATGTACGCCAGAGCAGGTGAGGACGGGCTGAGAGGTAGAGAGAAGAAGAGGCAGAAGGAGACACAAGGTGAATGATCAATGCAAAAAAAGATACAATTTACAGTCAGGGAAAGCAGACGGTCCATGTCAGAGATGTACCACATGAAACCACATTAGCATTCACACACAAACAGACACACATGTGTCATGTCAGAAGACAGGAACTGTTTTCTATGTCACTTTTTTATCCAGATGTTTCATTTTCTTTGTTTTATCAGGGATGTGATTCTACAGAAAGCAAAAACCAGCAGCTAAAACTTGGGGTTATATTGTATACAGCACTATCTCAACAGCTTCTCTCTTTCGTTACACATGACAACTTTGCAACCAAAAACTCCTTTATCATGTTCTTAATGTTTTTGGTTTTTGTTAAGGTGCCATGTTTACTGTTGCTAATGTAGTTTTTTTTCTATCTCTTTTGTTTGTTTGGCAAAACCAAGACTGTTTACCAACCACCTGCTAAAGAAGGTGTGTTAAAAGACCTTCCTGACAGCACTGGAAGCATGAAGCCAGCGGAGTGCGAGGCCATAAAAAGATCAACATCTTTCACTACATACAGAGAGACAGGCTGCCCTCCTCCTCATCCTTTTACACCTTCCCAAAGGGAACAAAATAACTTTGTGTTTACGTTCGCCACAGAGGCGCACCTTGATGATCATCTTACCAAAGGAGGAGGGCTAAAAACCAAAAGTGAGGCACTTGCACTGTATGTGTGTATTTGAGCACTAGGTATATTTGATAACTCCTGTGGTTACTTCTATACAGTTTAAATGTTACTTATCTACCAATAGACTCTCTCTGTTTCCAACTTAACTGGTTAAAAAAAGAAGTAACAACACAAAAAAACAGATTTGGCAATCCCCGCTTTTTGATCCATTATTTGCTCCAAGAGTTTCGGACAAGAGTGGGAAAAGTTATAAGCACTTGATTAGGTCACTCCTTTGTTGTTTAATGTGCGTTGCACACTTGATTCACTTGGCAACATGCAAGCAAAGCTTTGGCTCGAACTTTCAAAAGAGTCCCTGATCTGCACGTAACCTCGTAACTGAGAGTGATTGGTAAAGATGACGTGGTTATCTGAATGTTTCTATTTTAATTCCAGCCTGCTAGATGGCTCAAAGGCAGGAAGCAAAATCACAAAGCCAAATAGTTTACAGATGTTTGGTGATGGATGGACCAACGGTTTTGTCACCTGCGGCTGCATTCTCCTTTTATTACAGTGTTTGAAATGAATAGAAATGTTCTGTGTTCAGTTTAAGACAAATGTTTCTTCCAGCTTGTTTCTGCATTTACTCTCTGAATGATATGAAATTAGTTTGACTGCACGCATAAATCTTTATTGGCATTTCTGTCGCTCACAGAGGATCATTTAACATCAGAATTATTCAAAACCAACACCAGCTAATAAACTCACAAGCTTGTTTGTTTGATACACAGGACTTCCATACCTGAAAGTCATAGCTTTGTTATGTTTGCCCACCTGTTTATATTTCTGTCTCTTTTTTTGTCTGTTTATGTATATATGCAGTTCTTGTATTTTCTCTAAGCTCCATGTTTTTGACTTTGGTCATTACATTTGCCACCTTATGAACAAGACAGGTTCAAAGTATGATACCGCGTGAGGAAATAATGTACCGTTCAACCTTTTGGGCTACTGTTGTTTTGAATATAGGGATAGCCTTAAAGTCACTTTTTGAAAATAATCATTGTGCTTCTTCTATGTCATTACATTGATATTTCAGTAAGAAATATTTAGATTATCTCAAAAATTATTAGCCATTGTATTATGTGAACGTATTATTGTTTAAGAAAAGACAAATCTATATACGTAAAGAAAAAACATGTTGCAGTTTGAATTCAAAGCAAAAAAAGACATTGATTTGGCTGTTTTTATTTTTTTCATATATATGAATATATAAATATACTGTTTATGAATTTTGTTTTCATGTTCTGCTGAAGGAAATGTTTGTTGCTATGTGTAACTGTAGGAGGGAGCCCAGGCATGATTTTCAATGCAAGCCAAGCTTGTTATGGTCTTTTCAACGAGTGTGACCCTCACGCTCCCGCCTGGAGCTCCTTCACGTCATGCTCCCCACTGCTGCTGCTGCTGCTTAGTGGTCAAAAAACCACAGTTGATTAAAACCTTTATCTTATTTCCAATTCTCCTCTCCCAGTGTCACGCAGGCCCACTTGCAATTATTTTGATTGACATCTCGGCATGTTTGCGCCAATGCATGTGTGTGCGTGCTCGCGTGCTCGCGTGCTCGCGTACTCGCGTGTGTGAACATGAAGGAGCCCCGGGCAAAGTATGCAGGCTACCACTGAAGCGCGGTGCTCTGCCCTCCCCCCCAAGCATTGCTCTCCCGAGGAGTCGAACACCTTTATCAAATGGCCCGTGGTGTTTCCCTGTCAGGTTGTGTGCAGGTCAAGTCTTCTTTGAGGTGCCTGACAAACAACACTGTGGGGTTTAAGGATGTTTTTGTTGGTCTAGACCACAGCGGCTAGATATGGTTGATGTTTTATTTTTTGTTTTGATTTGTTTTTTGGTAACTTTGTGCACTTCCCTCTGCCCTTTGTCCATCATTGTGGTGCTTCATGTTTGTGTTTGGACTGCCTCCTCCATTGACGTGCGGGAAAATCTGGCAGCCAAATTCGATCCGGCCAGGGTTCTGTCCAGGAACAAGTCCCCAGTTCAGATCATCCAGAGGCTGCTGGCAAGAGTGAATGTTTAAAGTGGCAGCTAATTTTAAAAGAAGCTCTCTCTGGATTCTGTTTTTAGGTCAGTGTTGTGTCGCTCAAACAATAAGATTTGACCAATCAAGATCATCTCACACCCGTGTTTAGGGTTCATCCAAATTACCTCAAAAGTCCAGCATATTTGCTTAAAACTGTCCATCCTCGTAGATGTGCAGAATCTGTGGGATTTGTTTGTGGACTGTTGCCTGGCCTGCATTGTTGTACTGAGAACATCTTGGTCCCATTTACTGCCAATGGCACAAAGACGTCTCAGCATGAAGGTGCTCTCAGAGACACTCAGCCTAGGTCTGTCTTTGCACACTGTACGCACTCACACTGGTGTCGTGCCCTCAGCGGGGGAGAAATGGAGGTGCTATATTCCCATGCAGTGCTGTTTCTCCCATGTGTCCTCTCATCTATTAATCCATTTTGTACACATTGTTATGCTGTAGAACATGAAAATAAAAACACCCTGCCTCAAGACTACCGAGTGTCCAGACACGAGTTAGTGAGTGCGTTGCTCCAAAATCTCTGTTCTGTCTCCAGCTTCCTAATTGACTGCTTTTATTTTGGTGCTAATTACTGTCTTTCATTGTTTTGAGTTTAAGTAAGAGTAAAGCTAATGAATCTCTTAAAAATTAGAATCTAAAATATGAAAATAATATAATTTCTAACACATCTCTACAGTAATTTAAATTCTTATATTTCAGGAAAAGCACTTTTGTTATTCGCTCAACAATAAAACATCACATTTCATTCTTGATCTTTGAGACAACAGTTGGCAAAATACTATTTCTGGCATTTTCAAAAAGATTTACAAATGAATATTTTTATTGAATAATTGTCAGAAAATAGTGACAAATGTTAATCACCCAAAATGCAGCCTCAGATTTCCTTGTTTTGTCCTGACCAACAGCCCACAACCCAAAAATATTCAGTTTACCATCATAGAAGTCTAAAGAAACCAGAAAATAATGAAACTACTTTCAGCTGCTGGTTTTTATCAGCAGATTGAGATTGCCCGGTTGGAAACTGTAGATGTTAAATCTTTGCAAACAATAATCTACCATGTGATATAGTTGAAAGGTCCAGGCAAACAAGTGCACCTTAAAATGTGAACTGACTTCCAAAATGAATAAACATGTCACACCTTGTTTTAAGCATGGTACCTGTAGTAACATTTTTTGTGTGAAATTGCACTTTTCCCCCCTAAATTGTAATTAATAAACATTTTATTGATAATTGCAATATTGAAGTATTGAAAATCTGAAACTTTACATTCTTGTCCAACAACAATGTTTAATTTTCTTCTATTTGGGCAAAACTGGGATCATGACACTAATCTTTTTATTTCCAAACTAACATCCTAATGATGCCAAATGTGCCATATGGAGGCATATTCCTGATCTGATCATCTAACTTATTCATATGAGAGCAGAACTGAGCTGTGAGCGAGCAGCTAAAACATGAGCTGCCATTACAAACATGTTCACACAGCACAATTAAAACTGTGGCATCAAAGAGCCACAATACGCGGTCTTGTTGCTATAGTGGGAGTGATATGAATACATATGAGGACTTTTTTGTTTTTTTCTATTAGCGGTTGCTCTGGCTTTTGTTCTTTAGTGTGTTTACCCCCCCCCACCCCCACCCCCCTTGACTGCCACCAATCATGGCTGAGCGTTCAGCCATGATTTATAAGTTGGATAAAACAAGATAGCATTATTCTGCTTATGGAAGGTATAAAAATCAACTCTTGTGAGTTATGAGGGACCTTCAATGTATATGTCCTCACACACACACATATATGTCCATCTTATCTACTAAGCAGTGATGGCTTTAACAGCAGTTCATGTGTTGACAGTTTTATAAGCATCCCTGGTTTATGTACCTGATCCTTACTGAGATCATAAATACATGACAAGACTTGTTTGTGACAACAGGCTGACACTTATTATACTTTATATCACCCACATATATGCTACAATATATATGGATTAAGCTGCAGTACAGTATATCTATGCTACAGTATCAGTGTGTATCAGTATATTGACTTCAGTACTCTCTTCTTGTTTCCAGTTTTCCGTCAGCAGAAGTTAAAGTCAAAATGACGGATTATGCCTTTAGTGAAAGGTCTCCCCTTAGCTCTGTGGTTGGCAGATTAGCCAACCACATGCTCTTCTAGCTGGTGATAAAACATGTGAGCAGATGTGTGTTATATGCTCTGCAGAAATGCCACTTATCAATAAGCTGCAAGCGGTGGCACTGGGTGTGTGTGGTCAGAAGTCTTGTGAAAAAACTGATTTAATGTATTGTTTTGTACTTAAAAATACAGAAAATGATTATGTATAGATTTTGGTGCACATGAGTAGTCATAGCATCACCTTGCATGACCCTTAAAGGTGCAATATACAACATTCAGCCTTGCTAGATGTCAGCTAACAACTACATGTTATGTAAAAATGCAGTGGACACACTCCCTCTGTGTGTTATTAGAACACTAAAATATGTTGCTGAAAACATTTGAGGTGAGAAATAGGTAATGAGAGTGACTGAATATTGATCCATATTTGAGTTTGACAGTTTGATCTGAGTTTTGTGTTCTTTTTTTTTTCTTTCCAACTTTATTGAGTAAAACAGCACGTGTAGATGTTTTGGTGGGAGATGCTGTTGCTCAAGTGTGACATCTAGTGGGGCTGAATATTACATTTTGCACCTTTAACTGTAGACTGAGTAGCAGTGTGTCCAACCCTAGGTCTAGTTTCCATGGCAACTATGCTGATGGGCAGGGTATGCATTATTATCTACGGCCATTGCCGCGGTAGGGCAGTGTTGTCAATAAAGAGGAGGGGTCCTCCGTCCTTCATTCATTCAGGAATGTGGAGGAGGACGAGGGCGGAGATGTGGGTGAAATGGCTTCTGTAAACACTTTGTGGGTTTCCCTTCCAACATCAATGACAAGAAAAGTCATTAGTCTGTGTTTCCATGAGCTGATTCAGCCTGACTGAAGGAATACAGGAGCAAAACACCATTAGGCAGGGTAGACAACTGCCTGAATCCCCCAGCTAAAAAGGCCAGAAACACCTAGATATTAAAAAGAAGGAAAAAAAAGAATTATGTTACTATTCTAATTCATTTTCTAATTTTAATTCTGAAATAACTTTCCCCCAAATCACTTCAAATATGTAACTGTACTTCAACTTCATTGTACAACTACATTTACCTGACAGATAAATGTAACTGGTTACGTTGCACATTCAGATTGTACTCATAAGATATAACAGCATTATTATTCATTAAGCCACAAACACGTTGAGTAAATTGAACTACATTGTGCTAATAATTCCTTTCTTTCACTCTTCACTTTAAGAAAAAAAAAAAAAGAGTACTTCTTCTTACCATTGCCAAAACCAACATTCCCAGTTTGAAGGGGAAAAGGGTGAAAAGTAAAGCAAGAAAGCGCTTGCCTGGGGCCCCTAAATGACTGAAATGAAATAAATATGCCCCTGAATGTGCCTTGGTGAGCTGACAGTAGAGTTTCCAGAGTGGACCTCAACAGTGGCCACATTACGTCTGGAAACTCTGTGTTGCTGTGATATGCAGGGACACACAAACGGTGAGGGAATGTCTCTGGTGCTGGCTAGTCCGAGTTCTGCTTCTTATATGTGTAATAATCCAGACATTTGTAATATAAAGAAATATTCTGTGAGTTTGTGTCCAGAGGCCCTTTTGGCCCCTCTTGGCTCCAGAAAGATGTTGCTATGAGGAACATTTAAGCTCTAAGAGTGACTTTTCTACTCTCTGCTGTAACTTGTTAAAACAAATGTTGCTGATGATACTGTGTTTTACTGTGTTTTCTCTTTCTTTGTTTTCCCAAACATGGCTCCTCTCTCCCTTTTTGTACAAGGGCTTGTCAATAAATGTGTGTGATCAATTGCTGTTGTGTTGCAATCTAGAAGTGTTTGGGAAATCAAGGGAGCCTCGTTCACAAAAACAGCATTTGAAACAGTCAGTGAGATGATCCATTTTTAGTGTGAGGCTGCCAACAAGAACCTGAATAGGGCCTCATTTGCTTTCTGTGAGAAGGTGTTTGGCAGATGGAGCGAAGAAAAACACTCTTATCAGCCTGAATTCTATTACCAGATTCAATTAATTCGAAATATTAACTGAATAAAGATTAAGGACTTTTTAATTCAGGGTGTTTATGCCTCAGCTCCTTGAGTTTAAACATGAATATGCAACACTGGATCATCTCACTGGTTGTTTTATCTGTTGTGATTACAATCATGGGCACCTCAAGAACTCAATGACTGTCGCACTGGATTTTTACACTCTTTTTTTAAACCATATACACTACTCTCTGGTCTAAATGTATTTTTTTAATACTTGCATGTGCATGCAAATAAGGAAATGATGGACTTGTGCTCCATATATGCTGTGTTGTCCATGACGGGGTTGAGAGCAGCTCTTGTCTCTTTTACGGTCTTCAAAAAAAAAAACAATTGCACTCATCTAAAACTTCTCAGAAAAGAAATCTCTCTCGTGTTTTTAAATTGAGATACAAGCCGTTTTTGAAGTACCTGCGACTCCCTGCCGGCACAGACCAATTTGTCTCCATCCTGGTTGTGTGTGTTAACAGTTTGGTGGTCCTGGGAGAGTCTGGCGGGATGCTTGTGGAAGATGGATCACTAGCGGAGGCTGTGCATTAAAGCCTGCAGCTCAGAGTGGGTGTTGTAGTGATGGGCGCAGTGCCAGCTGGAGTTATGAAGAAGTCTGAAATGTGAATTATGAGTTCCTCCACCTGCACCCTCCCCTCCAACCCTCCTGACTCCCTGACAGCTTGACTGAAAACACACAGAGAAATTTAAAAGGACAATATTTATTACATGCAATAAACTTTATTGTTGCCTGTCCTCTTTAATTGGCCACTAAACACAGTGATTAGTTAAAAATGTTTCCCTAAATCATCCTCTTAGCACTCTTAACATTTGTGATGAAGTCAGTTGGCAGTGGCTGCTCTTCACTCCGACTTGGCCGGCACAGTGTGTTGCGTTTTATATCCTTTTGAAGCCTCTAAATGTAAATGTTTGATATGTGTTTCCAGATTTTAAACTAAACCATCGCTGCAACACATTGTTCTTCTCCAGATCTGTTCATGGACGGCACATTAGGTGATGCAGTTGGGTTGTAAAACCTTTTCTGGAATAAACAGGGATAATGGTTGATGGAGGTGCTCAGGAGGGTCTCGTGTCATGAACGGGGTCGGTTCAGCTGTTGATTCAAAGTATTAATGAGAGATTGAAGGAGTTGTTCAACCTTTCAGGAGATTTGCTCAGCCACTTTCTTGCCAAGAATGAGATGAAAAGATTGGTACCCCTCTTTACTTGGCCAAGACTCACTTGTATGCTGGTTGCCTGGCAACTCCTCTCCTAAAATGGCAAAGTGTTATGCTTTTCCCTCGCTGTAGATCGCCACACAGTTAGCCATAATGGCTGCGACAAGCGGATTTTATGTGTTTACGTTCATTCAGACTCAGAGACAAACATTTGAAATGATTCATGTAAAATAATATTTATCTAGAGAGCAGTGGGAAGCTTATACAGCTGCCCTGATATACATCCATTTGTGCGAATCCTCGTTCCCCGAAATCTTGATGGCCAAAACAAAGCTGGCAAGTGAGCTGGGTCCAGCCAAATGAAGTTTGAATAACATGCCAATATCTTAATTCAACCGCTAAAGTCAGTCACTAAAAACAACCTATAGTTACATTAGAGTGATGCATTTCAGACATTTTCTTATATACAGTCTATGATTTCAGATTACATCATTATAGAGTGACTTTATTTTCTTTTATAAGATGATTTTGGCTCTTTAGGAAGAGGCGGGTTGGCAAAAAGCAGCAGGAGAGCATTGTTCAAGACCACCAACTGTCACGTTGGGATATTTTAACCAGACATTTGTACTGTAACACAGGACATTTTTCCCATATTTTACTGATTATTTGAACTGAAACCAGGATCTTTCCCCAACCCTAACCGAGTGTTTTTTGTGCCTAAACCAAACCATCAGCGTTATATGACACTTGAAAAGCTTACCATGCCTAGACATGACATGTTTAGTTAGTACGACCCAATGAATCACAACAGTCACATTTATGAGGTAGAAATACATCGTTATTCCCATTGAATTAGTCAGTTTTAAAGCTGCTTGTCTTGCTGCTCTCTTCAGCAGAGGCAGGCTAGCTGTTTCCACCTGTTTCCAGTCTATGTGCTATGTTAAGCTAACTGGCTGCTGGCTGTGGATTTCTATTTACTGCACAGACAACTAATCTTGCTCTTCACATCTGACTCTCAGCAAGAAAGCAAATGATCTTCCAAAATGTCAAACTATTCCACCAGGGTTTTACCTTCTTGTGTGGCGTTCAGGTGAGCAGCCAGTGTAGGACAAGAATGACATGGTATTTAAGACTGAAATACATTTTTTAAACATGCAAAATCATTACAGTATAAATCTGTGAGAGTCATTACCAGCATTTTTTTTTTTTTTTGACAATTGGGATGAAAAGCAGATGTTGTGTTGAGTCAACGTTCTGCACCACACTGCTGAGATCCAGCTAAATTTGTCTCCTCCAATCAGTATCATTTACTCCAAATTTCCAACTCTGAAACAACAACCCCTGTTGCGGAGTGTTTCATTTCACTGAAGGCTGAGGAATTATTTACAACTCCAGTTCTCTGATATCTCAAACACTGTCAGCTTTAATACGACTACAACCGCCTCCCAACCGCTACCCTTACCACTCACTCTGCGTGTTTTATATTTATGTGGAGAAAATCAGTCTGCTTTAAAACTGTATGAGATGAGCTCCAGTATGAGTCCCGCAGGCCTGCTTCCTCTGGGTGTGTTTTCATGAGCCTTGGCTAGAGGATCAACAAAACAGCCTCTATCATTCTGTGCTAAGAAGGTTGAAGATAGGTTAGGGCTGATGTAGGAAATTAGGTCAGACTAATTGCAAAGGTGCAGGCTTTTTTCCCCCCTAAATTGGCTCCTTACTACTTTCTCAATCCACCTTTCATTTATGCAACATTTATGTCATTTTATTCTTTATGAAACCTGTTTGGGCAGTATTTTCACTGCATGCATGCATAAACTGATATTACACAACCTAGACGCGTGTACAGAAACACACACACACATACACACGGGTACACTATGAGTGAAAGAGGTGTGAAAGCCAACTGTGTTAGATCATGTCATTGGGGTGATATGTGCCCATGCTGCTGAACATATGTCCCCGTGGCTTCAGGTCTCATCCTGCGATGATGTGAAGAGCTCGCTGGTGGAAGCTACTCACGTCTCGCCGGGCCTGTGGTCGAAATGCACAGCTCTGTCTTGTGTGTGTGTGTGTGTGTGTGTCTGTGTGTGTGTGTGTGTGCAGCATGAGATGATAAAGTGAGTGTTTCCAATGACCGCCCGAGGTATGTCCCATCTGCTCAATGTAGCATTTACACCTCCTCCTGTTTGTCTCTGTGTTTGTGTGAGCACAAAAGCATGTATGTGCTTACTGGGAGTGTGTGTGTGTGAGTGTGTGTGTGTGTGTGTGCACCTTTGTTCCCTACAAAGCCTGATCTAGCCATTCCTGCGGCCATAAATGTGCACTTTTCAATATGCAAGCTGTCATACCTCATGCATTATCAACCATTGACAGGGCATAATAAACCTACCCTGCTTGCTTTATATTCATAAACACTGGCATCTGCAGAGCATCGCCCTCCAACAGATGCCTAAAATGAAACGTAAGGAGCCCATATTAAAAAGATACAGCATGTTGATAATGCTAAACAAGAGGTCACCTGACATTTTACACGATGTCGGTATTATGTTGATGTTGCTGTGAAGGAAGGAGCAAGCTGTTTTTAAGTAGCAGGTTGAGGTGTGCTGACATCAGGGGGTCAAGCTCACTGGGGAAGGCCGGGAAAGATGTTTGGCTTTTTGGTGGAGCGCAGGGAGCTGTTTATGTGTAGATACGTGTGTGAGCCTTGGAATAATTGATGAGGGTGATGAGAAACAGTATATGTGCGCACAGTCCATCTGTGACCTCAGTTGATAAGAATCGTTGCTGTCCATGAAATCAGTAGCTTTGCCCTCACGATAAGGGTGAAAGATGTTGAAAGAAGAGGAGAAAGAAGGGTGGCGGGGGAGGAAGAGGCACATGTGGATGTACCTTTTCATATCTGAAAACTTAGAGAGGTCAGGAGGATCATGACTCAGCTTTGAGATGAGAAAACTAAGAGATTCTGCCTGTTGGCACGATGACAGAATTGTATCATAAAACCTGTTCTCCATCAGGGTCATAGTCACATTTGTTAGAGGGGGCAGCAGAAGAAGATGAAGGGACTGATTCTCTTTTCTATTGTAATGAAAGTCACACATTACTCCATGCTCTTTGCAAAAAAATATTTTACATGACTCTTTATAAATCTACAGGCTCATCTAAATCCTGAATAATATAAGTATGTTACAAGTACAAAAACATAACAGATTTGTGTCAATAACAATACTTAAGCTTCAACCATAAGTAAAGCAAGCCGCTGTTTACTAATGGAGAATTATGATATTTGCCCTCCAACCCTAAAACATACATATAAAAAAACATTTCTACCTTTACAATGTTTGCCCCCAAATGAACAGTGCTGAAAAAACCTAATAGCTGACACCTGGTTTAGAAGATTGATACGCCTACCAGTACCTCTAAAGCTCACTGCTAACATGATATATATTGTTTGTTTTATACAGTACCAGTCAAACGTTTGGACACACTTTCCCATTCACATCAATGAGAAAGTGTGTCCAAACTTTTGACTGGTACTGTATGTACAAAAAACAAACTGTACACACCTTTTTTATTGGGGTTATGTGTCAGAGTGGTTCAAATCCTCTCATCCAGCTTAACTCTTGGCAAGAAAGCAAATACGTGTTTCTCCAAAAGGTCAAACTATTCCTGAAAAACTGTACCTCAGAGTGTGTGTACACTTTCACTGTTTGAAGGGATGGGAAGTCATTTGGAACTATTTCTGAAAGGTGTTATTATGCCTTCTGAGCTCTCACACACTCACTCACACTAAGCCATGTTTGAACTGAATGTCTTCTCTCTGCACATTTAAAACAAGGCCTGCGTCATCATATCATCATATTACACACAAACAGTTATCAGTGTCAGAAACTGAGTCTATATATGGGATTCTTTATTACTAACAACAAGCTAACACAAAGCACTCACAATATGTATCTGCTCTATCACAAATGGTATATACTCTAATGATGTTTTGTTATATTCTTTTCTGCAATATTATCAAATGAATTTTATGAATATGTGATGATTTTTCTCAAAGAAGAAGAATCAATGCACACTGACTGTTAACCCCGCCTGTACCACATTTTTTTTTTCTTTTTTTCTTAGTTTGTCTTCTAGTGTAGAAACTGCCATCTTTCATGTTGTAAATGGTGTTTCTTGACACTTGCGTTTCGGTGCTGTTGTTGTTCGACTTGTTGTACAGTATAGACCTTTCTCCAGATGAATCTGTGTGTGACTAGAAGATTCTGGAGGCATCTGGTTATAACTGAATAAAAATGTTTTGGCAGCTGTTTGTTAGCTGATGTCACTTCATCTTTTCTCTTTCCTCTGCTCAAAGAATAATTTACTGCCACATTAACGTTTAGTGTTAAGACAGTGTTACTTCTTTTATGATCATGATGAGCTAGTATGTAGGATCACTGAAAATGCAGCACCTTGACTAAATAACTGAGTGCATTTACTCAACGGCTTTACCTAAGTACAATTATGGGTTAGCAGTACTTTATAATTGACAGCATTGTGGAGGTTAGTTCAACCTGCTACAATATTTTATAAATGATATGATAATATGTTATATAACACTGAGACAGATCACATCTTGCTGCATGATGAGTATTTCATTTTAATGCTTTAAGAACTTTATGCTGATTTTACTTGTAGAGATGATATTTTTAACAATATAGTCCAGTTACTGTCACTTAAGTACATGATCTAAATGTTTCCTCTACCACTGTCCCTCTCCAACTCAGAGGTGTTACCTATTTTAACATTAAAGAGCAGTAAAAACACCTCTCTCTATTTTTATTCTGAAATTTTATGACTTTTCCTAAAATGATCTAGAATATGCAACCGTGGAAATATTTCAACTATATTAATTGTTGTTGAATGTTAATTGTGAGCCATATTTATTCAGAAATGCATAACTCACCATTCAAAAAGGGTTGATGCATTTTTCATATTCAAAATGTATTGAGATAATTATTAGTTTCATGTTCTCCTATGTAACATAAAACCATAATATGGTGT
The DNA here is from genome assembly GCF_027409825.1 of Scomber japonicus. Classification (NCBI taxonomy): domain Eukaryota; kingdom Metazoa; phylum Chordata; class Actinopteri; order Scombriformes; family Scombridae; genus Scomber; species Scomber japonicus. The sequence goes on from NC_070592.1 coordinate 16,181,674, forward strand.
GATTTTTAATATATTTTCTCCATTAAATAATATTGTAAAACCTAAAGAATACACTATCTGCTCTTTGAAAGCTTCATTAAGGAATAATCCCCCATTTATTAATGAGTTAAGAGTTATTTATGAATGAAAATGGTTGTATAGGGACTACTTATAAGAGGATACTGTGGAGGGTCACAATATGAACAGTATGTAAGGTTTAAAGCAAACATGAATGGAGCATCATCCCTGTCTTATAATAATGCTGATTTGTGTCTGACCAAATGTAGTTGTGCACAAATGTGGTTGAAATCTTAAAGTAGAGTACAAAAAGGTCAAGGTTCAAGTGTCTATTACAGTTCTAGTCCTAAATTATATTAATGAGGCTATTTGTTATTAATTATTCTCTTAATTACTCTTAATTACTCTCTCGACTGTAAACATGAGACACCTTTTTCATTCTTCTCTGTCAATTATTATTTGTTATTACAGTCAACTCTAAATTTCCACATCCAGTTGTATTGCCACTTTAAACAGGACTTTTACTTCTGTGGGCGTTATTCTGATTTTATATTTTATATAAATATATAAGGTAGTCAGAATGTTTTGGCTCTACTATATAACCACCAGCTCTGTGACTTTCCATCAATCCATATGGCATTTTAAAATCTCCCCTAAAAAAAACAACACAAAACTAAAACTAAAGCAGACATACCATAAACTCTTGTAATGATATCTTACCAACAGTAGCAGTGCACAAATATAAATTTAACAAATTACAAATTATAACAATTACGTTTAAAATAGAATTACATGATTATATGATGAGTACATGATGATTAAGTACATGATGGATATTAAATTGCATGAATTACCTGTATGGATTATCAGCAAATGGGACTAGAAATACTTACTTTCCTCATGCCACTTTAAACATAAATGATGGCATTTCACTCCTCAGTGTCCTGCTGGATCTGGGCTTCTATAGATATCTATAAAATATGCACACCTCTTACAACTCAGAGTCAGATCAGCAGTAGCAGTCAGTCCTGGCACCAGGCAATATCATGTTAGACCTTCTATGGATATTTAGAAAAATAAAGCCATCATGTGAAGCTTCTGTTCTTGGATGCCCTCTTGTGTCCCCAATGTGGAACTGCAGCTTGACTTTTTTTCCCCCCTCAATCAGCTTGAGTCGTAACCATATATCATCACAGTTATTACCTTATGTTGTGTCAGCCAAATGTAAACTTGATACAGTGAAAATCTTGCAGCCATTTCAACCCCTTCATTTCTATATAAAGACAGTTTGAACAGTCAGGTCACTTCAGAAGTATTTTTTTAATTAGAGTATATTTCTCCACTCCACTCCAATTAAGAACCAAACAAATTATGTATGTATGTATGTATGTATGTGTGTGTGTGTGTGTGTGATATGTATGACTAATTAAATCATCATGTCTGAGATAAAAGGCTGTAATGAATCCCCTCAGTGATCTAGGTCATGGCTGGAGAGCAATGTTACAAGAGGACATGTGATACTGTATTACTGTAAGAAAACCATTGCTTGTCATGGCTGACTCAGAATAGAAAACAGTGTTGTGTCATGGTTGGTAAATACTAAATCTTAACACCAGGAATCCCGCCCTCGACCTGTCCTCTTAAATGCCGCTCTGATCTTCAGCCAGTAAGGCAAATTGTATCAACGATGGTTGAGACTGCGTCATGTGTAGCCGAGTGTAAGAAATATAATATAGCCCGGTGTCCTCCATTTGTGTACCACAGAAAACCTTTTGTGTGTTCAGATTGGCTCAGAGGGCCTTTAAAGTTTTATTTTAAAAACCCCTGTCATGCTTAAGTGTGTACTGCTGAAGTGTTTGTTGAGAAGAATTGTTTAGTAATTAAATAATATGAAGCTAATGCAGCATGAGACAGTTAAGTAAGGAAAACAATTCTGTGATGATTTGTGCATTTGACATTTCGTTATTCTGTGGAAATCATGCCTCCAAAACATCACTTTAAGCTTTATAACAGTTACATTTTATAGTTGTTGTTTTTTTTTTTTTGCTAAAAGGAACACTTCAGTTTATCTTTCAAGTTTGAAAAAGAACAAGCAGATCATCATTTTGTCTAAACATTTCTACAAAACTTCACAAAATCAGTAATGTATTGCACTTCATAAACAACCTACTTATTACATGATCCTGTATCAGTGTACAAAGTAACATCCAGCAGGATATTTGCTGGCCTTGCCTTGTTTTTTTCTGTTAGATAGCACAGGGAGGCTAGGTGTTACCTCCCTCGCAGAAACAATGGACAAGTGTTCAAATATTGACTCTGGCTCTGAAAGAGACACATTTATTTCACTCTCACGCAGGGTCAAGGCTGTGCCTCGACGGTGTGTTTGCTCTGTCTCTGTTCTGCTGATCTCGGTCGTTTTCCTGCAACTCTCGTGGCATGGACATTTGTCAGGGAGAAGGGGATGGATTTTATTCTCAGGTGTGTTTTTGAAATGCCAGTTTTGGAGTCATTGACTGCATTATACAAAGTGTTGGACCTACAGCACACAAAAAGGCATACATTCATATTGTGAAAACAGTGTCAAGACTACTTTAAGATTGTGCAATGTTTTCAGATTAATATCATAAAGAAATCAGATTGGTAATCCAAAGTAAACTGAGAATGCCCCTAAAATGGAGGCACGCAAAACAAACGCTTATAATAATAAACCCAATATATAATAAGGGCCATGCAGAAGCAATAAGCCAAAAACTGCTTGGTTCACATGAAAAGTGTAAATCTTTTTATATTTGTGCAATTTTCTACTCAAACAAAAACTTTTTGTTAATTTGACAAACAAACAAAAAAAGTATGTTTGGCATCTGAGTTTTGCTGGTTAGACAAAGGCAGAGGAGAAACCGAAATGTGGGAGGAGAAGGAAAGTTACACAGCAGGGAGGATTTCTCCCACAGCGAGCCGCAACAGACTCAAAAAAAATACACTGCTGGCGCGAGACCACATGCCTGCACCCATGCTTTCAGTTTCCACACCAGTTAACAAGTGAGTGCACGTGTCAGACAAAAAGACCAGACAATTAGATCACAGAGAAGGCTGGGGTAAGTCATTTGTTTCCAATAAAGGGACTGGCACACAAGACTTTAAGGGATGAGTGTTGATGGTCCAGGGGTTAGAGGGTCAAGTGAGGAAGGGTCACGAGGGGGTTAAGCGGTTTTCAGTGCTTCGGAGCCTCCTGGGTGGGCGGGTCCTCTGGCTGATTAAGCAGGGACTCAGTGGTGGCATTGCCGCCATCCTGATCGGTGGCGTTGCTGGTGGACGCCGACGGAGTCATCTTGGTCTGACACAAAAAAAGAAAATTGTTAACAAACATCTTATACAAAAAAACAACATGTTGACAATTTTACTTCAACTTTAAACTACTTAAATCCCTGCTTTCACTGACACTGCTCTATGAATATTCAAGCTATGAAAAAAATAAATATTACACTCTGATTAAAAGGGTGATGTCTACAATTGAGCTCGGCTAATGCACCGTGACCAGGTCAATATATCTCATTGAGCTGCTAAAGGGCAACATCAGAGTGGAAAAGCAATACTACACAAATCCATTCTAACTAAATTAGTGAAATTTCCTCCATACACCTCTGGTAGATGCCTGTCACTGGCACAGCAGCGTGGCCAGTTTTTAAACCATTACCTTCAGCGTCTCCACTTTCTCCTCAAATGACTTGAAAGTTGGTGCATTCCTGTGAAAAGGAAAAAATGTGTAAAAAAGCAGGACATCCACTGTGATCGCACCTTTTAGAGGTCACGTTATCAGATACCCGACACACACACACACACACATTGTGGGAAACTCTAAGTGACCCCATTCCTTTCTGCTCTACTGAAAAGGTGATGAAGAGGTGTTCACTTTCATGAAAACATAACGAAGAGAATGCAGGATGACACGGAGACGGTCTTTCTTCTAACAAGTAGTGTTTGATTCATACAACTTAAAACACAGCAACACTACACAACAGATGTACAAGGAAAAAAGAAGGATTCAGAGATACAGAAACCGATGAACGCTCACATATTTGTGATAATTCTGTGTGATATTAGGTCAAACTTTGCATTTGCATTGTACTTTCTACTTATTTTGAGCAAATGTCTCACACAACCAGATCTCTAGATAATCAACTCACTACAATCTGGAGAAATTGAGTAATAAACTTGTTTGGACATTGCTGCGAGACAATGGTGTGCTGTTAAATCTTACTTACAGAAAACCAACCAGAGGAGTCGATTCTGAAGGTGTGTTCAAATTCACACCTTAACAATAGTGCCACAGGCTTTCAAAGATGCCTTTTATCTCAAGAATTTTGACAAGCGTTTTTGATGAAAAGCTCTGTCAGTTTGACGAAAACTGAAGTCTGGTGAAGTGAGATTATCAAAGCTGCAGCTTCACTGGTAGCTAATAACGTGGCTGTTAGCAGTGGATGCACTTTCCAACCTCACGCTACACTCTTTTTAAAAAATACATCTATAACATGAAAATACAGGACAGAGACTCTCTAGGTCTTTCATGTTTGGGCACTGTGTGTCCACCCCTTACCTCATGACAGGCATACTAGCCGAGTGCTGTAATGATCGTATGCTATCCGACAGCGTTATGGAGAAGAAAGGGGGCATTAGTGGTTATATTAACATAGAAAAGGCTGTTTTGTACAGAAAGAACAAGAGAGACAAGACAGGCACACATATGCAAGCAGAGTGCTCACAGCCTCATTTATTCTACTATATACTGTATGTTCAATAAGAAAGTATTCTCCCAAGTGCATAAATCCCATAAACCCTGCTTTATCCCATTAAGATTGATTGTGTATTAACACAGTGGGTGTGTACTAATCCTGTGCATTATAAGAGAATATCTTGTCATCAGAAGTACACACAAGAAAACCACAAAGCATTTTCACACACACACAAACACAAACACATACACACACACACACACACCCTTTGACCCTCTCAGGTTGCTTTCGGCTCCCCCCACCTCCCTAAACCAGCTCTGTGTTCTAGCTCATCCGTGAGGCTGCATTTCTCAGCATCCTGCAGCTTTGAGGGGCCTAATAATCTTGTTTGCAGCTCAGTAATCCAGAGAGAAGAAGGATGACAGGGAAGATGGCAGATTAGGATCTGGGGGTGGGGCCGGGGGGATCAACTGAAGATAGATTTTAAATGGAACAATCTGTTGTTTTGGAACAATCTTTCTTTTTACAGCCATGTTTAATCAGGAAATATTATCGTTAGTATTGTTGTAGTTAGATGTCTGCAGCATTATGAGAGCAACATTATAAAGTCATTAGGATGGACATTTACAAACACACACACAAACAATTACCCCTTCATTTATTCATAAATATGACTGAGGTGGCAGTCATATTTATGAATAAATGAAGGGGTAGCAGAATTTAGTGAATTATGTGCATAAAAAACATAAAATCAATGTTCATGCAAAATGAAAGTGTGAGAGAAATTGGAAATAATTCAAAAATTAAGTTAGAAGTTAGATATTTTTTGGAAGAGCCTTGGTAGCTAAGTGGTTAAGGCACATGCCACATAAAGGCAGCATCCCTGGTTAGATTCTAGCAAGTCGTTACCCTCTCTCCCTCCCTGTCTCCTGTCGGCCTCTCTGACAGCCACTGACAAAATGAAGGCTAAAAAGCCAGAAAATAAATCTTATTTAAAAAAAAAAAAAAGAAGTTAGATATTTTTGGCTGTCTTACCGAAACATACTAGTAATAGACTGCAACCTGCAAAGGCCAAGTATGGATGTAAGATACAACATTTGTGTTGTGTGTGTAAATAAATCTCACAGTGATGCATATTAAATCATTACTGCACAAATATGCCACCGATGGCATCAACGGCAATCATGCTGCAGGTTAAAAAACAGGCAAGAATGAGTTACAATGTGATTAAACATACTGTGAGTGCTGGTAGAGAACTTCTTGCCTTTAGTCATATGCTGCAGCATAAACTTGTTTGTACCTGTGTCTAATAATTCCTAGACAATAACATTATGCTACATGCATTTTAAAAAACTGTAAAGCAGCATGTAAAGCTGGAATCAACTGTTCATTTTGCTGAAAGCTGCAGATACACTGGGCACGGCTCACTGGTAGGAATTTCAGTAAAGCACTAAAGCTATTCGCTTGGAAGAAGCACTTGGAGTGTAAAAAGGTCTCTGGGAAGAAGTAGAGCACTTTCTAGGAAATAAACCATGAGGCTGCTCTCTATTCAAATCAGATAAGCACAGAGAATGGAGCATAAACGTGGCAGTGTATGAATAATGTGCTGTGATTATTGATCATTACTTTTTTAGATATCTGAGGTCAAGTTAAGTCACAAATCTCACCTGACATCCTCAAGTTTGCGGCTGATGGCGGAGCCCATAGTGGAGAAGGCTGTTGTGGCCTTCATCCCCGCCTGAGACAGAGTTTCAGAAGTCCTCCTATAGCTGAAAGAAAGAACGAAAGGGGGTTGAGGGATGAGTGATGGGCAGCAGAAAGAGGTGATACATTATGACACTGATGGAAAGAGACCGAGATCAAAGACTGAAGAGAAGCATCAAGGTCAGATCTCATTTCCTGTGATGTTTCAGCTTGTCATGTGCGCTGACATCTTGTTCCTCGTTGTATGGAGGAGGAAAAAGTTCTCCCTCAACTGTGCTGACAGTTAATTGTGTTTTCACGATACCAGAAAAAGACCAACAATGCATACACTGGAAAAATGGTGGATAATAAAGCAGCTGGCCATGAGGTTTCTATTAGGAATTCCATGCGGGTCGAAATGTAATAAATGCGTTGTGTGCTGTCGAGTCCAACGTCAGCGTCCTCTGGGAGGTCAGTACTTACGCGGTGGAGGTGGTGACCTCCTGCCAGGTTTTGGTGATATTCTGTTTCAGCTCATTAAGAGGTGTGATACCCAGCTTCCTCTTAATGTCCGCCAACTGCCTTTCCTTGGCTGCCAGCACCTGAGACAAAGTCTGGATCTCATCCTCCACCTAGAAACACACACACACACACACACACACACACACACAAAGTTTTGAATTGTATTATGCTTAACCTTGTCTTGCCCTAATCTGTTTTAGTTTTGCCGAGAAGACAAATGACAGCAGCAAGACAGCACCAAACTCGGAGCAAAAGTGTATTAAAAAGTTTATTTAAGTAATGTTTAAGTAAAGAGAAGCTGCTGAAAGGCTCTCAGAACAAAGCCGCTCGATGAAAGGAGCTGCACCTGTCAACTCTTTGGTCAGAACGAACCACGTCCATTAAAGGTTTTAACTTTTTATTAAGGGTCAAATGACATTAACTGCATTAACTGCTTTTTTTTGGTGATATCCTACATTTCTCTTATTAGTAATAAATCTCCTGAAAAGACTGAAACCAACACAAAGCCTGATACATCTTATTCGTCAGTGCCACAGACCTCAATTGTTGTCCAAAATCTATTTTAAAAAAACACGGACATCAACGCCTCAACAATAAGGTAGATGACACATTACTTCATTACGATGAGTCAATCCCACAAATGCCACCTACTACCATAAATACTCACCAGCCAAGCAAATCTGCAGCTAAATATAGATGCATGACAAACACGCTGTGTAGTCAATGACAGAGATGCTCGGTGTTAGTATTTCTATGTTACAATAACAAGTGGTAAGAGTTACAGGAAATATTGGTTATCATGGAAATTGAAAATTGTGCAGTAATCTGCAGTGAACTAAGACCATTTCCCCCCCTCTTTTTTAAATGCAAAAAAAGACAAAGCACTCTGAACACAGCCTGGCCTTATCTGAAATTTAAAAAAAAAAAACCTTCCTCGCTCTTTGCAGCTATGTATTTAAATACAACAGATCAGATCCAATCCAACACCTGATCTTGACTGACTGAACTACGACCTCTTTAATCCCAGATTCCTCCTGACCTTGAACAACTCCTCCTGCAGCTCCTGCCGCTCCTCCTCGGTCAGGTTAGAAGGAGGTGGAGGGGGATTGACAGACGTCACTGCGTCTTCTCCCAGCTCTGGCACTGACTCTGGATGCTGCTGTGCACCTGAGAGGTAAAAAAAACAAACATATGTCAGTGCTTCTTACTTTTTAAAGATACGTTTGCAACATGACAGTGAACAGGTGGCAGGAGGTGGGGGGCAGGCTCCTAATGTTGGCTGTCACGCTACTCCTCTGGGGGATAAGAGGAAGAGAGGGTGAATGGATGAAACATATCAGAGAGTCAGAGAAGGAAAATGACCAATATAACAATGCTGTTTAATGATGATGATGATGGTGGTGGCTGGGGCAGCATGAAGACACAGTTACACTCTCTCTCGTAGACACTCATGTTTCCTCTTCACACTGTTCACACACTCGTCTTTGATGTTGCTGCCTCTGACAGAGCTGCGTCCCGTAGGAGCGGCAGAGCATCAATAATACAAAGAACTTTCTAGATGGAGACAGCCTGGGCTCAGACAGCGTGAGAGATCACTAAAGGCAAAGGGGTTGTTAGGATCTGTCAGTCAAAAGGACAACAGCGGCCGGGGATGTTCTGGGCCTGAGCTGAAGAGGGAGACACAACAGATTATTTTTTAAATATTTTTATCTGGTCTTTCCTCATATTTCAAAGCTTTAGAGTAAGAAGTAAGAGCATAAGGAGGAGGAAACCCAAGAGTTGAATAAAATTGTGTGAGATGAAGGAGGCAAAAACGTCTAAATTTGAGACATATTGTGTCGTTACCTCAGTGGAGGAGAGAGGAGAAATAAAGCATGAATTAAGAGGCCAAAATAAACCATAATGCTAATATTTACAATGCCCTTTTTTAAATAGTTAAACAGCACTGTTTAACCAGCTGATTACCCACAGAACGAGTTTGCATTCGTTTGGCTCTTTATAAACAGAAAACGTCACGGTGTGCAAATGTGTTTTCATGAGGAATTCAGATATGGATTAAAAGGACTTTTAGAGTATTTATTGAAATTATTATTAACCCTTATTTTACCTCGAAAGACCATTGAGGAAGAATCCTCATTTACAGTGGTGTCGAGAAACATTAACAGCAACACACAAAACAATATTAGTTAAAAGAAAAGAAAATAGTAGGAAAAATAAAGTAAATACTTGTACTAATAGTAGTAATAGTTTTAAATTTTGGAAGACTTGCATTCATCCCACAAGTTAGACGAGCATATTGACAGCACTTTCATACTTATTTGGTAAATATATGACTAAAAGCCGTCAAATGAGATCTAGCATGTTAATGCTGATCTGTTGATCTTTAGAGGTGCTGGTAGGCGGATCTTGTTACCTTTGTACAGAGACAGGCGAGCCGGTTCCCCCAGTTTTCTTTTATACTAAACTAACAGGCTGTACACTAAATAATGCTGTGATAACACTGATAATCTGTATTTGAAATGAGCAACTCTCACACCTTTAGCTGTGCCCACACAGTGACACTTTGAGACATTAAACTGCTAAAAGGCACCAGAAACAGGACTTTTATCTGAGCTTTAACTCAGAGTGATGCTCTTATTTCACCTGCATGAACCACTGCATGCATCAGTTTTACCATATTTACTTATTTCATGTTTAGAAATGATTTAACATATAATCTGACTAAAAGGAATAACCTCACACTAGCAGGTCCGAGCTATGATCTGCAACCTTTTCACATCTTTTTTTTTTTTTTCAGTCAACAAACTCCACGTCCTCTCCTCCCACCTCATTCCAAACATTTTGGCATCCGTTCCTCTCCTTCAAGTCACATCCCAATACTCCCAAAAAAAGAAAAGAAAAAAAAAGCAGAGACGAATGGATGTTTGGAGCAGGCAGAGATACCAAAAAAATCACAAGAACGCAGCGATACATCCTCCCACGAAACCCGTGGTGGAATTTCCTCACAATAGTCTGGGGAGTAACATCTCTGAATCTACCGATCATGTTGTGTTATCATAGATGAGCGCTGGGTTGCACCATTACTAGTCCTAACAACTGCTTACAGCAACACACTTGTGTAATTGATACTTCCTCTTATAGTAGCAGTGTCTCTGCAAAAAAAAAGAAAGAAAAAAGAAGTATTTTCACGTACTATGTAACAAACATTATGCGGCTCGAGAGTTGAGTTTAAACAGGTGAGAGGAACGGGTTCTGTAGGCCGACGACTTACCTGCCGAGTTAAATTTTGTAATACTTTGCTGCAGGAAGCGATGTGAGATATGTGTGTTTGAGTTATAGCATAAATGATTGTTCGCCTCTGAGGTGTGTTTCTATCAGGAGAGCAGGAGAGAGAAAAAACAGACTCTAAGGGAGAGAGAGAGAGAGACAGAGAGAGAGAGAGAGAGAGAGAGAGACAGAGACAGAGAGAGACAGAGACAGAGAGAGAGAGAGAGTTTGTTTTGTGAGTGTAGGCAGAAGTTTGGCTTGCTACACCTAACTACATACCCACCCACATTACTGCCCTGCCCCTCGTGTTTAGCTCATTTCCTCTTTAGACTAGCATGCTCTGCCCCATGACCACCTACTCTAACTCTATGTGGTGCTCAACTCCAAAACTCATTACAGCAGAAAAGAGGCTATAAAGCTGCAATAGGCCCGAAAAGAGACATTTTAACAGACTCTCTTCTGTTGGGACAAGTAAAAAATAAAAAAAACAATCTCTTTTATTGTTTCACTCCTCTGAAGTTAATAGTTGAGTTTCATGTATTATAGCTTTATTGTTTAAATGCAAGCATGTGACCAGACCATTTGATCTGCTGCTCTACAGTCTGCCTGTATAACCCGTAAGAAACATGCAGCTTCTCAAAGTTACTTCACATTCAACAAACAGCATGTGTGACAAACGGAGAGAAACAGAGAGATGATCCCAGAGCTGTTGGAGCAGGCTGCCCAAATATTTGAGATTATTGGATGAAACTTTGTTTGAGACACACAGACACTCCTCCAAAATGTGAACCTAACATACTGTATGGCAGAATATTGATTCGAACAGATCAAGACATAATGAGAACAAAATCAAATCAGCAAATTAACTACAGAGGGTGGCTGAAAGAGATTCTGTGAGCTGAATAACTTAAAATTATCACACCAATAATATTTTGTGCTAATAAGAAATTAAAATTAAATTTTTATAGGCAAGAAATGTGCAAATCTTCATTTCCTAATATAATAATTGTAAAAAACTAATTGAATCTCATTTTAAAGTATAGTGGTTTTGTGAAATATAAAAGTGAAGACTAGACGGTCATACACACACCACTGCTACCAATTATCACTTGTTCCCTCCCCCTTTCAGCTTGTGTTCCCCAAAATTCTCCCCCTCCAGTGAACCAAACCAATGATTTGTCTCTCTGTCCAGCACGCATACACACACACACCAACACACACACACACACTCCGCCCAGCCTCTCCCTCTTCTTCCTGTGATTACCTCTGTTTTTGACAGCTGGCGAGCTGGGCGGCGTGTCGCTGTAGGCCGGGGAGAGGTAGAGATAGCTGGCGTTGACTCCCTGCTCAAAGTCGAAGGGAGAGTGGTACTCCTCCAGAGGCTCCATTGTTACAGCGTGCTGTGTGTTGTCAGCCGGAGCAACTGCCACCTTCCAGCCACCACCACTGCTACCTCAGAGAAGCCAGCCAAGTGCTGATTGTCTGCATGTGATTAGGGCGCGTGGCCGTCTCTGTGTCTCCTTGTTTACGGCGTCCTGGCCTCCTCTGGTGTGTGTGTGTGTGTGTACATGGGAGGAGGTTACGTATTGGCTCTTAGGTGGTCAGAAGGTCACAGTGAGAGTACAGTGAAGCCGGTTTTCCATTTTCTGTTTCTTTTCCTCTCTCACTGTTAATAAGTTACCTGTCCCTTCAAGCAGCTGCTGCCATATACACGCGCACACACTCTATGGACACACCCTCCCTCTTCCTCTTGCTCGTAATCACAAAGGTCAATTCTCAGTCCATCCTTGAGACAACAGTGTTGTTTTTCCCCGACGCTATCCGCTTCTAGCCGAGCTGGTGCTGCAGGGATATTTCATGACACCAGTTTCAATACTCTCAGGTCTCTCTCTGTGAATCCCCTCCCTCCCTCCTTCACTATCCGTCATCCGAGGATGGAAAGTAAAGAGGTCCCATTTGTGTGGCCTGGTCACGTGACATGCGTGGAGGTTGGTGGAGGAGGAGGGGGGTGAATAAAATGAAAAGCATAATCTGCAGTGTCCCAGATTACAGCCGAGCACTAATCCAGGGAGGCCAGTCCAGCTTGGAGCAACAGAAATGCTAGTCAGCTAGAAAAGGAGGGGAGAGGACGCCTGAGGCTACGCTGGGTATTGTACGAATGCTCCGTGTAGTAAAAGTGAACAAAAAGGTACGAAGCGCCCTTATAAAACCACCTCACCACAGAAACACACTCATACAGCAAAGTCTGAACATCCTGTCACACTGAAGGAGAGACACAGGGAGGAAATACTGTAGGCACATGGTGATCGTCACAGTGTATCCGAACACCTGCCGAGGCGGCCACAGTGACACTATGTGACCTGTACTACATATGTAAACAGCATGAGATTTGGAAAGGAGGAGGAAAACTCATCTTGTGTGTGAATACGCTGTGTGAATACTATTCCTGGTAGGACTGGCGTAAGATTATTTTAAGGTTATTTTGTGACGTTAGGACGGAGCTCGGTGCCAGAATCAAGATGGAGGAGTTTGTTGTGGTTAAACACTGAAAATAAAATGAAAAGGATGGAAAACCAAGAAAATCAGATGTGCACAAAGTCATAATCAAGTCAAGTAAAAGAAAAAAACCTGCTCTCTTTTTTGCCCAGTTGGACTCTTTCTTTCACTCTTCATTACTGATAATGAAAAGCTACGAATACGACCACATTAACATCCACACTGATAGGTTAATGAGAGCAGCTCAGCACAGAAATGTTTCCCAGTACTACACCAATCTTAAAACCAAGAGTGCGAGTGCCCTCGGGCCAACTGCAGCAACCACCACCCGCTCCTCTGTGGTCAACAAGCCAGACGAGCATGTTTGTGTGATCGTCCCCCGGAAATAGCTCCAATTAAGAGAGACAGATAGGACACTCTCCTGGAAGAACTGGAGGGACAAATCCCACGATAAACTATGTCAAGCATGAAGAGAAAGGAGTTTTTAATCATTTTTATAAACAGATTGATTGATGTGACGACATTCTGCTGAGCTGCACTTAATTATTACTTTGACCACAATTCATTATAGATTTTGTGTATTAATTCATATGATAACACAACGTAGTTATGATTTACATTATTTACTGTACATATTATAAAGGCAGTGCCAGATGATAAATAATAAATATAAACTGTCCAGTCTTATTGTGGTGTGTGTATGACAGTTCAACAGAGTAGAGGAAGGAGGGAGAATAAAGATGTGGGACGTTCACGGCTAACTGATGCAGCTATGGTCCGTCATGATCTGCATAGTCAGGCTCCGCTGCACTGCCGTGCCTCCATTCAGCGAGGTCAGCCCAGGAAGTGACACGAATACAGCCGCCCATCGCAAACTATCAAGTGTCAGCGCCCGCGCACACACACACACTGACATCAAAGACAATGAATCGGTTCCAACTCCCCCCACTCTGACTCTCTCTCTCTCTCTCTCCCCTCAGATATTTGTACTTTTGATTCATTTTCACTTATGAAGTGTTCACTGTGCAACAATAAAGCGAGTTTTAACACATGATTCAAAGATGCACACGCATGTCAGCCTCCATATTCACTGTAAACCCCCAAATAGGTTTATTGTAGCAGTAGAAAGAAAACAGAGAAAGAAACAATTATTAAAAGGAGAGTTAAATGAAACATTACCGTACTACTTTTTCCAAAACATACACATTCTATGAACCAAAAGAGAACAGATAAAAGCACTGTGATCGGCCGATGACACCCACGCACCCACCCACCCACGCACCCACCCTGACTGTAATCGGGAACAAACAGCCATTTTCAAGTGGTTAATGAAGCACAGCATGAGATCAATTACCTCACGATTCATGGCATACCCTGTCACATGATTAGTCTAAAACAAGAATCATGAGACATGGATGATTGTGGGACGCAGCAAACACAACCTCAAAGTTCCCATGAGACGTGCATCATGGGAAATCGGTGGCTACACCTCAGATGCATCTCAGACACTATGTGTAGGCTGACAGTTAACGGAAACTGGCTCTATAAGCCAAAATCTTAATAGATTTATTTTAGATCATTATTATTATTATCATCATTTGAGGGATATTATCTCCACCTCACTGCACACTTTATTGGGCTTTTTGTGATTTTATGTTATTTTTATACAGTTACTATGTTGTATGTCTGTGTTAAAGGTGATCCAAGCTTTTAAATTTGAGGTCAATCATTGACTTACTTAAATATGGGCGACCCGTCTCCACCTCCACCTCCACCTCTGCTATGCAAATCTGAAGCCAAAATATCTCCTTTCCGGGAAGCTGCCATCTTGCTTATGTGACATCATTGGGCTGCAAGACGACGGGCCCTAACGTGGTTTTACAGCAACTGTCATGTCGGTCAATCGTGACATCACATGCCTGCTTGATATCGTCAACTAATTAAAAACAAACTTATCCAAAAAATGAGCACTTGGAAAAACATCAGCATGATAAGAAAAGTTTATTTGACGTATATTCTATATATATATATATATGATATTTTTTAGTTTGACTACTATTCGCTAACATGGATTTATGAGCTACACTGCAGCCAGCCACCAGGGGCTGATCGAGATGTTTTGGCTTCACTTTTGGGGAGCTGTCATGACGTTCATCTTTATATAAAGTCAACGAGGTGAACATAAATGAAAATGCTCTCTAAAACTCAAAAGCCTGTGCTTCAACCTGCTCTGAACGCTTTGTCTGTGATGTTACTTCTTCTTCCTCCTCATGATCACATCTGATTGTTTGTGCACGCTCATAAACAGCTGTCCATCTGTAGCCTTTGTTGTTATGGTTCCTCCACGGGTGTTGTTCATGTCCACTCGTATATTTCAGATCCAATTCAGGCTCAAACATGAACAGATGTATTTGAGATGTTTCAATTTGGAGTTTTAAAAAAAAGAAGAGAAAAACAAGTGACATCCAACTACTTACAAAGTCTGCTGAAGGGCAGCTTCCTGAAGCTAGCCGATCAGAGCAAGGTTCTTAAAGAGACAGGAGCTCAAATAACCTGTTTGAGACAGGCAGCATGAAGGGTCAGTGTAAGATAAATAAGGAGGGTTTTTTTTTTTCCTCTCTCTAACCATGTAAAGGTATACCAGTAGAGCAGCAGAATATAAACATAGACCTGAGGCTTGTACAATGAAGCTGGATTTTCTCTTATCGAGGTAACTTCAGGGTTAACCCTGGGTTTTCCATCCTAAAACGCTGGTTCACTTCTTACCGGGGTAAATCACCATGTTAACATATTCTGAACGGCTAACCTGCTCCGGAGCAGGTTATGTTCTGGATAAGAGATCAACGAGTATAAAAGCACCTGACCAATCAGTTCTCTTAGAAAATGACCTGCCCATTCTTAGAAGACCCTGTCGACATTGGTGCGTGGATCATGAGAGGTTAAAACTATACGAAAGATATTTTCAAGCAACATTAAGTTAGTTTAATATTCATCATTCATTTGACATTCAAAATACAAACCTATTATGCGCTTCAACCATTTGAGTGAATGATGTCAAACCAACTGTATAACATACACACATCTTTTCATCAATGTTTTTACAATTAAAATAAATAAATAACCTTACCTCCAGTTTCAGAACTTGTGTCAGGAAACCTGACAAAAAGTCTCCATAACAACATCTTGAGAGTAATCGCTGCAAAAGTGCAGAAAAGCAGCATTTTTTTAATTGACCAAAATATATATTTAAAAAATAAGCCTTGTTGCACATGAGGGATATTATTCTGTATGTTATACAGTTGGTTTGACATCATTCACTCAAATGGTTGAAGTGCATAATAGGTTTGTATTTTGAATGTCAAATGAATGTTGAATATTAAACTAACTTAATGTCGCAACAAAAGGAAGGGTACTGAGGAAGCGCTCTGCCCGAAACGTCTGTGCTGTAATAAAGTGAAATTGAATGATCAGAGTGCTGTCCGTTTATATTGTCCGATTAATATTGTCTCACGAATTTACACATTAACAGAGTCGGCAATTTTCTGCCAGCATTCCTTCCTGGCTTTTGCTGCGGCAACAGTGTTGCTTTTGGCCTGAATGATGTGTTTGAATTCTTCATATTTTTGAAGAATAATTGTCTGCTCCTCCATGGTAAAGTAGGCTGCTCTGCAGGGTTTCTCCATGTTTGTGATTGGTCAGACACTGCAAACACCACCCCTTTTATGTGAGCGTGCAGTGATCCAGATTGGAAAACCCTGGGTTAAATTACCAAGTTGATAACCAGCTTCGTAGTACCGTTTATCAGGATTGTGAATGTCTGGGTAAGTCAGCCCAGGTAACGGAGAGATATCCTGGGTATGTCAATCCAGCTTGGTAGGACAGGCCTCTGGAAACGTTCATGATACGTCTCGAAGAATCTTATTCATCTCACAAATGTGTTTCTATCTGAGCTCTCTGAAATGCTGCACCGTAGACATCCATCTAGATAATAGCTGTTAAAAAAAGGTGACCCTATAAAACCAGGTTCATTCTTCAAACTTTAAAAGAGGTGCTCTGTGAGGTTTTCTCAAAACAAAATTAAGTTTACATTAAGCATTTTTCACCATAATGTGTTTCCTTGAAACCATCATGTGGATCCTTGAAGCCTAAAAATGCATTTCGTCCACCCTGAGAATATTTAAAAACCTGCATAGTTTACATCAGTGTCTGCCAGCGGTCTTCTTCTGGCCCGCCTTATATACGCACCGAGCTGCTGTGTTCACGTACACGTGTGATAAAATCAATACTGGGACGTTGCTCGACAGTGCGTCCAAACGTTCAACTAGTGCTGTTTGAACTATGAAGAAGACGTCTATCCTTACTGATAACAGGAACCACCACATAACTTCACATTACAGCTCAGACTACATCACTCCTTATTCGGCCTATTCCTAAAATACAGACGACAATAAAATGATGGAGAAAGTCTCTCTGGACTCAGTACTTAAGATTACAGCGAGGCCCAAAGTTTCTCTCCACGGTGTCAGAGTAGAAGATAATTTGTTTGATGCCAGAGCTACCAGACTGGTGAGAGCTGTGCTCGGCCAAATCTCGCAGGTTAATGAAAAATTCTACAAAAAAACAACAACAAAAAAGCAGTGGAAGAAAGAGAATTAAATGCCTATTTTGGCATAATTTGAGTTTCTTCTTAATCCAAAGACTACAAATATATTTTAGAACATATGTTAACCTAATGTAGGTAGCATTATTATCTATTGTCAGACATGATTTCCATTATTCTCTCAGTGCATCATGTAAAGTATTCACCACCAATTTAAAATCATGAGGCACATTTTCCAACCTTCAGTCATGTAGCTTTCACCTCAAAGTTCAAAGTTTTCAGACTCACAGCTTCTCCTTTGATGTTTGAGAGTAAATGGGTAAATCTGCTGACACTGACACTGACGGTTGGACACTGCAGGTTTTTTGGCGAGGCTGAGTGTTCTGGGTAATTTTTTGGTTCACATCAAACCCTTCAAGAGCTCCTTTCAGTGCAACCTGACAGGTATAACTGGTGTGCAGACAGATATTTATTTCTAGGTTGATTTTGGCAAACAAACATCCACCACCAGCTACAGTCCAACATTCACAAAGATGTGCAGAACAGACAGGTGCTGAACTCAGTAACATTTCACCTTCAACTGACACGATTACTCCGACATAAAACATCTTAATAAATGATTTCAAACCTTTAAATAAACAATAAATCACCGGGGCTTCACTTCATTCTGATAAATATGCTTCTGCAGCTTTTATTACTATAAGATACAAAGCGTGACACAGCACAGAAAACCTCACAGCGATGATAGTGACCAAATATCATCATGAAATAATGTAAAATAACTATGTGAGCTGTTAAATAAATCAACATTACTACTAATCATATCTTAACAGCACTGCAACAAAACCCTCATTTCAAGATAATGTGGGCAAGTAGTTAATTCTTACTGAAACTGATCAGAGCACGAGGACTAAAAATACTTTAAAAAAGGTGTGAAAACATCATTTAAATCCACGTCATTTCATTCCAGTGAAGCACATCTCTACCTTGAACATGGCTGAGGGGGGCAAGCTCATTTGCGAGGCACTTCCTCTCATTGCTGAAAGCATTCATTTGTGCCCCATTGAAATCTAATAAAGGCAAAAAATGTTGGCCACTGCTCTTGATCAATCTCATTAGGCGGCTGAGTGGATAAACAAGACGGATCGTTAAGCCTGACTGAGATCTCATTTTTGAACGTCTCGATTTGAGCCAAAACTTGAAGCAGGAACCAGAAAATAACTTCAAAAAAATATGTCGATATTTAGACGTCTATATTCTGGAGGAAAATCACTGACTGTACTTTACATTTCAAGAGCCTGTAAATATTTTGTAAATGAGTGAATGTTTAATCAAACTTATGTGAACAATAAACATAATAATTTAACTGTGTACAAATCATAAAAAACAAACTCAAACCATCATTTCTTAAACTTTAGTAAAAACTACAAATATAACAATGTCAGTGAATAGTCAGTGTTAGAAACTCAATCATTCAGCTGCAGGGAAAATCGAGCACATAGAGAGGGATGTTTGCTATCAAAAATATCAACTACACACACACACAATATGAAGAGAGCAGACTCTTGTCCTTTGAGAAGCACCAGAGCACTCAATATGCACATTGGCCTCACTCTTTCCATCAGTTTTTTTGTAATGTGTCACTTCAAACAATGACAAAAGATTGTGGAAAAACACCTGGACACTGAATGGGATGGAGAGAGAGAGAGAGAGAGAGAGAGAGAGAGAGAGAGAGAGAGAGAGAGAGAGAGAGAGAGAGAGAGAGAGAGAGAGAGAGAGAGAGAGAGAGACACTTTCCCAAACCTGTAACAATGTCCTTCAAAGTGCCTTTTTAGTCTTTACACTGATGGTGCCTGAGTGGTCTGAAACCCAACAGGTGACCATGACAGGGAGTAAAATGCGGGAACCGAATGTGCCGGGAAACAGCTACCATAGATACCTGACAAAAAAGTGTAACTGTAAAATGAACTTCACCGTGTGTTGCCATGACAATGTCATTAAAAAAGGGAAGAAAAAAAAGCATCAGGTAGTACAATGGTGCAGCAAGAGATAGAGCGACAGTTTTCTTGTGTTGTGTTGATAGCCATTATTAAATAATCTGCTGTTTCTAATGATGCAGAAACAAGTGTAGTGTAGAATACTATAAACTACAAGTAAGTCATATTATTAGGCATAAAAATCAGTAGTACATCTCTGCAGTGTGTTACCTTGGTAGACATCTGACAGAGGCCATACAGCTATACAAAGAGACAAGATATTTGCAGGCTGAGATGGTGGTTTATCCTCAGTACACACTGGAAAATAATATAACATGGCCAGGAAAAAACACTCTTTAAAAGTGACGACACATGCAACACAGGAAATCTACATTTCCAAAGAGGAACCATGGTCATACGACAAGTAGCCTCTTAGTAATAGTGACTAAGAGACAGATTGTGGGACCACCTCACCTCACAAACGTGATACATAGAAAAAAAAGACACAAAACACAACATGCAGACTTCAGGAAATTACATTTCTGAAACCAAAGGGATGAGGCCTTATCATTGTTGTTGAACGGAAATTAGGTCAAGGCTCTGTCGTGTTTACCTGGAATCACCTTGAGCTGAACAAATAAACCCCTTTCACTTGCTTCTTTTCCCAAAACCTAAAAGACCCTGATATGGGGAAAGAAACTAAATCTTACAGTTATGCTGTATCTTTTACAAATATCACCTGGTATTACAAAAAAAACCTTCATGCAATTGCCTCAGGAGCAGCAGCTGTCCCATTAGGCAAGTGCACAAACACTGAAGTTGAGTGAGGAAGAGATGTAGAACAGATGGCTGCCTAGCAGGAGAGGAAATGTCCAGGTGGGTGTATGAGAGAAGAAAGAGAGACGGAAAAAATGCATTCACAGCATACCTGTGGTTAATACTTTTAGCTACTCTCTTTATATTAAAATGTCTGACATACCCACACATGTGCCTTTAGGCCTGTTTGACCCCAGTAATAAACCTCACAACCACCCCCAGATAAAGTTTGATACAGACTAGGATAGATAGAATAATGAAAGCATATACTCCTAGCATTGGGTATAATAAAAGCAGACAGTGTGACTTCAGTAAAACAGGTATAGTGGGGGACCAAAGTTGGAGAACGTGTCATGAGCTGTCAAACGGGTGTAACCTATTTTTGCATAAGTTGAGTTGTCAGTTAAACAACGTGACCACATTTTAAACAAGTCTACGCCACATGTAGGCTACTTATGACAACTTCCTCCGATATGTTTTTTTTTCTGAAGTTGCCCGTCGCCCTGCTTTCATGTTGGCAGAAATGGTGTGTAATATTCAACTTCCGTGTCATTTCTGGTAAACGCTTCCACTCTATTGTTGATTCCGAAATATTTATTTACTTACAAAAGCCTAAAGTGAATTACCTCCATGACAACGAGTATTTTATTCGAGTTTGACATGTAGCATATGTTCTGACTGCACTGAGCTGTTAAGTCAACTGCGCAAACTTAGCTAGTCTGCTAAGTTTTCACGTGAGGCAAAAGTTTTGAAAACGTTTTTGGTGACAACATAGGAATGCGTGAAACAATTCAGCACATCAATTACCTTTCTCTGCATCCTCCATTGTGCGTTGTGAGCGTTGTTTCTGTGGTAAATTAGTATGTCCAGAGTGTGCAGGTTGCTCACTTTGCTGCGGCGGACCTTCCTGTTCTCCCTCTCATGTTGCCAGGCAGCTCGCCGCCGCGCGGGGTGGGGTCCGCTATGACGTCAGCACGTACAAGTGTAAACAGAAGCGAGCACGTGGAAGAAGTTTTTTACACCGTCAACAACTGCATAGCTGCATAGCAACGACACGTCATTATTTATTTATTTATTTATTGCTGATGGGGAAAAAACAACAACACAGACTTAAACAGGCATCGCTGTCCTATCGCAGTTATAGAGAGTAATAGTGGAATGTACACAAGTTAAGTCTTTCACAGGGTACTGTAACACACGTTAACAGTGTTGGGGAGTAACTTTACATGTGCTTTTCGTAATTTAGTTGCAAAATAAATGTAATCGTAATCCGTTACAGTTAGGCTACTGAGAAAAATGTGTTGCCTAATTAAATTACAGTTACTTATGAAAATGTTGATGATTACAAAGGGGGTTACATCTGAAGGCAGACCTTTAAGATTTTGCTCAGGCGGAGGGTTTTTTTCCTAATTTTTTAATATTAAACATGTTATTGAATACCTTTAAAGCTATTTTTAATTCTTTGAAATCACTGTTTTTAATTTTGTATATTAATCATGACGTGGGCTTAAATTGTGCCACAGTACCAATTAAGCCCATGCCAGACTTTTGACTTTTTCATAAAATATTTTTATTTTATACCTATTCCAAAATCAACATGAACCAATGAATAGTTTTCAAATGAGAGATACATTTTGCTTTATAAGAAACTAGTGCAGTGCCCGTGCAAAATCTGTTTTTGCGTGTGTTTTTACTATAAAGTCAGACATTCCAACTCTCCCGCATATTGATAGCGGCTCCCTGACGCCCGCAAATGAGATAGATGACAAATAATGCAGCGCGTGTGAGAGGAAAGCGTCCTAATAGCTCTGTGTTGCCGCTTAGAGCAAAGTTAAGTTTAAGAAGAAGAAAATGTTTGGAATGCAGCTTTTATAGCTCTACAAAATATATTGATTTAATCGTATGTTGATTTAATGGTCTATTTGTTATATCTGTCTTGACTTTTGTTAATCTCAGTAATCTCTGGATTGAAAGGAAATTAGTGGCTATATCATCCCAACATATTTACAGTCTCTTTTGAAGAATTCCATCATTGATGGGAACAGTAGAACCTGAAGGAAATGTTTATTGGGTTCAAGCTGAGCTGGATTATCAGGTTTTATTCCTGCACTTATACCTACATTACCGCCAATTTTATTTAACAATGGAAGTAGGATTATAGTCAGTTATTACCTAACTGAAGGCATGCCACTGGCAGAGGCATGTCAGTGATACCTGCAACCCATTTATTTCAAACCTGAGAGAATAGTATAACACACACTTTCCTATTCAATTCATGGGGAATTCAATTTGTCAAATCCATTCCATTTGTAATGTCAAGCTGATAGATAGCCAATACTTATATGAGCTAGAGCAATAAATAGATACACTAATTGTACAAGGCATGCCTCATTACCCCCATGGGAATCTAACCATTACAGTGGGATATTCATTCCCCCATGTTATTGTAATCAAAACCTGGGTTAAATCCTACTCTTGTTCACACGCTGTGTGCAAAGCCTTTAATTGGACAGCACTGAAACTATACACCGAACTATGTCAACGACCACACTTCCAGAGACACATATAAAGAGAGAGAGAGAGGAGTAGAAAGAAAGGTGCTCACATGAAAGACTGCCACCTGCTGGATCTAATCTTGATGACAGTGAACAGGAATCAATTCAAGATCCATACTGATAGGTTGGGATATGTTAATGTAGGCTATCATACCTCACTAGTCTCTGGAGGATGCCAATTTCACATCAAGTCATCAAACATCACATGACTTTTTGTAGTCAAATATGTTTTTATGTATTTTTAGTCATTCATATTTATTTATTTATTTACTTAACAAATGATTATTTATTATAGGATGACAAATAGCAACAGTAAATATACTTTACAGTATAATATTATGGTGACTTACACACTATATTAAACTCAACATTGTGGAAAAAGACAAAGTTTGTATTAATGAACTGGGGTGTTAATGATAATGTAAAGGAGTAATTATTAAGCCATATTTGATTTTCATTTAAAAACTTGCACACGTGCTCATACGCATGCATGTAAGATAAATATACATGCATGTACATATTTTTTACTTTATAAAATATGTATTTATCTTTTGTAAAAATAAATAAATAAATAAACTGAAAAAAGAATTAATAAAATGTTTCAGTGGGGAAAAGGCCACTAAAAAAGGAAATATGGCCTACTTGTAGCTATATTAATCATGTTGTGTTAATTTCTGTGAGTAGA
Source organism: Scomber japonicus (assembly GCF_027409825.1). Classification (NCBI taxonomy): domain Eukaryota; kingdom Metazoa; phylum Chordata; class Actinopteri; order Scombriformes; family Scombridae; genus Scomber; species Scomber japonicus. The sequence goes on from NC_070592.1 coordinate 16,205,001, forward strand.
TCATCAGTGATGTCGTTCTGTAAATAGCGTTTTTTAATGTAAAATTAAAATAAAATAAGATAAATGAATGAATAAAAATAGGAATAAAACAAAAGTACTGTTGAATTCTCAGGGGAATAAGCTCATGAACACTGGAATAACCTGCCTAAGATCAGGGATGAAAACTCTGTTTCAAAAACCCACTTTTTAAAAAAAGCTTCGTTTTAAACTCTGTATTTTATAATGTATTTTTATTTTAAAGCACTTTAACTGTGTTTGAAAGCTGCTATATAAAATAAACTTTTATTATTATTATAATTATTATTATCATATTAGCAGGAGGTCTGGAGTGGGTCACACGAGCCAGCATTCATTGGCAGACAAGACAAGCAAAGCTAAAAAGATGAGAAGCATGCGGAAAATGGGTGCAGCCTTCAAATACAAAAGACCCCTTGCTGATCAACAGCACCCCCATCTTGCTTTAAACGGCTGCCCCCTCCCTCTCTCCAACCCCCCCGTCTCTGGTCGAGGTGCATTGTGGGGAAGAAAGTCGTTGCCATTCGACCTCTGCGGGGCCTGCGCGGACGCAGCGAGAACCCTGAAATTCATTATGCGTTTAAAACCTTTATTTATTTCCGCATAACCTACATACTCTCACCGGGAGGGCCAAAGCGGAGAAAAAGAAACGACGACGGGTCCATCTCTTTCGGGGAAATAAATCGTTTACAACAGCATTATCGTTTTGTCGGAGGGGGATACTATTGAGAAAGTGAAGATTGTCATTTATATTAAGAATAAAATGTCCGGTGAGAGAAACCGCAGGTCGTTGGCTTTCCGAGGAGGTGGATTAGCTGGGTTAACGGGCTCCAGCGGCATCGGTGGGGGGAACTGTAACAGCTGGGAGGCCCCGGCCTGTCAAGACCGACATTTTAACGGGAACAGGCCGGATCAAGAAGAGGACAGGGATCTGGGGGCGAAAGGACCATCGCAGAAGAGAGTGGAGGGCGCTGGGTCTGTCAGCGACAGCACGGAGCCCGAGGCGGAGGAAGAAGAGGACCCGGAAGGTGGCAGCTGGGCAGCCGGCGACGATCGAGTCGGCTCGGTGGAAGCGGAGGACGGGTCCAGGGAGGGGAGCAGTAGCTGGACAGCGGGGGACGGTCAGGAGTCGGGAAGCGGTGAGACGGGATCCAGGAAATCTGGGGTCGAGATGAGACCACAGACATTGCTTCAGAAACACTCGCTGTTCCACGCTTCGTGGCTGCAAGAGTTTCCATGGCTCAAATTTTGCCAGGAGACGGGGCTCATGTCCTGCTCCTGGTGTCACAACATTGCCACTAAAAACAGCGACGAGCTTGTCAAAGGCAGTCGCAACTACAAACGGGCCTTGCTGCTGAGACATCACCTGTCTTCTGAGCACGGGAGAAACGACCCCACCAAACAGGTAACGCTAGCTCCAGTCCGTCACACTTTCGCTTCTTTACCTGCGTTACATGAAATACCTGTCACACATTCACCACAGCACAAGTCCATTATCTGTTTGGAGTGTCACTTTAAACATCACTTAACACAAGTTCCCAAACACAACGAAGGGAAAAGAGGCTGTAACATAAGCTTCTTCACAATCTCTTCTCCGGGCTAATTAGCTAGCGTCCGCCTGCTAACCTGAGCTAACTACTAGCTTAGCAGACTAGCCGACTGTAGCTTTGCTCCCCAGCCGGAGGTAGTTGGCCGGTGACTGGAGTGGAAACCCCCCGTCGAAGCTAATGTCGACTAACTTCAGTTTCTGAAAAGCAAAACACACTGAATTACCTTCCAGTGTGCGTGACACGAATCATCTGTGATTAAGTTAACGTGTAAAATGTGTCAGCCTCTCCATTCACCAGTCAAAGTAATTTACACGCATAAACCTGCGTGAGTATGACACCTGCTAGCTAAGTTCATATCATCCTGTAGACTGCTTCCTAGAGTGGGGGGTTGAATTGCATGTCACAGATAATTGTTAATGAATGTGAAGTGCCTTGAAAAAAGTCATTATTTAGTAATGGACATTGGTATGATTGTATATGACTTTTTGTAGGTGCTCAAAACCTTTTGTTGCATCAGCAGCTGTCTTGACTGTTAGCTTGCTAGAGGTCACACAATGGCAAGGGCTCGACCCTAGCAGCCTTTGGGGAACCGCACCCCTACCCAACCCCCCGCCTCTTGGACTCTGAAGCGGCTCTGCTGGCTCGCAGTCCCGGGTGACCTCTGGCGCATTTCTTCCTCCTCCACCTCCTCCTCCCTTTGGGGGAGCTAAATTAGAGGCATTGTGCTAGATTGACCCCCCAAAATCCATAGATGGTGTCACTCGCAAGGCTGGACAAGAGGAGGAGAGTAAATTATGTTGCCTGGAGCCTGACAGCTTGCCTGGCCTATATGCAACCTTTTTAAAAAGGCTTGAATGAGTTAAATAGATGTGTGTATATAATAGAATGACACTCACCTCACCCGGTCATCCACATATTTTTGGATTAATGGGCCCTGGTGTTATACCTTTGGGTCATGTCTTATGATTATGGCTCCATCCTGTATGCAGAGGACTGAAACTATATTTCATAGTATTGGGAGATTACCCTTCTTTATTTAACTGGCATACAAAGAGTATGTGGTTAACTTAAGCTTGAGATGGGCATAGATATTGACAGTATTTGGGGTCAGGGCAGTTCTATATTTGGTGAACTCTGTCTTTATTGATGTGCATGAAGTGTTTATATTGGTTCATTATTTTTATTGCAGCGTAGGCAACATTTCCACAGTACTCCTTCCAATGACCTCATAAAAACAGGGAGTGTGTATCTGCCCAAACAATCTGGTGTCAAAGGGCATTTCTCCCATCGATATTATATTAGAAAAATAAAAACATACAATTACTTACAGTTCTTTGTTCACTGTCACTTCCTGCATTGTCTTGACAATGATCGGATGGTCTGAGCTGTCAATGGAATTAAGAGCGGGGTGCTTTTTGACTCTAATTTGTTAGCGAAGAGGATTGAACTACTACATTTAGTTCCTTCCTTTGTACACGCACTCACTAATCAGAATGACTTAAAGTGATCCACTAACTTGAACACATCTCTAATTGGTAAGGAGAGCAGTAGGAGTGGATTAGGGGCTTGGTGTGGCTTTTCCCTAGCAACAAGGACCCCAGACACTGTACTGAGCATTGAGAGGTTATCCAGGCCATTTCCTCATCTAGGATAGAGCTGGAGAGATAAAATCCCCAGTGCTGCTCAATGGGAAATTATTTGCTTCTTTTTTTTCTTTTAGCTATTTTGGTGTTCCTGAATGTATATATATATATATATATATATTTTTTTTTTTTACAGTCCACCTTCTCTATAAAGACGTCATTTATTTCACATATACAGCACTGCTGAAAATAATGAGCAGCAGTGTATGTCAAGCTAGGCTGCATTGTGAAGGAGTACATTAAAGGGGAGTTATGGTGTTACGAGGCAGTGTCTTGTTCTATTCACCCATTCCTGACGTTAGTCAGGCCTCTGCTGCATTCGTTAAAGCTAACTCGATTAGCCCTAGCACACCAGGGCAGCTGTGGCAAATGTGGGTCTCCTTGGAGAAGGGGGCCGTTGTCCTTAATTCTCTAGATGCGGTCTTGTGCTTAGATTGTTCGTTAGATTGTTCTCTATGCTCACTGGTAAAAGGTTAAAACGAGGCAAAAGTAGACAATTGGTTCTCTTAAATCAGATATGTGAGCACATCTGGGATCTATATAAATCACCTTCGTTCTGTAGTAACTGTTGTTTTTCTCTTTATCTTGACAAATTAGTAAAACTCTAAAACACTTATTTACCCTCTACATGAGATGAGTGAATGACGTGGGGCTACCAAACGTTTATTGGTTTTCACAGAGTAATCCCTTGTCATCACTACATAGAGAATCTATTCTACGACTGCACTTCCACATACATTATTAAACACAGGGGTACATTGAGTCTTTACCCCATAAATTTAGTTTCAATTTCAGTTCTCGCCATAGCTAACCTTTGCAAGCACTCTCTATCTCTCACCCACGCATGCACATTCTTGTCTCTCTCTTCTGCATTCATTGTTTGAAGGCCAACAAATTGAATTCCTATTTCTAGTAGACACCTGCTCACCAAAGCCCAGCAATATCTGACCTATGTCCAGCTCAGGTTAGGATGACAATCACATAGCCAGGACGAAGGTGCACACATGTTGACCCACTGAGTTTGACCATTAAACAGAGGTTTTACCTGTATCACTGTCTTTTTAAAATATTTTTGGGAATTTTTGGGCTTTATTCAGTAGTCAAAAAGGCAGAGAGACAGGAGACATGGGCAGAAAGAGGGGCATGACATGCAACAGAGGTCTGCAGACAAACAACGGATGTTGCGGTTATGTGGTATGTGTTCTAGCCAGTAAACTACCGAGCCACCCGTGTTTCTGTCTTAATGGGGTGTAAGATAAGATTACTTCGCTGATCCCTGGGGAGGGGGGGGATTCGGATACAGGGGATTACAAGTCATTTTCACCCCCCCCCCCATTTGTTAAGACAGGCAGCACACCCTTTTGAAAGAGGGAGTCTCCCCAGAATGGAAAAGGGGACCCACCCATTGCTGTCTGCTGTCTGCCAGATACAGTATATGAGATGTTTATTGGGGGGCACAGGTCAAGGGAACGGGGTGGGGTTGAGCCACAGAGGGAATTCTTCTCGTTGAATTCGTCAGTGAACCCCCCGACCCCCCTTCCCTCTCTCTGTCTCTTCTGGTAGGGCATTGTTAGGAGGCCGGGAGGCACTCAGCGCAGCCCTCCCACACCTTGGGCCAAACGTACACAGCGGTATTGTTCTAGCATCTGGGGACAGACGGGGTGGGTGGGGGGGTCGAGGGAACGATACAGTAGATGTAGGGAGTTAGGGAAGGAGTGGTGGTTATGGCCTCAGGGTTGGGCTAGTCATGGGACTAGATTGATGGTTGGTGGGGGGAGGGGGTGGACAAGTGAAGGGATGGAGGTGAACATGTGTGTGGTAAAGGTAAATAAAACTGGCTCTAGTGGGTCATTATGTTGTGTGAGGACAGTATTATATCACATGATCTGTTTTAGAGGTGTGTAGTGTTTGTCATGGATCTGCCGGCCTTGGGGCTTTGTGGTTTATTTGGGTTTGAGGTTTATTTTTGTTAAAGGACTCTATTCTCAGTGTTGCTGCAGGTCTTGACTGTGCGGCCAGTGAGTGCTTCAATAAGATTGAATTTATGGCCATCTTGGTTTGTTTAATCCACCTGTAAATCAGCTCTTGTTGGACATTCACCGTAGATTTTGAAGCATTCACGTTTCACCTAGATCAAAGGATTCTTCTTCTTCCCTATCGTCCTCTTGGATTCTCTCGCGCTCCCGTTTCTGCCTCTCATTTTTCCACTCCTACCATCTCTGGCTCAAATAAAAACCTAGCCATGTCAAGACTGGGGGGAGGTTGATATTGTCCCCACATTTTCTCTTGACTGCGGCTTACACAGCCTGAGCTCAGGCAGGTCTTGCCTACAGCATCTGCTGTGCAGGGTTGGTCTGCTGGTTCTCAAAGCTCCCAGCTGACACGTGGCACATCTGGAGAAAGGATGATGCTGCTGATGAGGCTAGTATGGAGCAACTTATCCAGTACCAGGCTGTCCTACCCTGTCTCCAATATTTGTGCAAAACACACACAGCTTATATCAGAACTGCCAGACAAGTCTTACCTCTTGGCCTACTGCCTTGCTATGTGTAATGGATAAAAGCTGTGGAGAACCATGGGGTTTTTGGGGGGTGGGATGGGTATTTATTTGAATACGACGATAAAAGGGATTTACAAATTTACAGGTACTAGGAATGCTTGTTTGTTTATGACATTTCTAATGTATCGGCTCTTTTTCAGTTCAACTCTCAATGACCTCTGACTATAAATGTCTGTTTGGAGGTATTTTTGTCTGAGGATGCTAAATATAATCCATCATCTGGTTTTGGAAGCATGTCAGGTCTAAACTCATCAAATAGAAGGGAACTACAGAACAAAAAAAACAAGGTAGCAAAAACATGTTTTGACCACTGGCAATCTACCTCTGAAGGTTTAGGAGATGTCCACCAAACTGGCATATGATGATATCCACAGTGAAACATAGATAGGCTATCGTTGTTGGGGGAGGGGAGGTGGGTTTGTTTATAGGCCACTCCTACTATACATTTTTTTAATATACTTCCTTTTATACTTTTTATATTTTGTATGTGTTATTTATATTGTTTGCACATTTGAGTCCCTTCACAGCCCATCCTCACCTACTCAGCAGGTCATTCCTCACTTTTCCTACTTATACCTGGTGCTTAAGTAACCTCATTAAGCAGATCATCTATTTTAACTAATAAGGATATAACTGCAGAAAATAGCAGTGAATTAAAAAAAAAAAGCAGTCAGCCCAGCAGATGTGAGCAGATATTGATCGATGACAGTGGCAAATCACCACGCACTATGGTGGCCGCAAACATGGGTTGTTTAAAAAAAAAAAAAAAAAAAAAAAAAGTCACCACTTCATCCATCTGGCTTTTTTGTGTTGATCTTTTAAATCACAATATTCTGATGTTAGTGGGCTCCGCCGTCGGCAATGGAGCAACTGTACTCTGAAGCTTGTCCAACTCTTCTTGTTGTGTAGCACTCCTGCCCTTCAACGCACCACGCCAATATATTTCACCACAGTACTCAACATTATGACCATGCCCCTCCAAAAGGCTTTGATGTGTATATCATGGAATAATTTTTCTCCCTCTCCCCATCCACTTGGTCTCACCCTCATACACGCTGGCTCCTTTCTATGCTTGCAAGTGGGAGCTGCTGTGTAATAAGAGAGTGATTGCAGAGCCCTTTTCACAAAGGCCCACAGTGAGTGGACAATGAGCCTCGGGGAGAACGCTTGCTATTGTGAAGGCTAAAATGGGGTGACCCAACTCCTTCTTTCTCGTGTTCGCCTTCCGTCCCCCTCTGCTCCACATTTTCTCCTCCGCCCTTTTTCTCGAGGCTCAAGGTCTCGCTCTCTCTCAATCTATGCCTCATGCTCTCACTACTTTTCTTTGTGCGTGTGTTATCAGGCTTTTCTCTTTTATGCACCAACCATTTATCATCTTCTTTTCGCACTTATTTCTATCAGCCATGTTTCTATCTCCCCATTATATGCTGTTCTTATTATGCTGCCCATCTCCTCATTTTTTTTTATTTCTTCTATCCTGCAAAGCACGTCCACTTTCCCCCCTCTCTGTCTCTGCCTCTCATTTTATTCTATCCCATCTCTCAACCTCCAGCTGTGGCAGAGGACGATAAGCCCCCCTATACTATCCTGTGTGCCCAGGCTGCCCTGGACAAGAGCTGCAGTGTGGAGGGAGTAGGGGTGGGGGTGGGGGCTGGGTGGGGACCTCAGAGAAATGGATTTAATCAGAATTACTTGAGCTGAAACCCCAGCTGTGTGTATGTGTAGGCAGCTTGGTTTCTGTGTGCCTGTGCGTGTGTGTATATATACATGCATGTGTGCGTGGAAGAGATGGTGGGTGGGGGCAAAAATGCAGGGCTCTAGCAACGTGAATTATTCTGGATTAGGACATCTGCTGTGCAATTCTAAAATGAGTTGGACATGTATGCTGCTGTGTGCGTGTGTGTGTGTGTGTGTGTGTGTGTGTGTGTGTGTGTGTGTTAAAACTTAAATGCAGACCTCTTCACAATCTGGGTGCATTTTTTTTGTTTTGTTTTACAGTTTTTGTACAGTGCCTTGTATGCACTTAACTGAACCCAACCTATGGGGGTTATATTCAATAGCATGTATTTGGTTAGTGTTTACGTGCGCGTGTGTACATGTGTACTCCCCTCTCTTCTCCTCTTCGTACCAGGCTGGCCCTTTGCCCCGTTATGGGGGAGCAGGGGAGAGGAGAGGAGGTGGGGCTGTTACAGGGTAGTTCTGTGCTTCTGCCAGTTTCCCTCCCATCCCACAGTCAGGTTGTGTCCTGCTCTTGACACTTATCAGCCCTCCTCCAGGTCTAATTATGGCCCTTTTTGCATTTCACTGCATCTTTTAAATCAAGATCTAGCTATCTAACCAAAGTTAAATTGTAAAGTTTAATTCATTCATAATCAGATTTGAAGACCAGAGGACTTCAAAAGCAAGACTAGTCTTACTATAAATTAGTACCTGTCAAAATGATGAAACAAATTGCCTTAAAAAAAATCAATACTAAAAAGTCACCACATGAAAGTAGTAATTGAGGGGAATCCTAATGTACAGCAGTTTAAAATGTGTCTCACGCTGTAACTTCAGTGTTTGAATCTTTTTTTAAGTAGCTGATTACATTTCTATTTTGTTGTTGTTTTATAATAAAATAAATTAAACATAAATTAGACTAAATTTAATGTTCCAATTGACCTAAAATTTAAAGAGTAATAAACGGGTTGGTCCAGAGTTATTGAATGCAACAAGTTTGGGAATTATTTCTTTGTGGGTTGACAAAAGACATTCTGTAAAATGCAGGAAATCATTGACTGAAATAGAAATAGGTAAGCCTCCACAAGGGAACGCTTAGAACAAATCAACAAATGGACTCATGTGTTGCAGTACTTATTCTCAAAGGCCTCTCCTTGATCTACTGTAGCTCAGGTTTTACCTCATTTGTATCCCACCGCCACCATAACAGAAGCCTGTAAAACCTGTTTCACCCCTAGGGCAGGTGTGTCGGGAACCTCCAGGGTGTTTGTCTACCTGTGTGCGTGTGTGTGTGTGTGTGTGTGTGTGTGTTTGCGTTTTTGTAGAGACAGAGTTACAGGAAGGGAAATTATATGTGTGTAAATGCATTTGTGCTTACTTTTGCAAATAACTGTGCATGAGCAAACACATGGTCTGCAATAATTTTTCTGTTTCTTCCTTTTAAAAGGAGATGGTGAGGCCCTCAGACAATGCCAGCCCCTCCACTAACTCCTCAGAGGAAGACTACCGCAACAAGCCCAATGAGAACTCTTACTGTTACCAGCTTCTCCAGGAGCTGGACAAGCAACGCAAAAGTGGCATCCTCTGTGACGTCAATATAGTCGTCTCAGGCCAGGTGTTCCGCGCACACAAGAACATCCTGGTGGCGGGCAGCCGCTACTTCAAAACCCTCTACTGTCTGACCAAGAGCGAGGCCCAGGACCAGGCCACAGTCACCCACCTGGATGTCGCTGCAATCCAGGGCTTCTCAGTTATCCTCGACTTTCTCTACTCCGGGAATCTGCTGCTCACAAGCCAAAATGCCATTGAGGTGATGTCTGTCGCTAGTTACCTCCAGATGACAGAAGTTGTACAGTCGTGTAGGGCTTTTATAAAGGACGCCCTGAATATCAGCATCAAGCAGGAGGCTCCTGATTCAGTGGTGGTGGACTACAACAAGAGGCAGATGGTGGCCAAAGAGGGTCAGCGAGGGCTGGACCGGAAGCCAAGCAACTTCTGGGCCACGAGCATCCTATCGAAGCTATCAATCAAGGCCAGCAACAACCAAGGAAAGGAAGCAATGGAAGAAGACGAAGAAGGCGGGAGGGTAAAGGAGGAGACCAGTGATATAGAGGTGACAGTGGTTGGGGGTGAGGGCTGTGCCCTGGTCACCCCTGGAGCCTCTGGGAACTGGACCCACCACAATGACAACTCCTCTGATTCAGTAGAGACCAATGAAACACGGGCAGCAAGTGGCCAGGCGCAGGTCTTCGTCTGGAACGAGCCAGCCACAGGTGGCACTGCAGCAGCACCGGCAGCAATAAAGCGAGAGGCCCCGGACGCTGCAGCTGGAAGCGGGCGGAGGAAAAAACAGACCACCACACGACGATTTGTCTACAACTTCCCACCAGAGCCTGAAGAGGGATTCGATGAGGGAATGTTCATCCAGCCATCGGCCTCCTACCCCAGAGAGGATTTCTCTTCCCTCTCCGAAAATGCTGGTATGACACACATTTGCACCTTTAACACTTTTAGACTTGCACACCCTTCACTTCCAGTCCTATATATAAAGAGAATGAATGATGTGTCATATTTAGTACATAAAGTTTAACAACAGGCCAGGGTAAGGTAGAATATCATTAAAAGAGGTGGTTGTAGTCATTTTTATGATAGCCAATCCTGTCACACCTCTTCTTTGGCAAAGAGACGCTAAGAGAGATGTTATTAGGGAAAAACAATGGTTTAAATAATCCTCTAATCCTTTATGTCGCCCTCTTGGGTAAAAAGTTATAATTTAGCTGTAAGAGTCCTCATAATGTTCCTGATCAGCCATCTCTGAAATTGTCAAGATCTTTATACTGCTTTAAAGATACATAATAATTATAATTGCACACGTAGCCCAGGGCTACTGCTAGTTGGAGACACAGTCACCACTTATGTCAGGTTGTGTCATTAGCTAGCTTGATCCCTCTCTGCCTTTCTGTCCCACCCAACCCTGTGACCAACAGTTTAACCTTTAAATCCTGTCACGTTCAGTTTCTACCTGTTCCAGCACTCGGTTGAAGATAAATGCTCACTCAAACCCAGATACAATGTCTTTATGGCTGCATTACAGCATCAAATTGAAATATTGTAGATGTTTTTCATTTTATACATGCGTCTCCACATTTAACCTGTTCTATTGATATTTTTGGAAATCTGGCGTAATTGCCTTTATTTTAAATTAAATTGAATTTTGTCAGATGAAGAAACAGAGTGTACTGTAATGGTTTCCTCAGCAGAGGGTCACTGCAGTTTAGAGGATAACACTGTTTCATATTGTCTTCCTCTGTTTGCAGTCGTCCTCAATGACGTCCTCAATGTATTATTTTCATGTAGAACTGTGGGACAGCACTGTACTTTGGGGCTTCATTGTCTTGTGTATAACAGTCTGTTACTATATTGTGATTTACCTAATCATACCACACCCATAATCACCTGACGCTATTCTGTGTTCAGAGGCTAATCATTGGCTACCTACAGTAAGAACCACTGGCAAAATCTTATCTTATCTTCACTATCAAATTATTGAGCACAGCAATCCCACATTCGGAACAAGAAGTGTGGATTTTAAGCTTTCGATCAATATGACAGCAGGGATACGTGCTTATCAAGCATTTAACCTGCAGTGCATAGCCAGCAAGTGACTCACTGCCAGTCATGATCTCCACTAATCACTCCAGAGCGGGGGGCTTACGAAAGTTACGCCCACCTGGACTGTCTCAACCACACTGCTCTGCTGAGACTTGCTGTGAATTAAAGATGAGATGTTTCGTAATGTAAAGTTACATCCATCTCTCCTACATGAGACTTCAGATTCTATTTTAATGATTCAGGCTATTTTTACAGTGTGAAATTATATTTTAGTGTTTCAAAGATAGTACGAGAATTAAAAGTTATTCATTCATAAAATAACATCTAGATATATTTGTCCTAACCTGTGTTAGCTTGTAAATCTGCTTTTAACCTTTTTTTTTAAGTGGCTTTCACGCATTCAATCAATTTTTTAATCCCCTCTATCTTGCTCAATAAACTTTTTGCACTCCTTTTACATCTTTCTTTGTATTTACCCTTTGATAACTGCCTCTCTATGCCTTAATCTATCCATGGCTCCATCATCCCTCCATCCTCTTCAGTACATACAATGTACCGCTCTTAGTAATCTCTTCTCTCCACTCCAGCCTTCTCCTTCTGTTGGCCCCATTAAGCATGGCACTCCATAATGATATCACATATTAAGTGGAGTGGTATGGACAGGGGGGAGGGGATGTGTGAGGCACAAAGTGTGCGTAGAAAAAGAGAGAGAACTACATTTTGTATTTGAGAGAGAGAGAAACCCTCCCTAATGCAGGATAATGAAGAAAGCAGGGGAAACATTTCTTCCCTCAGGCCTCCCTAAATGCGCTTGAATGCTCTTAGTGCCTCCAACTCCTCCTAGGGCTCTTTTTTAATGCGTGTGCAAAGTGATCCAGGGTGTTGTAATAGCTCACTTAAAGACTGAGTTTGTGTGCATGTGTGCTAACTCTCCAACCGTCTTCTCTTCATGTATCTTTTGCCCATTTAGCCCCATGTCTCTATTTAATGTGGACTATTTTTCCAAATAAAGATATGGTTAAGACTTGAAGTATGCTGTTAGTCACAGTAAAAGGTTTCAAGGCAGCTGTTTACCCCTAGATTACACTTGTGTTCAACAGACCGTTAACCTCAAACAGTAGAATTCATTCATGCTGTTTAATTATAGATTTGTGAATTTATTAAGTCTCTGAAAGGCCTCGAAATCATAAAGATTTGTCCATGTAAAGAGGCCTGCCAAAAATAACCGTCTCCCTCATTGCTGTAGTCAAGAACGTTTTAAATGTCTCAAACTGACGGACTCCATATTGTTTGAAGCGTAACATGTGAGCGAGATGGTGTCCAGAGAATTTGAGGCAGAAATGTGCAACAAATTATTCTGATGCCGTTTGATGTTGGAGTGGGAAGAAGGTGGTATGCCCTTTTAGCCACTAAAAACGAACATGTGGCCTAGTTATGTATTAAACCTGTGAGATTGCCTTCACTTCTGTGGGTAGATAGTCAGCCGTGTCATTTTGTATAAAGTGCTTTTCAGTTCCTATTGTAAGTAAATTGGGTTTTTAAATAATTCTTCAGTTCCCTTTAAGAAAATGTTCCCATAGTGCTTGCTGAAGTGATACTGTGTGTTTCTTTGTCTCAGTAACGTGGTTGGACGTTCAGAGCTGTTGTAAGAAAGTTTATTTTGATTCTCTTATTCTTTTAGATCTTCCTTTGGTTACATCAAAGATATTGGACATTTTTTACTTTTCTTTAACAATGTAACTTTGTCCATCTATTACAGTGAGATGAGACAAGCTGAGAGTCTCATAAATTAAGTAGAGGCACAATGCAGGCTGCCATTTGTTTACAGTAATCTGACGTGTAGGCACAAACGAAGTGTCCGTCATATTTATGGTTTCCCCCCCCCCCCTCCCCCCCACCCTATTCTGTAGAAGTTAACTGAATAGTATTGTGTAGGAAGGAGTGGCATCCAGTTGTGTGGTGTATATGATATTATGCACTGGTGAAGCTCTTTCTGCTTTTACAGAACAATCATCACCTACTAATGAGCATCTTCACTGCCTTATTATGTAATGATTGAGTTATGTGTAGAATCAGAGCACTTAAAACCATATTAATGCCATTTTTCAGGCCATATCTTCTGGAATGTACATGAAAAGAGTTTGTGGAGCCATTTAAAGGACAGAAAGTGACTTATCAACGGTCTCAGTTTGCGACAGCGTTTCCCACAGTGTCTCCCTGCTGTCTGGCACACTCCAGCTTGCTTAGCCTTGTGTTGCACACAGTGCTCATTTGTTGTGACTCGCTCTGGATATGCGTGTCACATGATGTCTAAAATGTTAGTTATGCTTTCCTGAAATATTGCTTCATAAAGCAAAAACAAGAAAGTGTACAATTACTGATGTCTGCTGTGGCTTTTTAGATTATTCTATAAATTTAACATGCACAGTCGTGCAGAAAAGTCTAGGAAGGGTCACCATCTTGCTCGTGGGCACATCTGCACCAAAAACACATCTATGGTTATGAGGCGGCTGCTCTACAACTAGACAGGTCTCTTGTAACATTAGTTTGCTTGCATATTTCTGTTTGAGCATACTCACATTCATCCTCCAATGTTCACTGTCCCAGTTTCGTGCAGTGATGTCACTTGTCGGGCTTTCATTTAGCTTCAGTTTGATTTGTGTGGTCATGCTTCACGGATGGAAACGTAGTAGTTCAAATGGTAATTCTCTTCTGCCACAATGTTTATCATCCTTTTCCAAATGTGTGTCTTTTAGTCCCCCCCCCCCCCACACACACATTTTTTAAAAACATGACATTCAATTTGCAACTAACAATTGTTTCTTCAATTATTATAATTTAGAAAATGCTTGTCACAGTTTTTTGATGTCTTCTTCATATTTTGTCATACAAACAATGCAAAACTCAAAGATATTTAATTATTAACTGAGGAAAGCAGCAAATCTTCATGTTTTGTGAGGTGGAACTATCAAATGTATGACGTTTTTAGATTGAAAAATGTAGTCACACCATTATCGCTTTGTCTGAAATTTGACATTAACACAACATGACAGTGCTTTTTTTTCTTTAACCTTATTTTTTAATTTAAATATTTGTAATGATTTGCCAGAAAAGAAAAAATGGCGGGGAGTAGAGGTAGCTGGTGTTGAAGGCTGACAGTTTACAGAGTCGTAGGATGATTAGTGTTGTGGAAAATAAGAACAGTTGGAAGTGGAGGATGGTTTCAAGGCTCTAAGTGCTTTGCCATCACAGTCTGCTCTTACCACGCTGAGCCCACAGCCAACACTCGCAGCCAATAAATTCTTAGGTCTTCTCCAAACAGGACTGTTGGATTGTTTAAAGGGTGAGTGCTGCACACAGACAGAGATCAGGTGAAACGCATTTCCGTACACACTAGTCTCTGTTAAAGCGTGCACACAAACGCACACCCATGCACTATAACTACCCCCAATCCCTGAGAGGTGCAAAGCCGCCGGGGGCTGTCCCTTCTCTCCCTAATCCACTCTAATGCACTGGGGCTGTCCTCACTATTCCAAATATTGACCCAGGGAGAATGGACACACACTCTCTCACACACACACACACACACGCACGCACACAGGGGCGTGTCTTTGATGGCCTCTAAGCGCTGATGCTGGAGGAACCGGACACGCACACGCAGGTGCTCACACACAAGTACTTACAAAAGCTGAGTGTAAGCTGAGCCGGTGTGTGGGCTTGACTTTGTCATTCTCTAATTAACCCCTTCCCAGCTGGAGTCCTGTTTGTTGCTCCAGCCTGGGGAACGCACTGCTTTAAATATAGTAGGGCCCTGTGTGTGTGTGTGTGTGTGTGTGTGTGTGTGTGTGTGTGTGTGTTTGCCGATGTTGTTAACTGAAACTTCCATTGTTTCAGGTGGGGGCCGGTTAGTTACGTACACAAGGCGTTCTGAGGTGTGCACCCCCCAGGCTCTCAACCACCTCTCATCTCTCTTTCTCCCTCTTGCTTCTCTTGTCCCCTCCCCCTTTCCCAGAGCTGGCCAATCAGATCCAGTATAGCATCATCCAAGACATACAGCAAGGGGAGTCCTGGGAGAATGGTAAGATGCCGCACTCGCTAGACTGCAACTAAAGAACAGGATGCTTCAGTGCTCTTTTAGTATCATGCACCTTTTAAAACTAGTGTGGGCAGTCCATTCAGTGTGTCTTCTTTTTTAATAAAAGAACAGACAAATACAAAATGAATCAAAATCATGATCTACAGAATCCCCCTGTCAGTCTGATTACAAAAGATAGAAATGGATAAGTCGAAGCATAGAAGTGTCAGTATGCATGCTGAAGTCTGCTGTTGGTGGACACCATTTTCTAACATTTCACTACATAAATACATTTAAAACTATGGATGGTGACAAAACTGATTTTTTTTTTGACAAACATCAGTGCAAGTCCTGTATAACTTCTTATAAGTGTACAGTTTTTGCAGTTGGTATACTAAAAATGACATACTTAACATTTTAGACAAAGACAGTGCAGTGTAGATAGTGTACTTTTTGTATGTAGTGTAGGATTGAGACACAATGTTGATGAACAGTGTTATGCATCTTTTCTCTTTGATGATACCAGAATTTATTATTATTACAACTTTAATGATGATGATGCTTTAAGGGTCATGCACAGGATTATGTAAATAAATGGATAGATGGATGACTAGTGCTACTATATGTCCACCAATTTGTACCACATCATCTTGTGTGTCAGTGGACAGAGGAAATTAGTGCTACAACTAATGGTTATTTTTATTATTGATTAATCTTTGATTAAGAATTTGATAATCAGTTATTTTCTCAAAATAAATATGATGTAATATGAATATATCTATCAGTGCCAAGATGTAACCACCGACTAACAGTCCATAACCCAAACATATTCAGTTTATTATCACAGAGTACTAAACAAAAAATATTCACACTGGAGAAGCTTGTTGAAAATAGATTAATTAATTAAATAGTCAATTGATTAATTGGCTAATTGTTGTAGCTCTACAGGTAACCAGTGTCACTGACATTTGACCAAAGTCAGACGTAGTTGAGAGTTCAGTAGAAAAGGGGTGAGGAAGACATTGAAGAAGAGGCTCTATTGTAAATCCGCCATTCAGCTAAATGTGCCACAAAATGTAAGAATCCAATTTTGTGCATAAAACTTTAGTTTCAGTTTGCACCCGTTGGTCTATATGTGTTGTTTGCTCTATAAGTATGCATAGGTGAACACTTAATCTCATCCTAACTTTCTAAAGCATGCATTTAAGGTCATTTTCAACAAGTTAATATGATCTCTGAGGTCCCCAAAAACTTGTCTGAAGTTTTTTGCTGAGAATACCACTGAGACTATATATACTACTGTATTTTAGCAGGCCTCTGTTTCAGTCCTGTTCTCGATGGGTTCTTTCTGTGTCTATGCAAATGAGCTGCTGCTCCCCACACCCCACTCAGGAATTGGGTGTGGCTTTCTGGCCGTGATACAAAGTGAGACTGCATGACAGCATCAACGGAGACCGAGGGCGTTATTTCGTTCGGTTCAAATGGGGCTAAACCTTCACACATTTTAGTTCAGTTTATTTCGGTTCAAATACACATGTACTAACAGGGCAAACAATCATATGTCCTTGTCCTTCATCTCCACCAGAACTAGTGAAAAGTCAAAAGGGAAAAACAAAAAGAATAAATAAATAAATAAATAAAACAGTTTCTGACCAAAAATGTGTAGGTAAAGGTCAATATTGTTGCAATATTGACTGTCCCTCCATATTGCAACAAAAGTCACCACATGCAACAGGTTAGCCTGCTAAATAAACATTAAAACAACATAAAACATAGCAGATTTTAAAGTTTCCTTGTTTGAAGGTCAAGCACATCTGATAATCGATCGATCACACACATTTTTCCACATTTTTTAGTTCTAGACGTTTCAATCAAAACATACATGAATCCAACAAATGTTCTCTTCCTTAGATGATGGGAGGACGTAAAGAGTGTTATGTTGGTTCTTGCAGCTAACAACAGAACTATGATTGAGTTCAGAATTGGATTCAGTAGGTTTAGAGTAGAGAGGAAGCCAAATTCAAACAGTGTTTTTGCATACACATTTACTGAAAAATTGAGCAGATGAAAAAGAGAGAGGACAGTTCTCATAGTTTGTTGTTTTCTAGACACACCAGGGGCACACATTAACATAAAATAGATACAAGAAAGAAAGTGTAATGCAAAAGAAAGAAAAGGTGTTTTATTGTCGCTTATTGCACATCCACAAAATGCATCTTCACTGCACACACATGCACACACACACACACACACACACACACTCGCACCAACAGGGAATACACAGGTGACCTGCTTCTCATCAACACTCTCCCCTCCTCCCTCTTCCCCCTAGCAACCTGCCCTGACAACGCCTCTGTTGTGTGCTCCCTGGCTCAAACAAAAGGCCCAGGCCCTGTTACCCCATTCTCTCTCTCACCAGTGAAGACTATCACACTGTTTGGAGCCTTTTCAAAATCAATAGATTGTCTGCAGTAGCTCCTTTTTAGCATAAACGTCTGAGATGGTGAATGACAAACATAGTGGTGTGAGGGCATGTTGAGTTCTCCCTTTTTTTATACACTGTAATAAAAACGTGCTGGTACCATAAGCTCTGGCTGTTAGTTAGTGTAATAGCCAAGCATGAAGGGAATATATGTTGTTCATGTAAACCCGTGTTTAGTTATTTAGTTTTGCAGGAAATCTCTTACACTTCCAGTGTTTGGTTGTTGCTGTTGAGCTGTAGCCATTTCCGTGCAACATAATGCAGTTTTATGTATGGAATTGAATTAGTAGCTGTTTTTCATCATTTGAGCGGAGGCTTTCGAGTTGCAATCACAGCTGTTACATTAACAATCACATTGATTTCTTTTTTTTTTCCCTTTACAACAAACTGAATTATTTTGGCCGTCCATGTTGATGTCTGCTAATATATCTGTGGCCCTTTCATTACCATGGTGACACCTCCCAACATCATTAAAGTTGAGCTGCAGTTACTTAGCAACAGTGACAGAGCTGGATTGAGAAGTTAACATGGCCGCCACTGTAATCTGTTGCATCTCTACAGTTTAATAAACTTCAGTAGCGACCGTTGATGTATGGCAAAAAGCTCCTAAATCGGTCTGTGGTTGTTTTCTCTCTCTAATGGCCGCCGCATCCTAACTCAGTGATTTGATAAACAGGATATTGGTTCCTGACACACCCCTCAGAGGATTTATAGATGCAAATGTAGCTGTTATCATTATTGTTTTGTTCCATCTCAAGCTTATTTAAAGTAACTTCTGGTCTAATCAAATTGAAATTCTACCTAAAGTCACATTTTAAGAGTAGATCACACTTCTATAAAGCAAAGCACATCTTGCATCACATCTTCCTTGCTGTTTCTTGCTGACATTTCTCTTCCTGTTTGTGTTTTTCTTTGTCTCTACCCAGGCGAGACCTCACACCTAGCCCTCAATAAGCTCAAGTGCCCCCACTGTAACTACATCGCCAAGCACCGGCGCACGCTCAAGAGGCACCTGATCATCCACTCGGGCGTGCGCTCCTTCAGCTGCGACATCTGCGGCAAGCTGTTCACCCGCCGAGAGCACGTAAAGAGACATTCCCTGGTGAGTTTACACATATACACATACATTATCCTCTCCTTTTCTCCTGTAGCACCATGTGATGCGCTTCCACCTATCGGCTGACAAACACTACAGCGTTTTAGCCATCTTTGCCTGTTGCCTCCACCCCATGGTGAAGAGAAGAAAAGTTTAAGAGAGAAAGTTTAGTAAGAAGTCTGGCCTTGATATCTATCTTCTAATGTAGGATGGATCTCACAAAGTGGTATGAAACATTTGTGACTGTGATTTGTGAGACTGCCTCATTATACATGTGCTTAAAAATCAGGATACATAACAGTACTGACAGCAGGCAGTGTCTTATTAAATACTAATGTAATCTGAACTGTTTAACTGAGCTATACTGAACTGAACTGAACTGAACATCAGACTGTTGGATAAAGAGCATTTTTCATTTATACCCAAGCTAGTGTGGGGATAAAAATGAAAAATGCAAGTCTGAATCCCTGTTCCTTTTGAATAATGTAATAATTGAGAAAGTCTCTATGAGCCTTTAAATGAATGTTTGTCTCTTTGGAAAATCCACTTAATCACTTTCTTGCTAAGAGTTAAATGAGAAGATCAAGACTGCTCTCATGTCTGTACTGCTAATATGAAGCTGCAGCTAGCAGCTGGTTAGCTTAGCTAAGCACACAGACAAAAAAACAGGGGGATAATCATACAGTATGAGCACATGAGTGGTATCAGTCTTCTCATTTAGCTCTCAGTAACAAAACGTACCAGCAAGTTCCCAAAGTGTGGAATATCCATTAAATCGCCAGCGACCAGTGAGCCCAGACTTCAAAGGATAACTAACCTGATTTCACTTCCTCTACCAAATTCCTTTCACAGGTGCACAAGAAGGACAAAAAGTACAAGTGCATGGTGTGCAAAAAGATCTTCATGCTCGCAGCCAGCGTGGGAATCCGCCATGGCTCGCGGCGCTACGGCGTGTGCGCGGACTGTGCCGACTCACACCAGGCCACTCAGGAGGGCCTGGACGCCATGGAGGGCATGGAGTTTCCTCGCGACGAAGACTTCGAAGGGGAGGAAGGGGAGGACCTGGAGGGGGAGGAGCCTACTGACAACGACCAATCAAATTGGGGTGAGGGCAACACTGGTGCTGCCCTGGAAGAAAGAGACTAGATTTTAACAAGCTTGAGAAACAAAAATAAAAATAAGTTGATGTTTAATATATTATGTACACAAAAACTAGCTGGTAAACAATCAACTCCAAAGTGCTATCAAACCTTGAGGTTACTTAATTGTGCAAGTATATGACAAAGAGTTGGATTTTTAAAAAAAGCTTTGGTAGAGTGGGAACTCCAAGATGTACAGATTTTATTATTGTTAAAATGTGTCCAACGCTGGGCCCAGCGCCCACCAGAGAAAGATTCTAATGTCGAATAATATGATAAATCAGGTTTTTTGGTGATGTATTTTTATTTCCTGTTATTTGGGGCAGAGTTGGGCAGGGTGATGACATAGTTTTGAGTTGGGGTAGGCCAATCATCTAAAAAAAAAAGAAAAATGTTAATTATTTAATTTATGAAGAGAGGTTATTATGGTCTTATCAAATGCTATAATTTTTATTTCTGTTGTTGGTAAGCAGAGGCACAATAATGGCTGTTGCCTGCTGCTTAATCTGAAAGTATATTGCTTGGTGCTTGTAGAAGTACATGGAAGAAGAGCATTATTGCAGACAAGAAGGTTTTTAACTTTCTCTGTAGAATCTTGTTTAGATGCGCTAAATATTATTATATTATTCTTTTCTCTTTTTTTTTTTTCTTTCCCTGCACAAGTCTTGGAACCAAAAAATCTGTTTTGTGACTCTAATGTATTGCAGCCATATTTATGATTAATTTAAGAGGGCTGTGATATTGTGCCAAACAGACCGCACACCAAGATTTAGCAGGAAACAAAAACTACTGAATACGCTTTTTAAAAAAAAAGACAAAAAAAAAAAGACAAAGTGAGGTTTTTCGTTAAGCGGGGGAAAAAAGATGAATAAAAAAAGTACAAGGGGAAATGTTATTGCTAGCTTTATACAAATCACAGCGTCACAGTAACACTTTATTGTTATTAAACAAAAGCATTTGACTTTCACTTAAAGCTTGAATTTTGCCAAATGATGAAACGTTTGGTGCTGTAATGCTTGTCGCAGAATACTGGACCTACAGGCTATATATGATGTTTATAATCATAAAGCTTAAACTGACTCAGTTATACATATGTAATCAGCTTAAACTATAGAACACTGTTGTGCTACGGCGACTATCAGGTATGCTTTGCCATTGTTTTTAAGCTTTTATTTTATTTAATGCACATACATACATACATGCATACATTCACACATACATAAACACACACACACACATACCATTTTGTAGAACTACCGGCAGTACTTGTAATTGACGTTATGAGGACCTAAGTGGACATCAATACCTGTATACGTTTGTTTATATTTGGTACTGAGTTATATAGTAAATACAGTATATATATATATTTTGAATCACTTGAACGTTGGCTGTGAGGGGAAGAAAGTGTGCAGAAAATCATGATGTGTGATGTTTAAAGTCTGAAAGAACTCCATTTTTCATGTGTAAAAGGTATACACAATGTCATCGGTTTAATTTGATGTAAGTTTTTTTGTTTTTTTATATATATATTTTTTTTTTAGGTCTGCCAGGTAGGAAAAACACTTTGTTCCACAAAAAGTGAAGCTCTATGGCGCCTCATAGACATGCACTTACTTTTGCGTTCATGAGAATAATTTCTTTTTGTGTTTCTTTTGCTTCCCCAAAAGCGGGTCTGAATGGAACTATAAAAAAAAAACTGTTGTGTCTTTCTTCCAATGCGCAACTTTTTTTATTAGACATTTTGTTTTGTTATTTAATATTATATATATATTGACTCCAAAATGCAATCACGACTGTTAATTTCTATTTGTCCAACCAAAATTGTTGTTTTTAATTATTGTTGAAATATAATGTATGAGAAAAGCCAGGTGAAAACTTGCTTAGTGTAGAAAATCTTTGCTTGTGTCTGTAACTGTTGAGATTTTTAAATGTTTTTATGCTACAGAATCATTCACTTTACCCTCGATACATACTTTGTTTAATTTTTGTCCTTTTCCACAGATGTCTCCTTTCTCCTTTTTTTTTAAATTTTATTTCATTAAGCACATATTTTCTAAAGAAACATGGATTGTTTGCGGGTTAAAACCTTGGAACAGCAGTATCTGTTCATATGCAGTGGAATATACAGTATGTACTGAAGTGCTAATGATACAGAAGATGTATAACTTCCCTTTACTCTCAGTGGAAGAAGATATATTTTAAGTCGTAGAGATCTTCATCCTCTTTGTGTCACTTTTACCTTCAAATCACTGTGGGATGGGCTATATTATGGATATATATATATATGTTGAGAATATACAAGATTAAATATATATATATATATATGAAGAAAATATTATTTAACTAGTGGATTTACTTAATGAAACACATTGACAGTCAGCTCTACAAACCTCCCGGGCGTGGTGGTTTATTTCCGTGAACATTAACCTTCCACTTTCTCTCTCTGTTCACGCTGTGTGCTCGTTCATCACACCATCCTGTTGTCTTGTTTGTTCTTTTGATACTATTTACCATCCTACTGATTTTACTGTAATGAATGAAACTCAAAACTATGATGTATCATTTTGGATTTTATGCTGTATTTGTTATATGGACACAAACGTTAAAAAAAAAAACTAAAAAAAAACCACACACAAAAACGAAGCAAAAACACTACAGATGTAAAGCAGAGGTTTTTTTTCCCCAGCTGTATTTTTTTACGCTGTTGCAGAAGGTTGTATTTTTCAATTTCTCTCGAACTTTAACAGTGATGCAAAACTAGGGCCGCGCCTCAGTGCTCTCCGAACACAAAGCAAATTCAGGTTACTCTTTTTACGTTTTTATCAAAGGTTTTCAAAGATGGAACTACATTCTCCTTTTTTCTGTCTGAATTGTACTACTGTTCCTCTCTATACTACATTTTAAGAATAAAACTTTGATATTGCTTTAAACTTTTTGTCTACTTAAAGTTTGTCATTTCTGTTTTTGAGAAAATGAACACAAAAAAAATCACCAAAGCCTGCAGCAACAAACATTTTCTTTTCAAAGAGATGCTGATCCATGAAGCTTGATCAGGTTTGCCAATTTATACCTCATATAACAGCACAGTGTACATCTATTTTGGTGACATGAAATGAGTCCAAGCTGGAACCATCTTCTCTGGAAAGCTCTCTTGTCCATACACTTGTCCTCACATCCTTTGGCACAATCATGGAGTGAAAAATTGTGACTCAAAGCAATGTGTGCAATTCTTAAAATCAGTATTTAATGTTGCTTTCACACAATTCTAATGCTGAAGTACAAATATCTCCAATTGAGTTGCATTAGTCTCACTGGTCTAAATGCATTACTGTTTTCATTTGAACTGTGTTCAAGATGTTCAGATGTGTTTTTTTATGAGTGTAAATCCTCACATGCAACATCTAAACCAATCAAGACCTTTGATTTCAATCATTTGGTTTTCTTTTGTTATAAAATTTGTCATAGAATTATCAATTTACTTTACTGATGCAACTCATGTACTCATTTCTCAAACAAACACATTTACACTACACAGGGTGAAAGTCTTACATAAGTTGGTGTGAATATGGAGCTGACAGACATCAGAGAGGGACAAAAGACACAGAGGACAGATGGAGACAAACATGCTGCATGTGAGGACACCACAGCTGGGAGGGCAGAGCCAGATATGAGCCAGATGAAATTATTTACATAGTATAGTCAATAGTCTTTCTTTTTTTCTCTCCTTTACACCTGCAGGTTGAGACCCACAATATCATGAGATAACAACAACAATAATAATAATAATAATGATAATAATAATAATAATAATAATAATAATAATAATAATACAAATAGTTCTGACAATGTTTTTTCAAGCTTTCCTCAAATGTTTGCTTTACTTCCTGGGGATTAGTGTCATTCTGCCTCTAAAAGTTAATCAAAAATAAATAAGTCATTAACTGGTAGACCTGGGTCCCAGGTAGACTTTGCTTTAATTGAAGGGGTCACACAGGCCAGAAAAGTTGTGAAAGATTTCTAGAAGGTTCTTTTGACATTGTTGACATGTTGTGACTTGAGAAATCATAAATGGTGACAATGATGCACTTTATTGAATCTAAGTTCGGTTTAGTTTATTTAGTTGATTTTATTTATTAATTTGTTAAAATAACAAAATAAAATCTATTAAATAACTGAAAACTTTAAACAAAAAAAACATTAAATGTTCAAAAAGGGCTTTTTTTTATAAATCAGCTAAAACACACTAGTGAAAAAAACACACTGCAGTCACTTTTGATACAGGAGTTACATATTTGTGTTGTATAAGAGTCCACTAACTGCCTGCAGCCTGCACAGGGACACTTCATACTGACACACCTGTGGTTAAGGGATAACAACAGGGTGACAGCATACAGCTGCAATAACTCATTCCTGGTGATAAGAATATATTTTTAGAGCCTTACACTTCCCTGCACAGCTTCAGGTCCAATTTATACGCTGCTTTGTGGTCTGTTACATTCCTTCTTTTTGAGGAAGAAGAAAAAAAGACGCTGAATGCAAATGATCCTGTCTTCTTTAAATATTCCAATAAACATCTGATGTGTCTTTGATCCATCAAGTATGCTGGTTTTCTCTCTAGCCTCAAGAGAGTGATTTCTGCTGATTTGTGGACTTTGTTATTTTAGGATGAAATAACTTTTTAAACAGTGAACTCAACCTCCTTTAAAAGCCAACTTGCTGCCACCTGCTGTTCAGACTCAGATTAAAACATCACTGGCTGACAGCAGGTGGCAGTATTTGTCTTTGCATTTCACCCTGAACAGTCAAACCATAAACTCAGCTGCAGCTTCAGGTATTAAGGGAGGCCAATGAAAGGATTTATTGATGAGTTGATGAAATATGGTAACCCGGGGCTTGTGGGTTTTCACCAGTTGAATGCTTTGTGACAGTGATTTGCCTGAATTGGTGCAGATAAGATGATTATTAATGTTTAAATTCTTAAATACAAAACAAATTTGAACCTAGCTCAAATTTAGGTGTAAAATTAAGGTGCATCATATTTTATTTGTCATTAACTCATTTTCATATTTCATTTTGCTTTCTAGTGTTGTAATCATATTCTTAGCTTGTTTTAAGTAATGTGATGAGCTGGAGGAAAGATGTGCATGTAGACTGACAACCAAATCACAGTATTAGTTAAGGTTCATGGAAAAATCCTAAACAGCTTCTCTCACAAACTTCCTGTCAGATTTCTTCTTTTATCCGTGTGTTCAGACATTAGAAACATACAGAAAACCACCTAAGGTAGCCATGTAAACACCTTAAAAGCATCAAATATGTTATATTACATCTTCCCAAGCATGCATGATGAGCAGAATTATAACTTTGGCATATCAACATGCACAGGTTTGTCAAACAGGACCGTGCACCCGTTTGTAACAGTCAGATTTACTGTAAGTATCCGTTACAGTTTTCTGTGATAATTTATCTAACATTATCTGAGCGCCTGAATGCAGCAAATTCCACCAATTTGACTTTGAGACTGTAGCAAATGCAAAGAATGCATTAAAAGTGCCCATGTCTGTTTGTCACGCTGGTTTTCTGTGGTACATGTTGTACTGTAAGTGTAAACAGTGTACGAGTCTCAGTTTATTATACTGTGTTTATTTCCTCGTGGGCATGAGCATGTATATGTACACACACAGAGGTAGTCATCAAACATTGGCCTTGTGGGCAACCGCACACTGCTCTATTCTCTTTGCTGTGTGTGTGTGTGTGTGTGTGTGTGTGTGTGTGTTCATGTGCATGAGCCTCCTTCCTTTTCACAGGCACTTTTTGTGTGGGTGTCTGTCAGCGGTGTTGTCTGCAGGCAGGCCCCCATTGTGTTGAACCACTGCTCCTTATTGACACAGGGCCCCTGGCGCTTCGTGTTCCCATGGCCCCCCAGCCACAGCGGACGGAAGGCAGAAACCGGAGCCCCGGACCTGGGGAGAGTTTGTTTGCACTCTCCTTTCACTCCCCTGGTGCTCCTGGAGCTCCTGTCCATGGGGACAGGGCTAAACGGATGGCGACATAGTGCAAGTGTGTTTGTGGTTTGTATGCAGGGGAAGTTTGGAGAGCAGGGGTGTGTGTGTTTGTCTGTGCATATATGTGTGTGTGTTTGTTAATATCTACGGTGGTGAGACAGGTAATCATGTGACCACAGCTGCAACCTCTGTGCCACTCATTGTGTGTAGGTTTGTGGTGTGGTTTTGACCGTCACAGCGTACTGGTCGTTTGCTGCCATCTGAAGTGATTTGATGGTTCACAGTGACGCGCTCAGAGGTCAAAGGGAGAGCAAACATTAATGGAGCAGATTATTCTCTGATCGCTATTATCTCCTCAGTGACCTCCTGTGACCCAGCGCTGGTGTTGAGACAAATCTGGTTCCCATGGGTTAAGTGTTCCCAGCAGGATGGCTTAATGCTGCGCTCCACATGGCCTGCGTTCACCCTGCAGCTTTTGAAAATGACTTTAGTGTGGGAGAGCAGCATTTTATCATCATAGACAGGACACACAGGCTACAAATCTTTGAACTCTCCACCTTAAAGTCAAAATGACACAGTAGTCCAAGTGTCTTTAGCTTATTCAATGTGATGTATTTTTGAGTGACACTGACCATGTAGGCAGGATAAAGAGTCTAGAGATTTAAATCAAGTTATTGTGATTTGATTGGATCACTCCAACATGGGCGGGGCTCTGAAAACATGGAGCAATGGAGCTGTGGAGACACATAGAGCTACTGAGGACTGCAGTAAGAGGAAGAGGGAGAAATTAATATTTAAAGAACAACCATGCTTTTTTTTAAGTGAGTTTTTGTTAACTAAGGGCCAAACACACAGCTTGAACTATAAGTCAGAATCAGATTTATTTGCCAAGTACAAGGAACAGTTGACATCTGTGGTCCAGATGTCAAGCAAAAAACATGAACATTAACCCAATGGTCTAAAAAAGTCAGGGACAATAATTTAGAAATTCTGTGTAGTGGGGTGGACTGTGTGCTTGCATATTGACATGATAAAAAAAATGTGTGTGTGTGTGTAAAAAAGCAGAATTCAAATAGAAGCATAAACCCCAATGGGTGTGTATTAATTGGATTTATATGTACAGTTAGGAATTCCAATAAAATCTATATACATCTACACAGCACAGGAACAGACAAAGACACAGTATACACATGTGTATTGAATTTGATGTTTTCTGGCGCACCACAAGCTATCTATGAGCCCCCGTGTTCAAGACGAGTCATCAAAAATGTTTACAAGATGAGATAGAGGGATTTTGATATGAATCTCTTTCTCTGTTTTTTTTTTTGTTTTCGTGTTTTGGTGGGCATAATTGTCACACAGTAAGAAATAACAGTTCATGCACGGACACAGAGATATAAATCAAAAATCCACAATTGTCTTTAAACATATGCAGCAGTCAACTTGCATGTGACCAAAAATATGATGCATCCTTGAGTTTGGGGATTTCATTCCTTCTGTAAACATGATGTAGAATAATGAAACGTTTTATTAAAGTAATAAAAAAAAAAGTTCAGTTCAGCATCTGTGAAGGATTTCTACTGCAGTGTGCCGGCAGAGTGCAGCAAAAATGGAAAAAGTCCCACCAAAATGTTTCTAAATTTACATGAGATATGTGAACTTTTTTTGGTTGTTGTTCAAGTTCAATCATGTAGAAACTGGATTCAAAATGCATCGTTCACTACACAAAATGTTTTATCTTGTGTAAATAATGAATGATTTCTAGATATTAGGTCACTTTTAGTACTGTTAAAACCTAAAAGCAGTTCATATCTTGACCTATATAGCAAAGGTTGAGCTGTACTGTTTGTTGAAATGTAACCAAATCAAACTGTTAAAAAAATGCAGCTCAGACTGAACCTTTACTCCACAAAACGTTGAAATACTTCCTGAAGGAGTGTCTGGGCAGAGGAGGTGATGAAAAACATTTGCTTATGAAATAAAATGGGGGTTTGTGGGGGTGGAGGTGGGATTGCTCCATCCATCCGGCTGAAGCTTGGGGCAGCGGGGTGTGTTTCCAGAGTGTGTGTGTGTGTGTGTGTGTTTATGGCAGGAGGAAACACACGCATTGTTGAGCTGGCGGGTTCCACTGTGTGAACCTGGCAGGGGCATACGAATAAACACACACACACACATACACACACACACGAGAGGAGGCATTACCATGTGAAAACGAAAGGGACAATTAAGATGTTGAGAGTTTACTGGCTTGTGGTATGGTGGCCTCTCTCCTGTCCTTTCCCTTTCAGCCTTGCTTTATTTAGGGCCACCAACTCCAGGACACTGTGTGTGGAGGAGTTTGTGCCAAATATAAACTAGCCACCTCAGGCTTCCCTCACTCTCTCTCTCTCTGGGTGACAGAAACGTGTGTGTGTGTGTGTGTGTGTGTGTGTGTGTGTGTGTGTGTGTGTGTGTGTGTGTGTGTGTGTGTGTGTGTGTGTGAGTGTGTGTATGTGTGTTTTTTTAATCCTTTAATGTTTACAGATGAGTATCTGGGTTTATGATTATGTCTGTTAATACAGCCACACACACTCATGTCATGTTCATACTTGCTTTTTATTTGAAGGATCACAGTTTTTTTTTAATCTTCTCTCTCTCTCTCTCCCTCTCTCTCTGTGCGTGTGTGTGTTCCTGAAGGTCTGCCTGCATCTGTTCATGACCGTGTGTTTGTTTATAAGCATCTGTCGGTGCGTGTGTGGGAGAGCATGTGTGTGTGAGAATGTGTACACATACCGTATCATCTCAGCGTGTGTCCCAGGGAGTCTTCGATGTCAAGAAGTGACAACGTGTGTGTGTGTGTTTGTGTGTGTGTGTGTGTGTGTGTGCGTGCGTGTGTGTGTGTGTCTGTCTGTGTGTGTATGCGTGTGTGTATGCATGTTGTGTGTATGCATGTGTGTGTGTGTGTGTCTAAGGGAAGGTGCTGGTTCCCACAGCTCAGATCTAATTCAGCTGTAACTCAATCTCCGTGTGAGTGCCGCTCCTCCAGTGCTCTCCTCTCCCTCTGGAGTGTGTGTGTGCGTGTAGGCCTACATGTGTGTGTATGTGTGTGTGTGTGTGTGTGTGTGTGTGTGTGTGTGTGTGTGTGTGTGTGTGTGTGTGTGTGTGTGTGTGTGTGTATGTTGGGCACTGAGACATTTCCCCTCTCAGACCCCTTAGGATCAGTTTACTGTGTCAATACCAGGAACTTGACGGCAGCAGCAGCAGCAGCAGCAGCCACGTTGACGCACACACACACACACACACACACACACACACACACACACATTTACAAACCAGACACCTATAGTCCAGAGTTCCGTGAGGTTATGGGACATAAGTAATGCATATTTGTTTGTGTGTTTGTTTGTGTTTGTGTATGTGTATGTGTGTTTTTTTACAATGACACAATTCCCTCCCACTAGCTGAGTGCAAAGGAGGGATAAAAAGGTGTTGAACTGATATTTTAACCCTCTCAGCAATGTGTATGACATGTCTTGTAAGCAGAGATCTTAGAAAATAGACCCTGGATGTGCCACATAGCTGTGTATCAGTATCTGGCATTGACTCATTTAGGGGACAATTAAGTGTTAGTCTTTAAGATTAGAATTGATAAAATATTGTATTCACTCACTGTCATTTGTAACCTAATTTAACCTCTTCAAATACCTGGGTCAAAAAAAACTTGTATGTCAGATGAAGTTATTTTTGAGTATCTAACCCAGTCCTGAAAATGAAAATATAATTCATGGCTGACTGACACACGTACTAACTTTGTCATGAACCTAGAAATGGAGGTTAAGTCTTACATTCTCACGAAATATGTAAATATAGTAAATGACACCTGTTGAATGTCAGTGATAAAATGCTTCTTCTACTTTTATTTATGTGACATATTTTAGTTTTAGTTCAATTGATATCTGTGTATATCTAAGGTTCAGTAACTGGTGTAAGCAGATTATAATACACATTTATAATGAATACAGATAACAGCTTTGAGTAACAGATGGAGAAAAGATAAAAAGCATTAAGTGCAATCATGTCCTGCCTCACATTCCAAACTGTTTACATACCATATTATTCAGTTAGCAATTATAACCATGTACAAAACTTAATATGTTTTTTTTGTTTCAATAACTATATTGTTAGGTACCAACTACTGCAGGATGTTTGATTGCTAATGTTGGATTTAATTGTACGTATTTATAGTAATAAACGCAATCCTACCATGGCAACAGAAAATACTTATTTCCACTTAGCTGGGAAGTAACTGCACATTGAAACACCTTAAAGGACCAGTGTATTTGATTTAATGGCGAAAGCAAAAATGGAATGTTAAATTCATAAGTATGTTTTAAGAATTCTTGTGGTTTCGTTACACCAGAATGAGGCCGTCTTTCAAGCAGACCGCCATGTTGCACAGCCATGTTTCTGCAGTAGCCCAGAACGGACAAACCGAACACTAGCTCTAGAGAGAGTCTTTAACGTTTTGTTGTTTGTGTTGATCTTTTTGGCCAATGTAGGTTCTTCTACACAGCTGGATGGAGATCAGGAAGGGGATTCATTTGGTTGCAACTTGCAACCTCACCACTAGATGCCACTAAATCCCACATGCTGGTCCTTTAAAGTTCATAGCCAACACTGAACTGTTTTTAGTGACTGCACAAAGGATAGGCTACTAAATTGCAAGTAACCATAGCAACAACACTCCCTGCCTCACAGTTACAGTTACTCTTGCAAGTAAACCAACAAAAAACAAACTTAAAAGAAATGGGTGATAATTTAAAACAGTCTTCAGTGTGCTTATAATTTCTTATGTTGGAACATTTTCATCTTGGGCAGGAATGCTTGCAAAACCTGCCTCAATTCCAACAACTGAATTTAATGTTACAATTTGCAGTGATCACTTGGCTTAAGAGCTATTATAAAGGTTTAATTAAGAGGTAAAGATATTGAGAGAAGGAACAGTCAAGTTGAATTATCTGAAGTGTCCTTAGGCCTGCTGCGACTAGAGAAAGAAGAAAGTGAGGAGCAAAGGAGGGGGTGAAGGATGGAGGGGGCTGCTTCAGACAGAAAACAAATCCAAACAGATGTGAGCGAGTGTGGGAGCACTGTGTGTGTTTGTGTGTGTATTTATGTGTGTGTGTGTGTGTGTGTGTGTGTGTGTGTGTGTGTGTGTGTGTGTGTGTGTGTGTGTGTGTGTGTTGGGGATCAGGCAGGCAGGG
The DNA here is from genome assembly GCF_027409825.1 of Scomber japonicus. Classification (NCBI taxonomy): domain Eukaryota; kingdom Metazoa; phylum Chordata; class Actinopteri; order Scombriformes; family Scombridae; genus Scomber; species Scomber japonicus. Next base: position 16,236,137 of record NC_070592.1, read on the forward strand.
AGGGTGTGTGTGAGAGCGCGGCTGAAAGCATGTGGGAGTGTTTGTGTGAAAATAAGTGTGTGTGTGTCTGTGTGTGTGTACCATTGTTCATGCAAATGCTGGTGCCCCATGAGTTTTAATGTTCAAGTGTTTATACAGTGATTGGTGTGCATTCAGCACTTTGTTATTGCTGTATTCATGCAAGTGTGTGTGCGTTGTGTACTGACTGAATAGCATGCGGTAGACCAGGCAGGAGGAATGCTTGTTAACTGTGTGTGTGTGTGTGTGTGTGTGTGTGTGTGTGTGTGTGTGTGTGTGTGTGTGTGTGTGTGTGTGTGTGTGTGTGTGTGTGTGTGTGTGTGTGTGTGTGTGTGTGTGTTTAAGGCCAGGAGTTTGGGATGCTACTGTGGCTAAAGGTGTTGTTGTTAGTCTTGTTAACAACTCATCCGTTGCTGCACACGCACACACAACCAGTTTCATCTGTTATGTAAGATGATGGCTCTCTGTCCCGCACACAACAAACTGACACACTTACATGCGCGCGCACGCACACACACACACACACACACACACACACACACACACACACACCAGTGAACTGTGACATTAAAGATTCAGGCTTTGCTCTGTTGGCCTGTTCACTTTAACTCCTGGATGAAGCTTTTCGACTATAAACATTGATTATTTAATCTAAAGGAAAACACTGTGTAACAAATTTTAGGTCAATTTATTCTATTGAACGTTCCTGAAAAGAACTATCCAAACTAGTATTATTTATAGGGAAAATGTGAATATCCTCGAAAGAAAAAAGATACTTAAAAAAAAAAAAAAGAAAGCACGAATTTGTTTCAAAAACTTTATTCTCAATGTGTATTGAGGCTCACATCTTTATATGTGCAGCTGACCTGCTTTGTTCTGGCTAAAAGACTCTAATTATGCTAGCAATTAACTACTGGTAACAGGAATTAATTCACTGGAAAAGTACCAATTGAACACTGTCTCTATTTCCCATGTAATTAGTACCGGATTCCATTGCTCTTTCCAAGAAACGTCTCGGAAATTATTAGTAAATCATTTGAAAATTACATTTACAGCCAAGTTTTTAATCATTTTAGATGTATATTTGTTTGTTAGAGCTGTATTTCCACTCATACAAGTGTGTGAATGCAAGGAAAACTGACACCCTGCTTTTTATGTACTCTGCAATAACACCCTACATCCTGAGACGCACACGCATACACACACACACACACACACACACACACACACACAGACATGCCAATGGCGTTTACAACAAGGGCCAAAAGTGTGTGTGCTGCATGTGTGTGTGTCAAGACTTTACTCGCAGTTGTATCTGCTTAGAGGCGGCATTACTGTAGCACCCAACAATGACAAGAGCCAAGATGTCTGCTTGATTGGTTTTTAAATGACCCACCCATGAGACTGTTGTCCAGCCCTATTGGCTCCCAATTGTATGTGTGCGTGTGTGTGCGTGCGTGTGTCGCCAAGCTCAGTATCCCCAGGGTCACCAAGCCCTACATTCAGGCCAATGTTATCCTGCAGGCCAACGCTTCCTGCTGCAGTTGTTCACTATAGAGCGGGCAGCCATTCAATACACAGTCGATTATTGAACAGAACAATCAAAGAAATGAAAAGCCGACAACGTGCGCACGCAAAGCATGACTAAACAATAATGTGAAGCCTTTGCTCCTGCCCTTTTCCTCTGAGCAAGCACAGGAACATCACAGGCTCTCTCTTTCAGACACACACAAACGTTTGAACACATACACACACGTGCTGAGTGGAAGTGTCTTTACTCCAGGGATTTGAACATTTTTATTCTTTTATTAAACACCAGCTAATGATAGAGATAGACAGAAGTTCATATACACGGTATATCTAAAGCCAATTAATTTGACAAAGGTGTTTTGGTGACACCTTTTTATAGGCTGCAGAGTACAGAATATAGTATGAAGTATGAGTCTTTGGCAACTTGACACCGCTGTGAAATTATTTTGTATGTATGCTATCTAAAGGACCTGACATGGTCTCAATGTCCTGAGAATAAGATATCAGGGGTACTTTTTCCTCTTTCTGCAGTCTGGTGGTGAAGCGTAAGAACTAAGAAATAAAATAAAATATTAAACTTTCTGATAAAGATCTGGATGAATGTGGCCTGGAGTGAGTGGGATTCCTGACGACTTCATGGGATCAGATCCAAACCTGACACACTTAATGAACACTAGCAACAAGGAGGAGGGATGGAGTTGAGTCACATGACACAGAAAACTGAAGTGAAAGCTGGCAAGAAAACATAAAAAACGTTTTCAATACAGATATCAACAATGATGTGAAGTTAACCAGGTTAACAATCAGGTTGTGGTAAATCCAACTGGTAAAAGTTAAATAAGAAAAAAAGAACACACAGTCTGCTGATTAACTTGGAAGTAGTCAGAACAAAAAGCACAATAAGAGAAATAAAACAAACAAAAAAGACGTTTTCCTTTTTGAACTTCCAAGCTTTATTTGTCCAACAGAAGAACTATATCTTCCAGAAATTACATTCATAAGAAGCTAATTTCAAACAGCAAAGAGACACATAATATCATTTTTTTCTTTTTCAAATCAACACAATGAGGAAATACTTTTAATGAACCTATTTGCCAAATCCTAAACTGCTTATAAAAGAAGTAAATGCAAAATGTTCATAGATAAACTATTTGGTACAGGCTTAGAGGAAGACTGTGGTCTTAGTTAAAACAAAAAAACATTAGCAGTGACTTAAAGCAAGAGATTCATTAACATTTAACCAAAAGCACAATTCTTCCTCAACCTAAACCAAAGTGCCAACCACATGCGTGACTCTGGATGCAAAACCATGTCTCTGTTCTCAGAGTCCTGCACTTTGTATGTGTCCATCAAAACTTATTTTAAAGGGGCCATATTATACCCCTTTTCCATATGTTAACACAGTTCCCTGAGGTCTTAATATAATGTATTTGACATGATTTGGTCAAAATACCACAAGGATTCTCATCCTGTTTAAACAGTCCTGTTCAGAACAGCCAGTTTGAGTGTAAATAAACTTGCTGTGATTTAATTTCTAAAAACAGATTAAAAGGGTGTTGAAATAATTACATCATGATGTAAAAAAGTCTGAATTCACGCTTTGTCAGATCAGTCTGCAAGACGAATAGCAAGCAACTTTTAAAATGCTTGTTTTTTGAATGGAGTTCAGATCGATCAGAGCTATGTTAATATTGTAGCTGCTCCAGCCACACCCAAAATGACATCATTTAAAGGCATAAATATGTCAGCAACATTATTGTTTATATGCATAGATATCTTCATACTGTGTAACTTTACAATTATATAAACTTACCAGCATCTCAGGTTTTTATTGTTGATGACAGCAGCTGAGGTGGTGTGTGACTCTGATGTTAATTTAACTCTGGCCAGGTTCAGTGAGATTGAAATAAATCCACTGAAACACAGGCTCAGGCTCAGGAGGCTTCTGTCGGCAAGCAACAGCTCTATCCATTGGTCCAACACTGCAAAAGACCTGACATTTTTCACTCTTAGCTTTTTTGACAGCAGCCCTAAACACTGTACTTTGTAACAATATCTACCAAACAGGGTTAAACAGAAAAATTATGATGTTGCTGGCTAGTATGTGTTGCCTTGGTGACGGTTGCTATGTTGCAGGTATGAAAAGGTAAATAAGGTAGGATGGTATTGATGACAAGCTTTGAGATTTTATCAACAATTAGTTCTCAAGGAATCATCTTCTCCCATCAGGTCTTGACAGTGTGCCTAAGGCAAAGAATCATGGGAGGTGTAGTTCTGGGAAATGATTGTAACAATTTTATAATACCGACCATTATAATCGTTAAACAGATATGCTTTCATAGTCAAAGGGTGTAGCATCTTCATTCAACAAATACTGACACAAAGGAGAGGGTGTGTTTGTGATCAAAAATAGCACAAACACACTCTCAAACACACAAATGCAGTACAAAAAAAGTGACTGTGTTGACTGAGCGTATCAGAACAGATGTTTGCTTAAAAATGTTCCCAGAAAACACACAACATAATGGTAAAAAACCCCCAAAAACTTAATTATCTTCATAAGCATGATTTCTGTTTTCTCATGAAAAATCTCCCACTTTTGTTGGTACGTGTTCTTTTGGAACACACTCTTACACCCATCCTTAACTTCACGTTTCAGTCTGCCAGACAAACCAGCTGACAAGAGGAGGATTTATGTCGTAAAGTGTTGGGTGTAATCAAAAGCCACATGTGATGAAGTTTGTTTTCACTTTGTCTTTTTTTCCCCCCGGGACAGACGGAAGAAAGAGAAAGCATAACACGGTTTGTACTGAACACTGAGTCACTCGTTTATAAGTCAACTTGTTTCTTCCCTGAAGGCTTGCCGGCTCCTTTCCCAGTGTCTGCTCTGCGCCAGCTGTCTTTTCACACACACACACACACACACACACACACGCATGCACATGCACATGCACAAACACACACACAAACATTAACACACGTACACATTAGCATATACAGACGAACTGATAGCAGCCAAGTACACATACACATTGGTGCACACCTCTACATGCTTGGACATCGGTACACACACATACACACAGACTCACAGACACGCACGAACATGTACAGATGCATGTTGAGGAGCTCCTGTTTTCCCACCAGCTCAAGCTTGTGGGAAAATCCTTGCTGGTCAGTAATTGATTCCGCCCTGCCAGCTCCATTAGTTTGCTGTACAGTCACACACACACACACACACACACACACACACACACACACACACACACACACACACACACACACACACACACACACACACACACACACACACACACACACACACACACACACCAGGCAAGATAAAGACTATCCAGACGTGCTCTCCTCCTATTTGTCATACTGCTTCACTCTTTTTTAACTTTCTTTTTCTGACTCTCTTGGCGTCCATCTCTCCAGTTGTCTTTTTTCAATATGACAGTATCTTTATTGAAAATGTCATTAAACAGAAACAGCATAAAAAATGATGTAATATATCTCCCTTCCATATAAGCCTGTCTGGGCCCTGTTTCCCAACATTAATAGTGTTGTGTTATGGATCGAATAAAACCGAATACGAGTTTCAGTTGAGTATTTTATTGTTCGCAAAGTTTTGTTGAAGGGCGTGTGTTCATCTACTTAATCACTAATAGTGAAAACAGGTGTACGTCATACGTTGTCTAAGCAGTGAGTGACAGGTTCAAGGAGGAAAAGTGAAACTGTGTAACTTACATGTTGTTCAATCTGATGCATTCAAGGTTGTGTGTGTGAGGCCATGAATATGTGTGATTGTCAGTAGTAAGAACTGGCAATCAATATTTATTATTTTATTCAGTATCCTCTGATATCTTTGTACTGATCTATCTCACCTTTTGGTCAGTCAATTTAAAATATAAATCAATTAATCTATATTACATTTCCCAGATTTCATTTTTGTCCGTGTTGTTATTAAATGTGATCTTAAATGCAACCTTTTTTAGCTTTTAGTCCTCCTGTGTACAGTCCTGCTTCTTCAACATCTTCTTCATCTTCATCTTCATCTGACACGCATATTTCCCCAAAATGTTTAACAGTTCCTTTAAAATAAAATGAAAAACTCCCTACAGATATGTTGCATACCTGACCTCACATGGTAGGTCATATGGTACTCATATAGTAGTAAAATGGTAGTAGGTAATCTTGTAAAACTGAAGAAGATGCAGTCTTTGCCCAAATGTGACCTATTTTAATATTTAAAACATTTTTTTTCAAGTCACACAACTGATTAACTGAACAGACAGTGCTTTATTATCACATTTTCAAAAGCGGTGGATTTATTATGGCTGCATTAGTATTTGACCTTCCATCCAAGCATCTTTCTTCTCTCTTATTTAGGTTTTTATCCATATGCCTTTTTACAGTACTTGTTCTCACCCAACCTAATCAGAGTGACAGTGTGTTAGTTTTCTACCATACTACCACCTGCTACTAATCCACACACCTCCCCCACCACACACACACACACACACACACACACACACATTAAACTTTGACCTTCACACACTCTCCCAACAGGCCCGATACAATTCCCTCCACATACCCCATACACAAAATACAGATAAAAACACTCATCATGTACTGGAAGTGTACACCCACATGCTTTTCAGCACGACAGCAGACACACACTCTTACACAGAGACCTTCCCATGCACACACAATAACGAGTGACATGGAAAGTACTACACACACACACAATTGCCACTTTTTCTTATCATCTGTGTTCCAACCCCTCCCTTTTATTATCACACAGCCCGAGGCTCAGCAGCATCCAGTCTGGCTTCCATTCTGCACTTCCTATCCCCGATGAACAGCCATTTACCATTCAGCTCACCGTTATCAATTACCATCATCGCCATTATTACCTCGACTCCTCCACTTCAAAGCCCTCATCAAAGCCATCTCATCGGGGGGAACTTTCACATGGGATAAAGATTGTATTTTGATGTTTTCACGTAGAAAAAAAAAGAGCAAACAACAAAGATAACTGCTTTAACTTTGGCATTAATTTTCATTCCTAAATCAGTTATCTGCTATTTGAAACATGTGACGCCCTAGTCCTTCAAAGTGATTACTTACTTGAGAAGAAAGAGACAGAAGTGGCTTGAAGGATTTCTTTTCAGGCGTACTGAAAAACAAACTTTTTGAAATATTTGAGTTTTTGATACACAGGAGAACTGAATGTTATAGTTTAAGAGGTCCATTATGTTAAGTTTATTTTTGGTGTCCAAAATGTGTTTTCAAATGTTGAAAATTGCCACGTACTGTACCAGAAGGTGGCATTGAATTTCTATTCAGATTCATCATCTTGGTTACGTATTCTTTGATCAAACAGTCGTCATTTACATCATGATTTTTCCTTTTTTAGACAGTATTTTATTTAGGGAGACCAAATAGAGACCAAAATGCATTGAAGACAGTGATGAAATAGACATTTCTCCTGAATGTGCTGATTGCTGTGAATGAAGCGAGCAGTCCTGTACCCTGAAGCTGAGTTTTTATGAAGTGGATGAGATCCGCAGGGTTATTAAAGTTTTTACTGTGAAAAGGTCTGTTATACTGTAGGTTATTTTCAATGAATCTCAGAGGTACCAAATTATCTCTAATAGTGGCCGGTAGCCAATTGTTTTTTCTGATTGCTTGGGCAATATCTTTGAAATTATAGGCTATTTCTTTGCTAAACTATTCACACTAACAACAAAACCTCACACCAAACCAGCAAAACATTATACATCTCTTGCAAAAGCAAACAAATTCTTGCAAAACACTTCAAACTGTTATGAAAATTGTGTTTTTGCATCAGTACAGTACACACAAAACATCATTTAAATAAGCACATGAAGCACCAGCTATGCACTAATGGTATAAATGAAAAACACTTGTGGCTTTTGCTTTTTCTCTGTGCAGGGCATAGCAGTTTTCAATAAAGTTTAGTCATGCATGTCATAAACACACATACACACAGGTATCCAAATGTTTAAAGTATGGATGTGTATTCTGAACATAACACACTATCAATACAAATAAAGGGGAAAAGTTGTTTATTTTTTTAATGAAAATGTCGTAACGCTCCTTAAAACCACAAAAGCGTAGTAGAAGAAAACAAAAACATTTGTGTTAGAAAAAAGGAACAGAAAATAAAATTAGGTTCTCATCTTCTTTGTGGCTCTGGCCATCAGATTTCATCCAAATCAGATGCAATGTTGTCTTGAGCTCAGCAGCGTGGAAAGTATCGCCTGGAGTGCCATATCCAAGCCTGGCACGACTCTCTGTCCAACATTGGCCTCCATTGTTGTGCAAACCAAATGTTTACCTGTGGTCTATTGATAGCACTCAAGCTCTGATTTGTAAGTGAACTCATTATCTAAAAGTGTTTTCATATGTGTCAATGAGGAAAGTGTTGCAATGTAGACACCAATGTTTACAGCTGTGCTAGAAGTCTAACCGAGCAAACAGAAGCAGATCAGAAAACAATATAAAATTGATATAAACCTGCTTCCGAGTACCTTCTGCAGTTGAGGTAAATACAGGTCCTGGCCACTATTTGAGGAAATACAGTAACTCAGTGTTGTGATTAAAGTACATCCACATATCTTATTCCAAGATCAAGATAAAACCTTATTAAATCCAAGCAGTCCATAGTAGGGGTATATGAAGGATGAGAGAATGGCATGAGGGTGAATTCTGCACAAATTATTACATCAAAAGCATGATTTTAGTTATTTTTTCCTTCATTGCCCAACCCAGGCTCTGTAGTATTCTTTTTTTAATACTCAATTTTTACCAGTTTAAAAAAAATTGGATTCTCGTGTAATAAAAGAATAAAGTGGTGCATTTTTGTTAATTCGTTTAGTCATTTATTACATAAATTAACCTACTGTGAAACTTTAACCTACATATAAAAGTACAATTTGTTCCACTTTATGAATTATGCACAGTGGCATGATACAACTGTGTGTGTGTGTGTGTGTGTGTGTGTGTCTGTGTGTGTGTGTGTGTGTGTGTGTGTGTGTGTGTGTGTGTGTGTTTAGTCTGGGCACTGGGGCAAGATAATGTTGGTCACTCCTCTGCATGTGACTGTTGGACGTACAGTATATCAGTTTAGACATGTGAACACAGTGAAAGGTGTGGAGTGCTATCCCTGTGTGTGTGTGTGTGTGTGTGTGTGTGTGTGTGTGTGTGTGTGTGTGTGTGTGCTGTTTAGCAAGGGTGGGTAATTATGTCAGTTATACTGCTGTCATGGCAAGGTTACGAACACACACACACACACACACACACACACACACACACACACACACACACACACATACGCACAGGGGCCTGCCTGTGCTCTCCATTTGTTAGCTGTGAAATATTAATCACAGTCAGCTGCCAACCTGACAAGGAAAGGATGCAGAGCATGAAGCCTACCATGCCACACACACGCACGCACACATAAACCTGCATCGCACAGACATGCACACATTCACATGCATATCAGTAACAGGTTCTTCACCGCACACACACCCCCACCCCCACCCCTCATTCCTTATCAGTCTTAGCTCCTCTCGCCTGGGCATCTGTGACTCTAAGGGTCCCAGCTGTCTGAGGGATTATAACAATGGAGGGATGATTCTTCAGGACAGTGCGGTCATTGACCCATTATTACTAGCTAAATGAGAGTAAAGACATACTGTTTCTACACTGTAGATGCACCACAGTCCTTTGTCAAGTCTAAAGTCTAAATGCAACCAGTCAACACTGATTGTTTTTCAGCCACAACAGAGCTTTTGCTTTCTTTTTCTTGTTTACCACAAATTGTATGTTCTTTACATTACGGCTGAACCATTTAACGAAAGCATATCATACATACAACTTTAGCTGGGAGCCAGTGGTTTTAGTTCATGCCTCTATTATTGCATTAACATGAAGAGCTTCGAAACATTCTTGAGAAAGTAATCCATCACTTTAAAGATTTTGTCTGCTTTTTTAATGTTTTATTTTATCTTTTAAATGTTATAGTCATTGTATCTGAGGCTTAGGGAATCAGTGACATCTTTTAAATTGCTTCTTAAAACATAACTTTTTCCTTTGGAAAGCAGTATTTTGAGAGTTGTTATATAAATAAAGATGGCTATTATTATTATTATTATTATTAGTAGTAGTAGTAGTAGTAGTAGTAGTATTGTAGTTTTTCTTTTTTATTATTATTATTATTATTATTATTGTAGTTTTTCTTTATTATTATTGGACAATACAGTTCAGCCCAGGTTAAGTTTTATTAACCCGTCCTTGTTGATGTATTCTGGTGCTTTTGGGAAGACCAGTACTAACATTCACATTTTACATCAACTGCCAACTGTCAGTGTCAATGCAGAAAGTAAATGGACTGTACTTATAAAGTAGAAAAAAATTGTTATGTAAAGTGGAAAGTATGCCTGTAGATGTCTGGGTGGTAAATGGGTGTGTAGTGTTGCCACAAACCCACTATTCATTTAGTTTATTTTATCTGTAACCACAATCTTTCCTGACCTCAACCAATTTTTGTAAGCAAATGTTAGAGTCATTTAGTATAAAAGTTTATCTCGGGGTGAAAAGCATCCTATATTTCTGTTGGCTGCTGAGAAGCAATACATTCACAAACTATGCGGACAAATAATACATCTCAGAAACAACCAAATATAGACATTGCAGAGAGAAACATTACGAGTTCAATTGTTTTGTCTTTTGAAAGATTGCTGCTTTCAACTGCATTACTATGAGTTTGAAGTATATACGCGTTGCTCTGAATATTGTATCAACATGAACTAAAACATGCTGCTGCTTGGAAGATAGGAAAAATTGCATTTGTCACTCAAAAAAAAAAATACTGTATGCTTTGGATAATGGTTCACAGTAAACTTGACAATTTGTAGTTAATGGGCTGACACGCACAACATACCACTTTGGGCCCTTGAAGTGGTGTGGCAGCTACTTTAGGTGAACATGTCTGCTCCACCTACAAAAACTCTTGGAGAATGTGACAGCCACATGGAGAGCGGACTGCTGAGGGCTGTGGCATATTGTACCTCCACATGCCCTCCTGTCACAGCGTGTGACATGGGAACAACCAAGGCTGTTTTAAATCACAGGCCTAACCACTGGCCCACTCAGCCGGGGGGGTGGGGGGGGTTCCTGGATACTTAGCATTCCTACACTGACTGAGACTGTGAGAACCAAAGGACTCCGGCAGAAATACTCCTTGGTCTTAAATGACTGGAAAAACTAATGCAGAGTGTGTGTGTGTGTGCAAATGTTAAGTATGTACGTGATTGGCTGCACACTTACATAGAAGTTGGTGTACGTTTGATTTTGTGTGAGCTACAGTTAGTGTGTAGTGTATATTTCTTGTCTATATTCTCCTTGTACATTTGTGTATATGTACATGTATATCAGTGTGCGCTCTGCACCCTTAGTTACAGTTGCTATGCCTCAAGTTCAGTCCAGTTAGTGCCAACGTTAGCACTATGTTCCAAGAAAAACTTAGTAAGCCAAAAAAACAAAAAGCTAGTTAGTCCTAATAGTATATGAGGAAAATATTTTGTAATATAACCCTGTTAGCTGCACAGCTTACTTATATATGCTTGTTGAAGTTTACAGTATGTTTTCACTTTAAACATTACAAGAGAAATGGCTAACAGGATGGGGACTAACCAGTGTGTTTGGCAAATGCTATCTCGGCTAACATTGGCCGATGTTGCTGTAATATAAGCGTCCAGCAAAAAGCAGGACAGTGCTGCTAAAAACTCTGCTAGCAGCTAAACAGGCATGAAATACGATACAGTGGACATGCTAGTCATGAATGGTGTATTTTTTACATAACTGGTAAGTCTGCATAATTGTAAAATAGTTAATTAATGATGTGCTCCTTCCCTGGAAGTGAGGGCTTCAGCTAATGTCCAATTAAGAATAATGACTAATAATTCTTCTCTGCCATATTCACCTCTAATATATCATTATAGCAGAGGTCAGGACAGCGATCTAAACACTCAGATATCACTATTGAAATGGGTGTGTTTGTGTGCACTTTGTCCATTTCTGTGCACTTAACGACATCCCTCCCTCATCGTTGTGGGTGTCTTCCCATTGATGTTCAATCATTGTTTAACCATTACTGAGGGTTGTTACTGGCCTACTGGGGTCCTGACAGCTGAGTGAGCCCACTTTCCCATGCTGTCAGGGGTTAAAGGTCACTGTGCAGCTACTGCCGCAGTTGTTACGACCCCTCGCACACAAGGCCTCTCCTGTGTGGTTGTACGCATTACTGGTTGCATGCAGCTGAAACAGGAGAGGCAGCAAGGGGCCTTGTGTGTGTTTGGCTGTGTGTGTGTGTGTGATTGTGGGAGGGGACGGGGGTGAATGTAACAGAACAATGACTTACTGAATGTGGGCCTTGCGTTAAACATGTATGTGTGTGCAAGGCAACAGGTAGCCTCAGTAACCGTGAACGTGGCCTTGTGAGGGTCCGTGAGGCCTCCTGTTTGTTTAAATTGAATGGCTTACTGTGTGCATGTGTGTGTATGTTCGAACATCCCCACCTTCGTTTTGCAGCTCTTGTCTTTGAACTGTTGGCATTCGGAATTCAAGGTTTCCTGCTTTTCTTTCAGATGAAAATACACCGACCTTCATTTTGTTTTTCTTACCAACTTTGTTTAGGAGTCCTCATCCCCACTCCTGGGGCGTAAAAACAATTTCAAACCCTGACGCTCAATAACACACTCAGACTTGACACGGAGCACTTAAAACTCTTTTCACTCCTCTTTCCGTTTCATTGGGGAAGATTTGAAAACAAACTGAGAGGAGGGCAATCAGTGCAGGTGCAGGTGAGGTTTTTTTATTGGCACTGTGTTTCCTGCCAGGTGGAAGGCAGCATGTTGGTGCAATATGAGATGAGTTTTAAGGGCATACCATAAAGAATTTGTTGGTTGGTGTTTGTAAACACAGCATTCAAAGTTGGTCCCTCCTCCCTGGCACGACCAGAGTGAGTTGAGAGTAGAGCACGAGAGAGAGAGAGAGAGAGAGAGAGAGAGAGAGAGAGAGAGAGAGAGAGAGAGAGAGAGAGAGAGAGAGAGAGAGAGAGAGCAGTCGTGGTCGAGCAAGCTAGAGAGTGAATGAAAAGTCTTCTTCCTTGCTGCTCTGTGTGTGTGTAGCTTAGCCCTGCCCCCGGTCAACCAGACACACAGACATGCAGCTCTTTATATATCTATTACACAGAGAGAGAGAAACAGCGATATAACCTGGTCACTACACTATGAGCCCTGGCCTCACACCCTGCATTGACTCAGAGAAAAGCACCCGCTGCCCAAAGGTTGATATCCAGAATTGTCCCAAACACAGCAAAATAATAAGAGAATATAGGCAGAGGCCAGAGTCTCTGCAGATACATATATCACCACACACTTCTAGTGGATAATATAAGTGATGATTATTATATATGATTATTTTTGTATGATTTCATACATTGTTTTTTAACAAAAATCCTGCATAGTATACCTTTAAGCTCTTCTGTGGCTTCTGTTAAGCTCTTTTGGCACCCAGAAAAGCAGCGTGCACATGTGGCTTTTGATCTTGCCATGCACTCAACCCTAAGGGCAAACCATCCATTCCAAAAACTGTCTCTTCGCTGTGGCTGCACGTAGGATCTTGAATAAGATTGTTTTCTTTTGAACTGCCAATATGATGAAATTCAGGCCAGGACCCTGATACAAACCTATGTATTGCTGCAGGCTACATTCAGATCATTAAACAGAATATGTTTTATTACCAACAGATAGAAACCTCTTTGATAAAAACAATAAATAAAACCTCATGGGAATGAATGGTTGAATGGATTCTTTATCACGTTATCAAAAGCTGACTTTCAGAGACAGGTGGCTTTTGGCAGCTAAGCCACATTGCACGTCAAAGCAGACGGATGCAAAACGGGTTGATTGTTAACATGTTGGGAGGCAGCTTCAGGGAGACATTCAGGCCTAAGTCTCAATAGTTCAGTGTTAAACCGCATTGTAATCCCATAGTGTTTAGCTCTGATCCGGCTGGATTTGGTCTGCTAAAGCTGAGCAGTGGCGCAGGTGCTGGCTGATAAGACCTGGGATTCACACAGATGATGAGAAAGTATGACTTGGTGTGGGGGAATGAGGAGGAGGACAGGCTTGTCTTTGTGACTTGAGAAAAAGTTAGAGTGCACTACTTAATGACAATGTCCCTGCTGCACGTGCTCAAGACCAGGGTCCTGATTTAAATGTCAATAATGTGCAAGGTTTTTTGGAGGGAGGGGTAATATTACTTTTACATACTTGGGTTATTTTACAAAACCTTTCATTTGTGTCATAAAAATTGAGTAAATTAACTTAATCATTCTTGACATGGATCAGGAAACTATGGAAGCCAGAGGAAGATAGAGAAGGAAGGAAAGGTGATAATGGCCAATAAACAAAAAGTGCAATCTGAGAAAACTGAAAGGACAGAGGAGAAGACAGAAACTTCAGGGCATCTTTCCCATCCCTTTGAGAAAGTGTATTGTAGACAATAATCCTATGTTATGACAGTGACATAGTCCATCTCTACCCTCCTTCCCACAGGTTGGAGGGATGAATCAGACGGTGAGGAAAACAAAGCAGCAGGCAGGAACCTGCAAGGATTACACTCTCATCATGTGGAAACTAGATACCGCAACCGGAGCTACTGCAGCTCTGTGACAACTTCCACTGTACTACTGTCTGACTGTGAATGTGTGTGTGTGTGTGTGTGTGTGTGTGTGTGTGTGTGTGTGTGTGTGTGTGCGTGCGTGTATGTGTATATAAGAGAGAGAGAGAGAGAGAGAGAGAGAGAGAGAGAGAGAGAGAGAGAGAGAGAGAGAAAGAGTATTGTGCATTTTTTCTCCATTTACTTGCTAAAAAAAATGAGCAAACCACATGAACAAAGCCAGAAATGCAATGTTTGCCAGTAAACAACATATTGTCAGTATTAAATTATGGGTTTTTTTTCAGTGACATTGAAGTGTTGTTTGTTCTCTAACACAGCTGATTTTACTGTGGCTGACCAGCATGTTCAAGTGCTGGTAATTTTGGTACAAAACATACACTGTATATAAAAATGGATGAAGCGAGATGTGACGTTAGACTGGAGTCAGTTCAAAGCCCATAGTTACAGCTTTTGGTTGTTGCCATCTTTTCCCTTTGGAGCCAGACCTCCCAAATAAGGAATGTGCGTCGTTGTCCTTAACACTCTGGCCTGCTACCTTGGACCCAAGTGAACACTAGCTTAATGGGAACACTGAGTGGTGCAAATGTGGCTAACATTAAATATTGTTGCTAAATTCTGCTAAAATGGCAGGTATCGTAGTCAAGTTATCTTGAACTTACCAAAATATAATGACTATGGACCGACTCAATTTGAATCCTGGAGGTGGGGACAGCAGGAGAACAGCAGGTGAACCAACAGTCAATCACAGCTGTAAAACCATAATGGAAAAAAAATGTCCTAGTATGTTTAGAGAGAAGTTGAGCCAGTGATTTGTTGGAGCCAGCATGTAGTGACCATTGGTGGCATTTTACTTCAACGTACTTCAGCACTGGCCTCACCCTCAAGCCATGTTAGTAGCCACTTGGTACATAACACACACAGTTTTGCTTTATGCATGATTTGAGAATTACTTTTTAGAGCAGTTTCATTTTTACAGCACTTTATTTAAATAGTTTAGTTTCCTATGAAATTGTTTGTTTAAAAGATGGTGATCATGATTTTAAATGTTTGACACATAATTTGTATTATTCTTGCAGAACCATAGTTGACTTTCACAGATTTTATGCACCGCTTTCTCTGAGGTCTATATTACTGTGACTATTTGACCAAAATTATTTAACACAACTTTTTTTTTAAATTAATAAACAAACATATCAAATCTACTATGATTGTATTTCACAAAATGTTTATATTTGTTAGAGCATGATCTAAGAATGGTCAGGTTTGCAGTGGATGAAAGCTCTCAGATGTCTGTGAAGACTTCATGGGAGAAAAGAGATAATTAATGACTTTCTTCTCTTTCTTTTCTGGGATGTATGATCTAACACTGCAAACAACAATACAAAAAAAAAAACCTCCACCAACATCTTATTTTCCTGAGCCTCCCTGTATGAGAGTAAAACCTCCAGCAGACATCTTTCTCAGGTTTCCTGCTTTCTTAAACACTGAAATAACCGAGCTCCCAGAAATAGCTGAACAAACTGTGAGACAGCAGCTCTGCAGGGTTTGCAGACCCACATGGCCTTTAAGGAGCGGGGCTTTCCAGGGTGGTTTGCAGAGCGGACACACACACACACACACACACACGGACACACACACACACACACACACACACATTCTCTGCGGTGCATTAGGGTCACGCTTGTCTTATGTAAAACACAGCTTCTCACAGAGAACTTGAGGGCCTGGGGCCAACCTGCTCTGATGTTCACTTGTGCTGAAGTAAAGCAATGTGTGTGTTTTCAGAAGTCTTTGTGACAGCTAGGGAGTGTGTGGTACATTTGTACGTATGTGTGTGTGTGTGTGTGTGTGTGTGTGTGTGTTTTGTTTTGGTGTAATGTGCTTGGCCAGTAAAGGAGTTACGCCGACAGTAATTAGACGGTGCTGGTTTTTCGAGTTTCCCACATCACCTCAGTCCCAAACTCTTCTAATATCTTTCTGGAGTCCTCTGCAGTTTGGACCGTCTTTGTGGTTTATGTGTGTCTGTGTGTGTGTGTGTGTGTATATGTGTGTGTGAATGTGAGTGTGTTAAACTGACTACATGCACTCCTCTGTCCCCCTGTCTCCTCCTCTCAGCCAGTGAGTCTGGGACCCGAAGGAAAAGGCCAATTATAAAAAAACCCTCTCTCCATCTTTGTTCTGCGGGCATAAACCACTTCTTTGCCTTTTTGTTTTCATTCTTTCCCCTTCTTTGGCTTTCTGACATTCCTCGTCCATTCCCACCGTCCCCGAAACCCCCACTCCACCCCGTTACTCACGCTCACGCACACATACAAGCTTACTCTTTTGGCTCATGCCAACTTTTTCTAACGTCGCAAGCGACAGTTCCCAAAGTCTTAAAATAGCTGCCATGCTTCCTGGTCCTTCATCAGCACCATATCTTATCATATTTAAAAGAAAAGCTGGGTGAGGCTGCTTGTTAGACTGTCTGTTGCCATAGTAACAGCTTTATCCCAGGGCTAATTTCATGTTGACGTATGTTTCTGTTTGGAAATGCATATTGCTTACATATTTCTCAAGACATGACTGTACATACTGGAGTATGTACTGCTGCAAAGTAAAGTAAAGCAAAGTAAGTAAAACAGATAAAGTAATTAGTAAAGATTGATTCTCATTAGTTTTTTTCTTAGATGGCAGTATGGAAATTATACAGTATAAATTCCTTATACAGTATAAGTTATATGTATATTTAGAATAATGACCTATTCACACACACAGTATTTAAAACAGGCAAATTTCATGGTTGGTCCCAATGGAATTACCACAATCAGTGTATTTGCTTGTGGGCCAAAGTAAACCTGTCAAAATGTCTTTTGAATAAACTGCATGAATCCTTTTTTTTCTCTTTAGTGACTGAGATTGCTAGTTTGCTAACTCAGTTATCAAGACAGCATTTTCCACTTCAATACAGCCTTTATTGTTAAGACAGAACATGAAGTAAATGTGGCACAAATTATATAAAGTCAATGAAAATATGTTATTAGACGCAGGGCAGTGCATTTTGGACTTGAAGACACATTTGAGTAAGCTTTTTGCAACTTGAGCGAACAATTGTTGCCTATCCTGATGCTTTATGTATCTGCCTTGTAAAGAGAGAAGAGGAAAAAGTAGAGAGATCAGAGGGAAATAACAGAATGAACCAAGTCTCTGTTGAGTAAGACGTAAGGCTGAACTGTACACAAACACAAAGGACATGATTGATTGGTAGTATTTATACTGTTACTAGCTAACTTACAACAAATGTACAGTTGGTATTTTGGCTTTTTGGAGAGAATAAACACAATGGTTTAGCAGTCTAACTCACGCGAATGATGCCCAGTGAAAAATTTGCTTTCTGTCATGTCTGAACACACTGTGAGAACAACATGCCTGGGGAAGTATAGAAAAAAGTTTGAGAGTTATTTTGAGTAGCATATTGTGCTAGTGGTTAGCTCGCTAGCTACGGTAGATCAGAACTAGTCCTGTTAGTAGCCAAGTCACTAGCCTTGTGTGACCTGGCTTTTAACGTTAGGTCACACCATATCCCTGTCTTCCAGTTAAAGGAAGTTTTTCCTTGCTGCTGTAGCCAAGTGCTTGCTCATGTGGGAATGTTGGGTCTCTTCATGTCAAATTAAAGAGTACAGTCTGGACCTGCTCTATGTGAAAAGTGCCCTGAGAAACGTTTTGTTGTCATTTGGCACTATATAAATAAAAATGTAATTGAATTGAACACTGAACTCAAACTGATGAGACCCTAAGGAGAAAAACTGTGGATCAGTCTGCCATTGTCCTTCCAGCAGCTCTCTCACACTCTTTCTTCACACAACTTCATCGTATATGTCTTAAAGCTAGAGTAGGCAATTTATTTTAGAAGCATTTTTTGTTGTATTTGTTGAAATTCTTTTGACATCAATAAATCAATTAAAAAGACAAAAAATGCCGTGTCTGTGGTTGTTGAAGACCTATAACAAGTCCATCCAGTCTTTAATGAAGTGATTGTATGACTGACCCATTTGTCTGCCTACCTATCTACCTGCCCACACTCTGAAACTGAACAGCACATAGACTTATCAACTTGAAACTTGAAGTGGAAATTAACTCGGCTCCCAGAAGTAAAAAGCCATGATAGATTTGACAATAGGCAATAAAAGATAAGTGATATCACTCCAAAGAAGGGACAGTCATTATTTTTGTTGCAGACTTGCAGACAATATATGGTCCTGTTTACCATATATTGTTAACTAAAGGTTGTTGTACCTTAAAAGGAAGTGACACACACTGTGTGTTGCATGTACGCCAGCGCTTACATGTTGGGAGGGGCTTAGGACAGAGAGGACAGAGGAGAGGGCTGCAGGTGGAAGGCTGTTTTGAGGGTTTCTTTTCAATTTTCTAGGAAACTGCCTACCTCAGCTTTAATCATACAGGGAGTATCTCTCTCTCTCTCTCTCTCTCTCACACACACACACACACACACACACACACACACACACACACACACACACACACACACAGACATATCTACATGCTCTAACACAGACACACACAGCACTGGTCTCTCTGTGTGTGATATGTGAAGACACACTTTCTCTTTCTCTCTCCCACACTCAGACTCACCCTTCTTGTCTCTCACTCTCAAATAAACACATGCACACACACACACACACACACACACACACACACACACACACACACACACACACACAGCCAGATTCGTTGCTCAGTGTCCAGCTCTGGGCGGTGTTCCCATCCCCATGGCCTTTCCCAGCACAGACAATGCTTTGTATCCCACAAAGGAAGCTCTCATCCAGGCTCTGGGGCCCTGTTTGGCCCTCAGCGCCCCCCCAGACCTTAGAAAGGCCCCCTGAGCAACCCCACCATAACCTGCTGAGGTGCCAAGAGGAACATCTGTGTGACTCGGTTGAAGAGACCTTGCTCAAGTTCTCACACTGAATGTTGCTTATATTCCTATGTGTGTGTGTGTGTGTGTGTGTGTATGCGTATCTCAGCTTGTGTGTGTCAGTGTTCATGTGAGCTCAGACTCTTGTGTCCTGGGATTCTCCCAGTACAGATAATAAATGGTGTGAGAGGAAAGACAGAGTGTGTTGCCAGACCTTCCCAGTCAATGAACCACGTGTCCCAGCAGCCCAGCTGCCAACAATAGACTCTGAAACGGGGTCACACTAACAAGAACGAATAAATGAGGGGAGAATTTGGAGGGAAGACGAATGAGAGGAGTGATCTGGGAGACATTGACACATGGACGAATGGACAGATTAATAGAGGAAAAGATGAAGGAAATGTTTGAGGGAAGAATGGCTTTGTCAAGGGGCAGGTGGATGGATGGATGGATGGATTTGTATGTTGTGAGTTGTTATTAAAGGGGTGTGGGAATGTGGTTTTGATTGCTCTGCCTCTGTTTTGATTAACCTATTAACAGTAATGGGAATGAAAATCAAATAAAATGTGAATACAGTGCAGTAGAAAATGTCCATATTGTGTATTTGCACAAAACACTTAACTTGACACACAAGATGACTTGTTACACAGAACCATCTGAGAACTTGTCTTTGGAAACTGTTTGGAAAAGGGCAGGCACCCTCAAAAATACTTGGCTGATTATTGGATAAACCATCTGTTTATCACCTACTTAGCGTGCTAGGCAGCTGGATTTATTACACTGATTGGTCTGACTCACTGGTGGTTTGGACACAAGAGTATAACTTGAAGCCTGACAAGATGAATTCTCACATGATCTAGTTATGTTGTGATCTCATGAATCCAGCTGCCCCAAAAGGTAACACAAGACTCAGATGGGGGATGTGACTCAAACACCTGTTTGAAAACAATAATATAAAGTTTATTTTATACATTATACCTACCTGTGTACAAAGTGTGTCTCTTGTGACCTCATGATTGAGCTTCCTCTCTGTGATGTCATTTCTTTATCCGTTCTTACTCATCTCCTTCCTGTGCTTCACTCAGTTCTTTCCTCACAAACAAAACATTCCTCTTTTTATAGCAGATTATCTATTTTTAACATGCAATGACTTTTCAATGCTCTGTTATATTTCCAGTGTGTTTGGCATCCAGTGGTGAGGTCGCAGATTGCAACAAACTAAATATCCCTCCCTTTCCAAGTGTGTCAGAAAACCTATGGTGGCTGCGAAACTTACAAGAACGTGAAAGGCCCTCTCCATAGCCAGTGTTTGGTTTGTCTGGTCTGGGCTACTGTAGAAACATGGAGGTGCAATATGGTGGCCTCCATGGAAGTAGACCCACATATTTGATTTCTTTCATTATGACCTCTAATAGATCTTAAGATTAATTCATAAACATTAATAGTGAAATATATGGTAAAATATGTCAGAGTGGATTCAAATATGTTGAGTGAAAATCATCAAATCAACAATAATGGCAACATGGTTATAACTCACATTTCGGACAATCAGATGTGTGTATGTACTCTTTAAAAGCACATTTAGTATTTTACATTGCTTGATTACCAATGAATCCCACATCCATGCTCCACCTTCTGTTGTCATTTGCTAAGAATATTTGAGACAGGAAGTCGTTTCTGTGTACGAACCTCTACAAAGGCTACAGAAACAATGACTGTGAGAAAATAATTTACCTGCTTTTAAGATACATTTGAATTCCCATAATGATATCTTTCCTTTGTTCTGTGTATTTGGGACAGACTGTTGGGAGCCCTTTGCAGCTGGGTCTCAGCATGGTCCACACCCTCACACAGACACACACACACACACACACACACAGATGCACGCGCTATCCAGCACAGGAAGTGACATCATGCACTACTGGCAAAAATACAGGAAGCATGACGGCAGCTTTTGTAGGACATGAGGGACACATCAGCTCTGTAATCCACCAGCTGCTGCTACAGATCCCCCCACCTCCGCCCACCCCCACCCATGAGCAGAGACACACACACACACACTCACACGCGCCTAGAGGAATTACTGTAAATCAGTGTGAGGACTAACTTGAGCTTCAACACAGTCTGCTTTTCTAAAATAACACATTTTTATAGATCAAGCTTAATTTCTTTCCAACAGACACTAATGGCAGCGTGTTGCAGCATTTTTATACCATCTGCAATGTGGGAAAGTGCACTTACTGTGTCATTAACTTCAGCAAAACGTCATTTTCAACTAATTATTATTTTCACTATCATTTAATCTATGTATTAGTTTTTCCAAACAATGGATTATTTGTTTAGTCTTACTGCAATACCTCCAACCTCTAAAGACATGCATCTCAGGTATCAGGTTGATATTAGATGTGGTTATGGTTGCTCTTAAGTCCTTTTCCTCTTATATTTGATGCTATTTGACTATTCCATCACTGCATGTTGATACTGCACAATAAAGACTGATTGACTGGTTTATTTTGATTTATTTCAGTAACAAGGCAATTTAAAGTGTTTTACATAAGGACATAAAAAATGCATTAAGACATACAAAAAGAAAATGCATTAAGAAACACAAGACATTATAAATATATATATTTGAATAGATAAAATAAATAAAGCAGTCAATAAAAATACACTATAAAAGATATGACTGGAGAATAGCAATTATAGTGCAGTGGGAGACATGAATAGTCCCAGATTCACTTTGATACATGGCAGCAGCAAAGAGAAGAGGACTGAGAGTTTGTTGTTTGTTGTATGTGAATGTTGAACACTGTTTCTCCTGATTCAGTTTTGACTCTGGGACAGACAGCAGACCAGTCCCAGATGATCTGAGAGCTCTGGATGATCAGAAATGTATTTTGGCCCTAAACCAACAATAGTATATTCAAATCAAACAGTCTTTGATCAGAACTTGAGATGCACTCTGGTGGCTGCCCATTGTTCATAAATATTTAAGGATGGGCCAAAAGACAAAATCCACCAAAGGTTTTAATAAAGACTAAATTCTTGCCAGTGATTAACTTTATAATTATTGGCTAATCGATTTCATGGCTAATGCTGTAGCCAGTATAAGTAATGAATCAATTTTCTTAACCAAACAGGATAAGAAAGGATATGATTCATTTGAATACAGGAATTGAAACATGAACCCTTACTGTTCAAGGTCACACTGTATATTTGTGAAAAGTGCTGTTATATACAATACTGAGCGATGATCATATATATATTTGTATATGGAAATCTGTATATTAGTTACATTAGTGAGTGTGTTTTTCTATGCACAGGGTTATGATGCTGATTGCACTCAAGGTTTCGTGTTGTGTTTATGGCTCAGTGCCGCCCACGTTCTCCCCACGTTCCCACTGGATCAGGTTGCCACTGTATCACACACACATGCAGATGCCCTCTTTTTTTTCTCTGTCGCTTTTATCCCCTCACCACAAACATTTCAAGACTCTTTCTTTCTGGCTCTCTCTCCCTTTGTCTCACCCGGTTCCCCTTTAATTTTACTTGTCGCTCCCTTATTTTCTCTGTGTCTTGCTGTCTTTGTCTCTCCTCTGTCTCGCTCCCACACTCTCGCATACACAACAAACACACCACCACCCTCTTAACTCCTGCCCAGCTCATAATGCCGTGTCTCATAAGAACTGCATCAATAACCACAACAGTACTCACACACACACACATCACACACACACACAAACATACACAAAGAGGAGCCCGCTGTCGCCTAAATAACATGCTCCCAAATATTCATGAGAATTGCTAAAACGCTACAAAGCAAATATGTGTGGTAAACACCAAGCATTAAATGTGGGGTCTGGAATCACTGCAGGGATGTCAAACTGTGATTTTCATGGAACCTCATCCTGTCATACTGTCAAGTTCTTGTCCTTAATTCTCTCTTTGTTTGTTCTTACTGTAATCTTTCATTAAAACCCACTGAATACATACAATACCACTACATAGATAGAAGCGGCACCTCTTGACTGAACCTGATTACCATCAAAGACTCACACTATATGAGTGCAGACTGTCAGGTAATCACGCCTGCAGTGACAGCTCTGAGTGTTCTCGTTGCCAACAAAGACTTTCTTATGCCTGTGAAACTCCAGGCTCTGTCTATTTCCATCTCCAGGGATAACAAACACAGTGTAAAGCACCCGATACAAACATAAACATGGGGAATATTCCTGAGTCTGCTGCGTGTTTTCACATGGCACGTCCGAAATACCATGAGGCCCCTCAACAAATAACTAAAATAGCTCACTTTCGGCAAAGAAAACATCTCCAAAAGCTAAACCTACACTCTTAGAGAGGATGTGACCATTTACATAACAAATCTGTTTGCATTCATTAGGACAACAAACATAAATGACAGTACATTTTAACACATACTGTAATAGTTTTTGACATATTTTTCGTTTGCGTTCTTGCTCAACAGGTTTGGTTTCAGCAATGTGGCTGCCCATTGCTTCCTGTTGAGACTGTGGTCCTGTTTCCTGTTAACTATGAACAATTTCCTGGTGACAGAGTGGCAGAGAGCACAGTCACTCTCTGCTGACATTTACTGAAGTGCTGTGTGTTTTTGGTATTTTATTGGGAAACTTATTCACATTTTCTGGTGGAGGATCACTGCAGAAGCTTAACTGTCACGTCTGAAAGGAAAGGTCTCACGCACTGACAATTCAGAGATACTGACAAAAAACAATGTTTTGTTGTCAAGGTGACCCATATTAAGATTTTTTATATCTACCAACGCACTAGTTTTGATGTCACAATAATTTTGCTGCATCAACAAAATACAGATGCAAATACTGGCCTCTCTAAACATCCCTACTACCTAACTTCCTAACTGTGTTTTAGACGATTACAGACAAAGTCAATGGAAAGACGCCATTAGATGGGAATTTGCCTGTGGTGGCACAAATTGAGGCAAGGCCACATCCACATCTACAGAAGTTGAAAATATTTCAACTTGAGCTAAAATTGACCTCCTGCGCAAATTGTGCAACATCACCTCTGACTTTTCTTATCATCACAATGGGCGTGTCAGAACCAGTTGACAAGGACACACAGATACTTACATCACAATGTCAACATGAATGGGGCACCACGTGTGTTTCCTGGTCATATCTGAGCTATGTTTTTAGCCTATTAGCATGTCTTTGCAAGCAAGGCTAGTGAAAGTAAAGCTGCATGTCTTTTGTTCTTGTCCTTGTTATTTTGTAGGGGAAGGGACATATAAAAGTGGAACTGCAGCAATTATTTTCTCCTCCACAGACAACCACTTCAGTTTCACCAAATGTCATCCTCATTTGCATAATGATCAAAAACATAAATGGTCCAGCGGTCAAATAGAGTATGTGTGAATGAGACAAGGCAAAATGTGCTTGTTTACAATGGAGCTGATCATCTGACTGCCCCTTTTTCGCCTTTGTTATAGTGATGTCACCATGTCTCACTAATTACAATGGTGTGTAACATGCAACAATTAGAAATAAAGGCTAAAACTGTAAAAATACACCTTGCAATCAAAAGACATACATGTCAATAGGATGAGTTTACTCTACTGACACATGATCATATTGAAGCAGTTGGAGTACAATGTAAACCTGTTTTACTGCTATCAAGCACTGTGTGTGTGTGTGTGTGTGTGTGTGTGTGTGTGTGTGTGTGTGTGTGTGTGTGTGTGTGTGTGTGTGTGTGTGTGTGTGTGTGTGTGTGTGTGGTCTTCCTCATGTTGTGGGGAATCGCCTCCCTTCTGGGGACAAAAAACAAGTCCCCATAACATAAATCATGAATTTTAAGGTGAAGACTTGGGGTAAGTTTAGGGTTATGTTAAGGTTAGGGTGAGGGTTAGTTTTAGGCGTGTGGTGGTTATGCTTAAGGTTCGGATAAGTGTCCAGGAAATGAATATAATTTAATGTAATGTCCTCTGAAGTGATAGAAACACGACTGTGTGTGTGTGAGTAATGTCTTATGTGTGGTTGCTCTGGTGCGTAAGTGTGTCTTTGTGTGTTATCCTTCCCAGCCGTTTCCCCTCCTTTCCTCTCTCTCAGTCACAAGCCTGGGAAGCAGTCGTGGGGGGGATCTCTCACAGCCGCACAGTGTGTGTGTGTGAGTGTGTCTAGCAGACAGCTGTGTGGACGGCCGGGAGCAGCCGTTACAGCAGGGACACACACACAAACACACATAAACACACACCCACAGTCGTCCCATCTCAGCACCCCCACCCCCGCACCCCCCACCAATACTCTCATCACGTCTTCTCACTAAGGGGAGATGTCAGCTGGACAGAGCTGAGAGTGTGTGTCTGTTATAATGTGTGTGTGTGTGTGTGTGTGTGTGTGTGTGTGTGTGTGTGTGTGTGTGT
Organism: Scomber japonicus; assembly: GCF_027409825.1. Taxonomy (NCBI): domain Eukaryota; kingdom Metazoa; phylum Chordata; class Actinopteri; order Scombriformes; family Scombridae; genus Scomber; species Scomber japonicus. Next base: position 16,261,789 of record NC_070592.1, read on the forward strand.
GTGTGTGTGTGAGAGAGAGAGAGAGAAAGAGGTGGAGGGTTGACCACCAGACGGCAAAGCGGTGACCTCTTTACCATCAGTGTGTTGCTTTGTGAGTGTGTGTGTGTGTGTGTGTGTGTGTGTGTATGTGTGTTGGGTGAGACAAGGTCACATTACATGGTTGACTAAGTGTTCATGTACCATATACCATCTTGAACATGTCAGCGTGTGTGTGTGTGTGTGTGTGTTTGTGTGCAAGACAATGACACGTCATGAGCTAAGATGTTTCACAGCATAAAGAATGTCCACCCAGAAAATCGAGCAGGGAAAAACTGACACATTAAAGGAAAATTCATATTTTCTGGGTTTTTTGCACAGTTTGGTTTGTGTTTTCTGTGTGTTTTTACACTTTTTGCCATCATTCCCTTTGATTATATTAACAGTCCATGTAAGGTGGCAACACAGGTGGTCAGACAATCACACAGGTTGTAAACAAAGTCTGATTTTAATTAATTATATTATATTATTTGGAAGCCACATAAAATGAAGATTTTATGTCTATTGTGTATATGTCATTTTGAATCTTTCTGGTGGCTTTTTATATAAGTACAGATTGTAACACTTACTATTTGTACACTGATGCAAACGAGAGCTTGGTCCCAGCGTGTTTCAACTTTATAAATAAATGTTTCATAACATAATCAATACTGAGGGTCCAGGCAGAATCACTATTTCCCCTGCAAACTCTAACAGATGTTTAAAAGAAAAGGTTTGAGTATATAATTATTTCTGTTTTCCTTTGACAGATATTTCAAATAATGAATGAAACAGTTGGTGAGCTAAATCAGAGTCATGGTCAGATTTATTGGCTGAGTATGTTATAAACATGCAAGGAATTTGACTGCAGTTTCTGGTGGCTCACACACACTACTCTCACACAACAAAGTGTAAATAGGACACAAAATAATGATCAGTAATAACGATCAGTTGAACAGATTGTTTTAAACCAGGGGAAAGCATGATGAGCATGAACTCTTCTACTAGTTGTTTAAAATCCTCTTAAAAAGTTGCCATGATCATACAACACACCCTAACCCTAACACATTAATGATGCCGATATGCTCCATGTTCTTGTTCAGTTTTCTTAAAATCAAGCAAACATTTATGTCTCAGAGATGCTGTGATTCAGTTCTGAAAGGGGATTTTCCTCAGTATTTCTCTTCTAAGACTTACAAAATATCTTGTTGCAATCATGATGATTTACAGTATGTTATTTCGAAGCACAGACAGGAAGCTTGCTGTGGGAGTCTCGGGGTGCGGGGGACAGAGGGAAGAGCGTGACCCTAGTGTTAGTGTTGGTACGGCCGCAGGGACCCAATAAAAACAGAGCTGTCAGTAACGCTCCTGACTGACTAGGCTCTGTGTCAACCCACAGACCAAATAAACAGCAATCAGCGCTGCGCTAACCTCTCTGTGACAAACACACACACACACACACACACACACATAGACACACACAGAAAAGCCTAAGCTTGGTGAGTGAGCCCATGATCAACTCACAGCAGCCTCACAATGCCTCCCCCCTCCTCCCCACACACACACACACACACACACGTTTGCATGCATACACACGTCACTCACAAGTCCAAAAGCAAACAAGCCGGGGAAGTCTGTCTAATTAATGTTTTGAATCATGCTTTGAGTGATGTAATGACAACACGTAAGTCACACACTCTCAGCCTGGTGAATGTGTGACTTCCCACAAACCTGGATTTGACTTTAAGCGTGAGCACAAAGCATCGGCATCTCTTCGGCAGGGTAAACACTAGTTCATATATCACATGTTGTTATGCAACCATATAAAACTGTGTTTCACGACAAACATTTCATAAAACTATTGTGATTTTCAATTTGGAGGTCAAGACATGATTTATATGATGGGGACAGTACATGATCATTGATTTCATGGTTCAGTGTATAATGTATTGATCCATGGAATTATGGAAAATACGGTGCTCCCATTCTACAAAATCAGCTAACACTGACAATAAAATGTAAAGATGTAAATTCCCATAAATTCAAATCATATAAAAACATAAACATTTATCTTTCACAAGTGACTAACTGGTAAAAGAAATACAATGTTGTAAAAAACTCCAACCTACAATTAAAGTTCATGTCATCCTTTTACAGCTTCATTCTTCAGAGGGATAAATCCATTTTATTCTATTTTATCTATAGTTTTATTTTAAATGTTGTGAAACTTTGAAATCATCACTATAATAATTAAAAAAATAATATAAAAAAACTTAAATGGGAAAATAATTATGATTTCAACAGTTCACAAATCATGTCATGTGATCAGACTGCAGTGTTTCACTTCATTTTCGTGATATTGGCAATATGGCTGAAATCAACATGACAATATTAATATGTATGTTTCCATTATCACAGTATGATCCTGTAGATGGTTCCATATTGCACAATATATCATTGTGGAGTCCATAAGGGGAACATATTTCTGAATCTTGTGCTTTAATTTCTCCTTCAATTGTTTCTTTAAAAATGCAATGTGCAAATGTTTCCCAGTTGGTCTGTTTGATGTGACACCTCACATTACCATCACCATCTTTCATGTCACATTACAGTTGATATCAATACCCAAAGACATTCATGGCATCAGTTCAGAAGTATGCTAAATTCAGACAGGATTCTTCACAATTTTTTCTTTCCATCTTTCTTTTTTTTCCAGCAGACCTCAAAGAATTTTTGAACGGGGTGTGCCGCACTTCCACACAGGCCCCCATGTACAGCAGAGGGATCAGACATTACAAGTCCCAACTAATAGATCTGATTGTTTCAAAATGTCTGTGCAAAGCCACTGAGAGGGGGCAGACAGACAAAAAAAAGCTCACAAGATCCCTCTGTGATTGAATAAGCATGGGGAGGGATTGGTTTTGTAGCTGCCATAACGAGCCTGCAGATATGACTGAAGTGGTCGCATCTAAATAGGCAGAGCAGACAGACAGTGGAGGTTTGGCCAGGGAGAGCGCTCTAAGAGGAATAGCAGATGCTGAAGATGAAAGAGCAGCCAGGACTTCACTGGAGGGGTCTGTCTCACAGATACTGACACACACACACACACACACACACACACATGCAGAAACAACCGCTTCTCATGTTTCTCTTAGTCACTTTAACATTTGCTTTACCTTTTTAATTCATCCAAATGGGACAAGTTGATGCATATACGGCTACAGCATGAAAAAGAAAATATACATTATACAGTATGTACATCACCGTCTGCACTGTAAGAGCATTAACTTGGATCCTTTACTTCAGTAAAAGTAGACACAAACATTATAAACAAAAAACATTATTAAAAGAATACAAGTAAAGCTTTCAAAATATTATCAGGAAAATATAAATAACATGTTACCACACCATTACTCAATGTGCAGAATTTCACCTCTCATATTGTTATATTACTACATACATTATATATATATGGTTATTCTTTTATCAATGGGGTGTCAAGGAGTGTACTGTATTTTAGTGTTGTATCTAGTGCAAGTGGAAATAACTTCTAACTTTTTAAACTACTTTTTATATTGTTGGGTAGTGCAATTTGTAAGAATAAAGCGTATGTGTTACATATAGAATTGTAAAGGAATAGATCAACATTTTGGGAAAATTCTCATTTCGACGTTTAAAAAAAAGTGTTATAGAACAAATTTGATATTTACCACACTTTTTCTATGGGTTAAATAAACCAAGAACTAACATGTTAAATATTCAGCTTTAAAGGTGCTGGTATGCTTTTTTTAACCTTTGGCCAGAGCAAGGCTACCTGTTTCCATCTTTTGCCAGTCTTTATGCTAAGCTAAGCTAAACAGCTGTTTGCTGAAACTTCATATTTAGTAACATAACGGTATAGATCTTCTCAGCGAACGCTGGGAAAAAATGAAAAAATGTCAAGCTATGTAAATTTTTTTTAAATCTAAAAATTATTAGCTATCTAATAAATATAGTCAAGTCAATTTTATTTGGATAGCCCAATTTCACAAATTACAAATTTGCCTCAGGAGGCTTTACAATCTACCTAAGGAAGAGCAACAGATATAGAGGAGCAGAAGTAATATTTCCTTGGAAATCTAAAGTTCCTCAAAATTATAATATGTAGTGTATTTAATGTAGTACAGAACTTGAGTAAATAGGGTTTTCCACAATCAGGATGAATTCAATTATATGAGAAATGCTAATCAGGGGATTTTATTTGCTTCTCTTTCTCTACATCTCAGGAGACAGTGGCGAGTAAAGTCGTCTCATATGAACCTTTTTCCCTCCAATGTCTCTTGTCATTCCCGCTCTAGACAGGCAGGCAGACAGGGCACCCTGGTCATGGCACAACAGGCTGACCGCTGAGATCTACCATTTCCGCTGGTGTGTCTACTGTCGCGGTCGCTCCCCTCCTGCACACACACACACACATGCACACACCACACATAAATATAAATACACACCACTGGTCCCCTCTGGAGAGATCAATTTCATGGGATCACACGGCGAGCTCTGGTTCCCAGGCGCTCCTCACGCGCTCTGCAGACGTAGACGGATCCTTCACACAACCTGACTCCTGACCCTCCATCATTACCGGGGTCAGAGGACCAGCAACCCCTGGCTGCTGCAGGGGGGAGGTGGAGGGGTGATACTGAAGGGAGGCTCGTTTTGTTCTCTCTTCTTTTTTTTTTTTTTGAGGCCAAATGTCAAACGTTAAAACATGTTTCAACTGTTCAGGCTCGTTATCGAATTAGTGAGTAAAGATGAGAGATTAGAAGCTTGTGTGCATTAGGAGTGTGTGTGTGTCTGTGCGTGCACATTTGACAAATGCGTGAAACCAATGTTGTTTTTCGCCTCGCATCAACATTCCTCTACATACCTTTATGTCAGGCCCAGAGATCACACTGCAGCCATATCAAAGGATCAAATTTGGGGCAATCTGAGTGAGTCTTCAGGGACAAACCATGAACTTCTTACGCTACTCGTGACTTCTCTTGCATGCCAGCAGATGTTCTCTAAACTCAGCTGCTATATCCTCTTCATAAATAAAATGTTAGACCTGGACAAAATCTGCTGTTTTCCAAGGGCACAAGGCCAATTAGAAAGTGTGACCGGGTCTCCAACCAAATAATTACCTCAGGCTGAGATGAAAGTTAAATAACTGCCTTTGTTCTCCATGGCTTTCTTTCTCAGTCTCTCCTCACAGTGGCCACCCACTAGGAGTTTCGCTGAATCCAGACATGAGTCACACCCAAACGCCCCCCAAAAACAGCCGCTCCACTTCCCACTTTACCCCCTAGACTAAAGTCTGACAGCACTGATCATGACATCTTGTGAATAGTCACCAGCAGGTACCTCAGTTGTCTTGTTTTGGTTTGACTGGATGCAACAAATGATATAGTGAAATACCACATGCTGCCTACCATCCACCTGTTGAATTTAGATATCAAATGTACCAGACAGAGGATTAGAGGACCATTTAGAAGATCAGAGAGCTACAGATAAAGGGGGTGTGTTCAGGTTGTCTGAGTTCCCTACAACATATGTCAGTCAACTGGCCTGTTCACCGCCCTGCTGTCTGGAAGGCTACAGGTCTCTCAGTGCTCATTGGGCTGAAGTAAAAAATATTTTTTTCTAAATTATTTGTTTTACAGCACACATCTGGCAATTATTTTTTATTATGACCAAATCTCATGAAAAGATCAAAACCAACAACTGATTATTCTACTAAATGTATTTTCTGCAGAGTCAGTCTGGTACAGCTTATTCATCAACACTGGTGCACTGACAGACATGTGCCTTAATTTCAATGACCACAGGAACTGTTTTGAATCATTTCCTCATACGGTACTTCATCCTGCTACTGCAAATACTCACTAGTGTACTAAATGTGTATTCATCTGCAGCTGGAAATAGTCCCTAACAAATGCACTGATTACTCATGTTTTGTTAAAAACTACAGTGCCCATCTGTTTTACAAAATGACTGACACTTCTCATTGTGGAGTGAGTGGTTAAGAAAGACAGTAATGGAGAGATGGGATAACACTGGATTTTGGTGTTATTGAATCTATTGACATTAAGCAAAATCAAGAATAATTCTTATTCTTATCAGATCCTTGATCAGACTCTTTATATACTATATGTATCAATCCATCTATGATATGTCATCTGGTTTAACCGTGCTGTATTTCTCTAATTTAGCTATCTGGTCTGTTTTGTATACACAGCATCTGTTGTATTTCTTTTCATCCTGGAAGAGAGATCTCTTTTCTTCCTGTGATTCCTTCCATTTTTGGCTGGACCAGCCACAGACCAGCTCTATTACCCTGAGTCTGTCCGTCCGTCACTGAGAGAGTGATGAAGTTACCCCATTGGTACAGTTGGCCCAGTGTTGGATGTTCCCCATTGGCCATTGCTCTTTTTCCAAAATGAAAAGGTGTGAACAATTTCTGTTATGTCATCAGGAGGTGCTTACACAGGAGCCTATGAGCGCAGTCCCATAATAAGTTTTGAAAACACTCTACAGACCAAAGTGTCTCACATAGAGGCTCTGACGCTGACAGGGCCACCAACCCGAAAATACAAAGAGATGCGATGGATCCATTTTACCAGCATTCATGTCAGCTGGCAGTTAGTTAGCATGTAACAAATTGGCACATTGTTTCACACATTGACCATACACATTCCAGCCATATAAGTTTTTACCTAGCCATGTTTCCCCTTCAAAGGGGGGGGAGTTTTTTCCTTATCCAAAACAATGGTCTAAGGATAGAGGATGTTGTCTTACTGTGCAGACAGTAAAGCTCCCTATTTTCCCATTCGTGGTATTGGGCCATACGAACAAGAGTGACGTTACTTGACTTTCTAAATTCTGCACCACTATTTATTATTATTATCAAGATTTAGATGTTGAAAATTTTAGCAAATCTAGTCCTTGTCTAGGAGGATGATGACCTGTTTAGTTGCAGTCATTATAGAAAACAACAGGTTTTCAGTTTTAGAATACATCCTAATTTCCTACTTGTGGAAAAAGAAAATAACAGTTTCATTGCATTGTTTTATATGTATGAAGTAAAATGGGTTCCTTGACAAATAATGCTGTCATTATTCAAAGCAGGAAAGGATTAGCTGTCATTATTCAAAGCAGGAGAGGATAAGAAAGCAATAACAGCTTTTTCAGAGGCAGATTACGTCTCTCAGTGTTTCTGTGGGTGTGTGACAGAGAGAGGGAGGCCTCTTGAACACTTCCCATGGGGACACAAGATAGAGATGAGTGTCAGTGGGTCAACTTTGACACATCCTTCACTTCCTCAATACAAACACACACAGTGAGAAATGTGTATATCCAATGTGGAAACGAGAGAAGAATACGAGTCAAGAGGGGTGAAAAAGGGGACTCTTTTAACAAAACTCAGAGGAACTGACAGTGATAGACAAGGGTAAACAATGAAACCACGTCCAAACCCCCACCCTCCTAAAGGACAATACAAGGGTGTCTCACCCCTGCCATACAAACAGCCCTCCCTTCTTAAGACACAATATGAGAAGTTGTCAAACACTCACATTCATAAACAATGTCTCTCTCTCCCTCTCTTTCACCCCCCCCCCCCCCCTCTCTCTAAGGCACAATGGTCGGGTGTCACACACGTCTCGAGCAGAACTGACCGTCGCTTCCTCTCCCTGTCAGAAGGAACAAAGTTAGCCTTCCTCAGCGCTCCATACAGCTCTATTTATAAACAATAACATGGCTCGACCTCCACAGGGTTTCACCAGAGATCGGCTCAACGTATTGTTTCCAGCAGACAAACATCTGTATGTATGGGATTAAGTTTGTGTCGTAATAATTGAACAAAATCCAAAAGTCAGATTTACAGTAAAACAATAGAAAAGTGCAGTGCTTTTGCAATTCGTCAGTTTTGTTGCTTCACTTTTCAGTTTCAGTCCTGAATTTTTCACTTCTGACAAAAAGCATTGATCTGTCCCTCTAAAAGTAATTTCCCAATGGGGACAGTCAATTATTACGACACAAATTTAATCCCATATGTTTGTGGCATGTTACTGAAAAACACAGAAAAAAAGTTTTTGCTTATGTATTAAATGTCTAAGTGTCACTTTGCAGAATGATGTATGAGCAGAGTTTGACACTGGAAGGGAACCTGCCTTTGTGTTGCAATTAATATATCGTGAGGCCGCCGGCATTGTTGCATTTTTAGTAGTTAACAGTTTTGCGTGACTTTGCTTGGAGTTCCTGAACGTGATATCAACATCATTCATCAATGCCACTCTGTCAACACTGCAGCCTAATGCCATTTAAACTCACTGAAGTCATGTAAATCCACATATGCTTTCTGCAGGAAATCAAATCCAAACAAACCGACACAACACCTGATGACATGTGGACCACTGTATAAATATATACAGCAAAAGTAATTACACTTAATGCAAAAAATATGGACTGCAACAAGGTGAATTATTGGTGGAATCTCCCCTTTAAAACTTCTTCAAAGCCTGAATGTGTGCACATAACTCCTACTATTTTCTTCTGGTAAGACAGTCTAGACGCAGTTTATGTCTGTACTGATGACATGTTACTGCTTACAAAAGTACACTAATAAACTGCAATTCAAAACCCTTTTTTATTGTACAGTGTGAGCAGGCAACAGACATGGAAATGTAATATTTCTGACCAAATCTTCAGGACAATCCAACATTTCATCTCTATATAAATGTCTGAATGTCTCCCTTTTACTGACCCTAAAGCATGTGTATCAATATTCTGTGTCTGAGAGAAGTTGGCTACTAAAGAGAGAGATTGGGGAGACAAAAATTACCTTAAAGTTCAGTCTTTCAGCAGAATACTGGTTGAGAGGGAGAAAAGACAGAATGAGGATTTGATCCCGGAGGAAAATATGTGAAAACAGGAAATGAGACACGAAAGAAAAAGGGAAAAGAATACAAGAGTAGAGCGCATAAAGAGGGAGCAACGGAGGTGAACTGTCAGTGCAACCGTGATTATTTTGGCCCTGAGTGTGTGTTCGGTTTGGTGGCCTGATTTGCAGAGGGAGAAGAGGGAGGATGGGCGGGTGGGGATTTGATGATGTCGTGTTGCGGGCCCTCACCTTCAAAGGGCGGCCCCTGAAAGGCCCTACTAATCACAACATGTGATGAGACCGGTAGAACAAAGACAGCCGGGCAGAAAATAACAGCGTGGGAACTCTGGGTGAACTTGAAATACAACAAGAGGGCTCACCTCCCCCCCACACACCACCACCACCACCTCCCCTCCTCCTTCCCCATCCTCCCCCCCACCACCTCCTCTCCCACTCCCCCTACTTACACACACACACACACACACAGACTTGTGTGGACGCACACCTGTGTTTATTGTGACAGAGGCTTCAGGTTGCATGAACTCGGACATGTGTGAACGCAACTCCCCTCCACTGCCACTCCCCATCACACACACATACACACGTGCACACACGCACACACACACAGAGCTTCAATAATCAGTTCGATGAATGTGGGAGTGCATCTGTGTGTCTGTCCCGCTATAAGCGTAGCCTTGTACGACAACAATAAGATGAAAACAGCCCTAAGTGCTTCCTCTCATTCATATAATCCAAACAAGGCAGCCTCCTCTCTCTGTGATGACTATTACGCCTTTGGTTGCTTTCGGCTCCGACTGATAAGGATCACCATACTTCAGTGTGTGTGTGTTTGTGTATGTGTGTGTGTGTGTTTAAGTTAGTAATGTATAAGTTAAGTTTTTACTGTTGAGCTTTATGAGCACAAGATAAAAATCAGACACCGGCTTATTGCCCCAGAGAATGAATGAAGGTGCATATAATTTATATTACAGTATTGTTTTCACATCTGATGAATCATGGTTTTATGTTTCCTTATTACATGTGCACAGCGCATATTTCCTTGCCCCATTCATAGTCTTGCAGTTGTGTTGCCTGATGGGGATATTTCACTGCAGGCATTTATTTATATACATAAACAAATGACCTTCACGGACATTTTGAAACATTTTTCTCTTAAGGTAGATTTTGTAAGATGTGACAAAGTGTCGCCATGCTGTCCCTACTGACTGGTTTCATTGTGGATTACATACAATGCAACCAAAGCTAACAAGCCATGGTTGGTAAAACAAAAAAACATTTTCCTTAGCTTTTAGTGGATGTGTTTAAAGTGATTTTAACATAATGTGCATCAATTTAAGTTAAATTTGGATCAAATTCTTGTTGGTTTGTGTGTGGTTTAAACACAGGTTATGTATTATTAAACCAATGCATATCAATAAAGTTTTAAAGTGTGATGTAAAATATATGTTCTTTTCTGTTCATGGGTCTTTCACCTGTAGTAGGAATTATTACATAAACATATTGAGTATACTACTGATAGTGATGCTGTTTCAATTACTATAAAGCTCAAATGATTATAAGTGTCTTATGTCATATAGATCATATAGATATATCTGCTGCCTTTAACTTACATATTACAGTTTGTTATTGATTGTTAATAACTTGTGTATATTTTGTATGTCATTTGCATATCATTTTTTACAACAACAACACATTTGTTTTTAGCTAAAGCCTGTGTGTCACACTGGCTCAGACTTACAGAGTGCTACTGGGTAAAGTTAACCCACTTAATAACACAATATTGGCTTGATAACTGCAGCAAAAACCATTAGCATTATGTTGATATTCGGAACACTTTTCAATATAATACAGTCCAGTACACCATCACCACCCACATAAGACCTCAGTAATAAAGTAGGATTATCACCTTTCTGAGAATGTCAACAAAAAATGAAATGTATACGTTTCATAGGCTAGATGTAGGATTCATGGCAGAGCTGTTGTATTGGATCTTATTGGATTGCACAGGTGTATCTATTGAAGTGAGTATATAATAGCCCATCTAATATATTATCTTCTAGTCGGTTAAACATGTCACAGTTCAGTCCCTGCAGGAGACCCTCCACTGAAGAGCCACATCCTCACATACAGAAACATGAGCCCTCCATGTATACAAACACACACCACCAGCTCTGTCAAATTATTTGGGGAGTGTGACCATTATAGGAGCCACCAGTTTTGTGGTGGTGATGATGTGGAAACTCTGGGGAGAAGGGGCGAGGACGGCTTTGATTGCATTATGCTCTTTTGTTGAGGGCGCTCACAAAGTCCTTGAAGTCCCCACAGCGTCTTTACCGAGCATGAGGTCTCTCTGTGGGGTAAGATTAGACTTGGTGGCTTCCTCTGGTTGCGGCAGTGCTCCCCGGCTCTCCTCCCGGGCTGAGTTAGTATTGGATTACAGGTTCACACGCTCGCTCGCAGACCGCCCGTCGCCCCGACCAATTGCTCCATTCATTCCAGCGCCGGAGACGGCCGTCGGCCTCTGATTGGTTATCAGCGTCGGTTTAGGGAACTTTCCCACGGCCAGCGCGTGCTGACAGCCGGCCAGCCACTCCTCATCACCACCGGGACACACACGGGGGAGGAGGGGGCGAGGGAGAGGGGGGGGAAGAGAGAGAGAGAGAGGGGGGGGGGGGGGGGGGGGGGGAGTGCAGCCACGGACCGAAAGTCCATTGGACCGCTGTCAAAGTTTCTCCAAAGATCTTCTATTTACGTGAACATGACTCAGTCTGAGGTCTTGAGTCACACAAACTCTTAAAAACTTCACTGAATCACATGAAAGCTTCTCTGGCATAAACAAGGCGAGTATGGGGGAAATCTAAAAGAAATAAAGGCAAGCAAAAACAAATCTGACAGCGATTGAGAACTAATGTTGTGGTCCCATGTGTGTCAGTTTGGCTTTACATAGGCTATAATAACCACCAACACATAAGCATAATGTCTTTTTAGGCTATAGCTAATCAGTTTGAGCTGTAGCCTACAGCTGGACATTTCGGAAAAACTGTAAAAAGAAACAACTAACAGCCAGTCTGAAAATCAGGCCATAGTGAGTTTACTATACCTACCCACTGAAATATATCAGCCCACATTAAAAGGTATTTGATTCAAGTGTTTCCATTTTATTGGCTTAACATGTCACTTTTTCTGTTCCTGAAACTCTGAGCCCAACTCAAAGATGTACCAAATCTTTCTTGTACTGAAGTTTTAAAAACTATTAAGGCATAAAACAAAAAAAAAGAAAGAAAAGAAAAAAAGTAGATTGACCTTGGACACAGCAATTGGTAAAACAATCTCACCACAAGCTCAGTTTGTTAGATAATCAGAAGCTGGTGCCACAGGATGAGCTTTCAACTTACAGTTTTAAACGGACATGGATGAGAAGTCTTTAAAGTGCTCCAACATTTTTTTTATTCAAGCTGTGCCGTGAGGTGAGGAAAAAACTTTGTGATTGAAAGGTCCACAAAGGCTACTGAGTTAATATCACTAAAATAGGCTACTTCTATACAAATTGTCACAGAAGTTCAGCATAGACTAGTTTCAGGAGAGAAAAAAGTTAAAATATTGATAGTCAATATGACAATTAAGAAGTAATAATGTCACACTGCACACAACTCAGGGTCCGCAGCAGTTGATGATTAATGATTGATTATTAATTATATCATTGATTATGATTCATAATAATAAAATAAAGATGTATAAATAATATCAAATAATAAATAAGATGTCTTTATGGATTGTTTTTTATGTGTTTGCTCTTGATAAAATGAAATGTTGTGACAGCTGAGGCCATATCTCATGTTCAGGTTCACTTTTAAATCACTTTAAGTTTCCAGGAAAACTTACAGAGTGAGATGTCTCTACTTTTTTTCCGCCTCTCAGACCTGTCATTGCGCACTAGGATGCGCTTGGGCCAACTGCGCTGTCACTCAAACCCACGGCTGCTCTGTGATTGGCTGGTTCGGGCTCGGGTCCCCGCCCCTGTTGGCCGACTGCAGCGTTGAAATGACACCGTGAGAAAGCTGAGCGCTTCAAACAGAGGCGCTCCGCACAAACCTGGGCAGAAGCGCGTCTGACAGTCACAGCAGGGACACTGAAGGACTATTGTGGACGAAATCAAAATGAAAAGGAATCAAGATTTTAGCTCCTCGGACAGCGAGCTGGATGAGACTATTGAGGTGGAGAAGGAGAGCACAGATGAGAATGGGTAAGTTTTTTATTCTCCTTTTCCCCTTATAAAGGGGTTCAGCTTTATGGATGACCAACGTGGACAAACATTAAAACTAGTTTTACCATTTATGAATCATTAAAAAAATTAAGTGGAGCCTGGACTGAACTTTTCTGTTACTTTTTTATATTTTTAAGGAATATGAGCTCTCCTCTGGGCTCCATGTCCCCCACAACATCAACTCAGGTGCAGGCGAGGAAAAGGCGTCGAGGAGTAAGTACATTTATATCAATTTATCCATTCGTGCAATAGCTGACATTGCGTAATATCTTCAGAAATTGTCATTAATTCATCAATTAACTCAATAATCTGCTGTCTTTCCTCAGATTATTGAGAAGCGGCGTCGGGACAGAATCAACAACAGCCTGAGTGAGCTCCGCAGGCTGGTTCCCAGCGCCTTTGAGAAACAGGTATGATGCAACATGCCACTTAGAGCGAATTTAAGTCTCAAAATGTACAACCGCAAGTTTCACTTCAGTTATTATTATTATTATTATTTTTTTTTTAATATATATATACATAAATAGTATGTATATCTAAGTGGCTTTTATTTGTCTCTCCCCAAACTGTAGGGTTCAGCCAAACTGGAGAAAGCAGAGATTTTGCAGATGACTGTCGACCATCTGAAGATGCTTCATGCTGCTGGGGGCAAAGGTATGTCTGGGATTAAAGTAATTTCATATAAAATTAAAATAAACATTTCTAAATTTAATTACTCACTGGTTTGATATTTCTGGAAGTTATATCTGTTTTGTTTGGACTGATTATTGACTCTGTCCTGGTCTCAGTGCCAAAAGCGTATTGATTCATGTCAGACATAGCGTCTACAGTTCTGGAAAAACCTGTTTAGTATGTGCACTTCTGTTTTTATACTCAAATGTTGTCTTTTCTCAGGTTATTTTGACGCCCATGCCCTGGCAATGGACTACCGTGGTTTGGGTTTCAGGGAGTGCCTGGCTGAGACAGCCCGCTATCTGAGTATAATCGAAGGCTTGGACAGCACAGACCCTCTGCGGATCCGTCTGGTCTCACACCTCAACAACTACGCCAGTCAAAGAGAGGCCCACTCCGGCCTGAATCACCTGGCATGGGGCTCTGCCTTTGGATCCCCTCCTGCCCACCTGACCCACCCTCTCCTCCTCCAGCATCAACAGGGGGCAGCTTTGGCTCCTTTACCCCGCAGTGCCACCAGCAGCCCACAAACTCCTCTGTCATCCACCTCGACTTCATCCTCCTCTTCCTCCTCCTCTTCTTCATCATCCACATCAGTTGCAGAGACTCACATTCCGGGCAGGCGTAGCGGCAGCGCCACCCCCCACTCAGATCAAGGCCCGATCCGGGTTCCCCCCACCTCCGCCACTCCTACCACCGTCCTTCACCATGCCTTGGTCCCCTCATCAGCGTCCAAGCTCTCCCCTCCGCTCCTCTCCTCCCTCTCGGCATTCCCTTTCCCCTTCAGCGCCTTCCCCATCATCTCCCCCACCGCTACTGTCAGCCCCCCTGTACCGACATCCAGTGTGGGCAAACCCTACAGACCCTGGGGTATGGAAATAGGAGCCTTCTGACTGAAGTGAAAACCTCAAATGCAATCCACATATAGACTCTTAACACAGCTGAGCTGGACTTTCAAGGACAAGACTTTTTAATATCCTTGCTAAGAAAGTACTATTTTTTCTATGATGTTGACCTCCCACAGAGGATATACCTATACCTATAGCTATAGGATTTTTTTTATTTTCTTGCTAATGTATTGTGTTTTGCATAGAAGAAAAAAACAGTGAGGAGGGAGACCACGACTAAAAAACAGCAAGGGTGATTTATTGTGTTGATTGATCTGTGTTCCTGCCCACCCCTTTAGAAGTCTCACCCACTGTTGTCAGCCTATCAGGAATGGCTTTTCCAGATGGTCAAGCAGTCGCTTGTCAAGTTCCTTGGCGAAACTGCCCCCCCCACCCCCCACACCCCCTTTGTTTTCCCTCTGAGCTGAAACACCCAGTGTTGGTGCCCTGGTTACAGAGAGAGGCGGTGTGAAAAGAGGGCTTGAGGTGGTTGAGAGTCACCCCCTTTTTACAGCATTTTATGGGGTGGAATAACCGAAACCAGGTGTTTGTTTGACTAAATACTGGGAGCACAAGTTAGCTACTAGCTTGGTTGAAATCAGCTTAACAGTGATTTACTCGCAACCTCTGATGTTCATTTGGTACTCCATTGTTAACGCTTCAAGTTACGTTTCCTCCCTGCAGTAAATTTTGTCTTTAACATTGCTGTTAACAATCAAGGCTTCACATATGTTTTTACCAGCTTTCCCACTGTTTTTTTTCTTTTTTTTTTTCTTTTTGCATTTCTCATGTAACTGATGCAAGAGGGATTCCTATCTCCTAGGCTTACAAATTATTTTCTTTTACTAAAAAGTAATAATCAAGATGGAGTTCATCTGTATCATCTCTCAGTTGCAGTAAAATAATTCAATACAGTTCAGTTATTTTGTATTTGACCTGAGACACAAAGAAATATAATCCTTTCCACCTGTTATTTTAGTGTCTTCTGATAAACCTCACTGTGAGTTTGTATATTTTATGGTTGTACAAAGCACATGCAAGCACTGACAAATCAGATTTCTCAGCTTTTCAAAGTCATTGCTGGTAGTAATGACAACTTCCCTGTAATAAAGAGTTCTGATAAATCACCTGCAGCTTTATCAGCGTCTTTGTGTGTGTACGGGTATGAATGTGTACTCTTTTGCTTGTTGATGCCTGCAGTTGTTTGTGTGTATGTGTGAGTGTGCACGCGCAGTACGTGGTGACGCCTGGTATCAGATGAGACTGCTTGTTCTCTCAGCAGCCCTCTGTGTGTGCACAGGAAACCATTAACAAGGAGGGGATATCCTGGACAATAGCAGCCTGGCTGGCCCCATGCGCTGCGTGGGAACTAGAGAAGGAGGAAAGAAGGAGGGAGGGAAGGTTGGAAGAGGATGAAGAAGGATAGAAATGAGGGGATGGCGCATAGGGTAAGAGATGGAAGGAGAGGGGGGAAGAAAGAAACAGGACAGGGGGGATCAAAGGAGAGACTAGGGGTGTAAGACTGTGAGAGAGGAAGTGTACAGCAGACAGTTTTGTCTCTCTGCCATCTTTTCAACTCGCACCAGCTGCACCTTCTGTTCTCAGGTCCTGCACGTCGTTTTCTCCTCTGCTGACGTAAAAAATCACTCTCTCTTGCCAAACTGTTCCTGTTTTACATCTCTTTATAAAATAAACATCCATTTTGGATCTACAATCTACAATCTGTAATCTATTAATCATTCTTCTTAACCTTTTACTCTATTTCTAAGGAAGATGCAAGGTCAGGTAGTGATGTACTGAAAGCTTCACTTCAGCCAAAACCAAAAGGTCCACACGTTTTGTGACAGTTTGTCTCCCCCAACTGGTTAAATGTGGTACTTCATCATGGAACAAAGACTTAAAGGTTGAATATGTAGAATATTTATTAAAAGCTATATTTTTTAAAAAGTAATACAGCCACGGGGCGTTTTGAGGGGTACAGAATGAAAGTATTGCTTTTCCATAAAAAAAATATTTAGTCTGAATTAATATTTTTAACATTTTTTGACGGGTTCGACAATGACGTTCTGACATGTTCTGTGTACATTGTACCAGCCAATTAACGGCCGGAATTGCGGGTTGCCAGGGTTGTCTGTTGTTCCGGTGCAGCTACTGTAGGCTGGCACTGGGTGAAATGGAGTTGTAAACAAGCAGAGCCGTGTTGAACTCACCAAAACCAGCGTTTTTTGCTCTCAAGTACAACTTTTCATCACAAAACTTCGAAGGTAAGACAGAATATCTGTTAGTCACTGTAAATAAGTGGTTGTTTACCTTTGTATGCTGCTGGTTCACTGAGTTTTTAGCGCAATAATAGTGGTACTGTTGAACTCGCCAGGGTCTTAGCTTTCATATGAGATGCTATTTGTTTGTGTACCATGAAGTATCAAAACGGTAGAAATGGAAATGTGGAGAGTGGGTTGACTTTCTGACGCTATTCGGATTTTGATATTTGATCATTAACCTCTTGAGGCACGCTGTTCCGTTCACGGGACAGGACGGATGTTAGGAGGTAGCCACACGGTCTTCTGAATGTTTTAAACACCAACCCTTAAACATATATACTCATGCCGTACATTGCTGGAAAGCTTAGATTGTTCTGATTCATTCAAGACCACTCACGACTTATATGGTTGCTCACAGCCGTAATAGTATTAGCGATTAGCTTGGCTAGCCACTCAGCTAAGTGAGAAGAGCTATAATGCCTACATACCTTCAAAGTCTTCCCTTTATCCACAACGATCATCTTATGACTCAGGACTTTCTGTACAGCTCGCCAAGTATCCATTCTTGTGAAATATGAAATCCGTTTCCATAAAACCGGAATATTTTCCTCAATATGTCCATGTATTTAGTCCAACACGTAACGTAATAACACAAATAACAAACCATATACGGTCCGTTTACGTCATTTCCTGACCTGCGCGTCCATCTCAGAGTACACGTGACTAGATGTTTACGACCGTGAGCCTCTTCTGCTTCTGACGACACCACACACAAGCCAATCGGTGTTTAGGATTAGGCAGTACATGCAGAGACATTGCTGCTACTCTCACTGGCGTTACAATGTAATGTACCTCGGTGGTTTCAAGTCAGTTACAGCGAGGGTATGTTCGCTTCCTGTTTTCAAAATAAAAGCACCAACTCTATCGTTATGGTTTTCTTAATAATAAAAGGCAACGGGTGTTTTATTTTGTGAAAATGACCGGAAGTGCGTTACTCGCTACGGCTAACTTGAGTGGCTCCGAATTCGCAGGAACAAAACTTTAAGCAGATGTTATTTGGACAAATTAGTGTCACATTGTGGATCTAAAGGGCTACTTTCTCGCCTAAAAAGGTTAGACATGTGGATAAAGTGGTATATTTACAGAGTTAGAGCTAAAATAAAATCCGGCACCGGACCTGGCAACCCGACTGCTGGAACTACTTTTTGGTTGTTGCGACTACGATCTCGAGACATTAGATGGCGTTGTTCTGCTCATTCTACATATTCTACCTTTAATATCATGTCCTGAATCCATTACTTATGTTATTTATAAACAGCTTCTTAAATGTGTGCATTTAAATGTGTTTTTTTCATCAGTTTATAATCATTAAATTGCTTTTTTCACAGCAGACATTTTGACTTGCCATAATAGAAAAGGCACAGGTGTTACTGATACCATAAACAATGACTCCCGTTAAGTGTGCCAGTTAGCCAGAATCCAGCTGAACCCTGACAATGGTAAAGATTATTGGATTACATTAATAAGATTAGTTTCTTGTGGTTTTACTGCAATGATTTATAAAAATGTCTACTGTAAAAAAAGAAAAAAAAGGCGATCTAATCTTTGGAATTTGGGTTTTTAAAAATGTGGTTTTGGTCCTGGTAAACTGTGATTGGCATTTCTAATTGTTAAATCTGATTTTATGGGTTTATATAGCTTAAACAAACAAGTTAATGTACAATAAAAATCAATCATTAGTTGAATCCCTAATAATACATTATCATTTCACTGATATATCACTTAAGGAGTATCAAGGTTGTGACAGATTGCTACATTGGAAACATAAAAGCTTTTGAAAGAATTCAGTCTCATAGCCACATGAATTCACTGAACCCCAAATCTTTATTAACCACTGCTTGCTCACAAAGATATATGTGGAGAAGGGGAAACACACAAATGGACAGAGGAGCGAAAGAGAGAGAGAGAGATAGAGAGCGAGAGGCAGGTAGGATAGTCACTGTCTGTGATGTATTTCTGACAGCTGTTACACTGTGATGGTGTTAGTTGTTTTATACGTCACCGGATCAATATCACATGGCACAAACATACGGTATCTACCCGCCATTTTTCTGAAATATGCACACACACTCACACACATCTATGGGCCTACCGTGCGTGTGTGACCGACAGGGTTCAACCTCAGGCTTCAACACCCCTGGTTACAAACGATTTGGATAATTTAATACACTCATATACACCTTTACAGATGACAATACTGTGTTCATGATTCGTTGTTGCAGTGATACCTGTTATGGCTTAAATATATTTTCTTGTGCCAGTCGTTCAGCGGCAATTACAGTGTCTTGGAGTGAAGTGCAATGATTGCGGCATCCGATGATGTTGAGCACTACTCTAGCCTCTATCAGATGGAGAAAGACGGAAGTTATTTGTATGTTCTCCGATTTAAGATTCACAGTAATAAGTGTGATTTTAAGGTGGCATTTTATTTGCACTCCCTGTCTGTATCTGCAGCGTTCTTAGTTGTGTTGGAGTCGACGGTAACGTGTGAAATGTGTCTGGAAGCTTGTTTCTGAGGAATATAAGAGGCCCGCCATTGGTCAGGGATGTTATGTGAGCTTTCCGGTGCCAGATGGACAGAATTCAGCGAGCTCCTCTTGAGCTCTGTGCTATGACTGGCTAAATGCCTGCCCATGTGGAGAGCGTGTGAGTGAGTGCTTCTACAGTATATATGTATGTGGAGAGATGAAGAGGTTGCAGAAGGCCAGGAGGGGGAGGGGGCAGGGGGGGTGAGGATGGGCTCATTAAATGCTATAGTATTCTCCTGCGGTACAGTCACCATCTACCTCACAGGAGTGGATGTGCGGCGACTACTTGCAGTCCTCACAAAAAAGCAGCCTGTCCCCTTCCTTGTGCCAACTTCCCCTGCATATGTCCCTCACTAATTGGAACATTGGCATAAAACTGGATGGAAAATCACTCTGACCCAACAGATTCAATTTTGTTTACAGAACTGCTGGGTCAAATGAGTAAGTGCCCACTTGAAGGAACGAGGGAACGGAGCCAGGATGCGGCCTTGTGAGGACGCAACCAGTCACAGCACACATCAGCTAGCTGGCAAACTCACAACAAACACCTAAGCCTGTTATCACACGAGAGAAACCTAAAAAAGAAAAGAATCTCAGGCTGAAATGAACAAACATAAAAAACATGAAAATGAACAAATTATTACATCCATATATATGCAAGGAGAGGAAACTTATATATAAAATGGCACACTGCAATCAATACTTTTGCTGCTTGTATCGTACTGTATATAACAAAAAAAGAAGTATTTACAAAAACCAATACCCACTGTCACTTGTCAATTTGATTTTTTTCTTTTCTTCTCATTTGAAACGGAGCAAAAACATTCTTTTTTTGGGAATAGTGGGTGGGAGACATTAATTTTTCTTTTTTCAATTCTTTTTTTCTTTTTCATTTTTGGATCCACCCCCAACCCCATTCAAACCTCCCACTGTCTCGGGGTGGCGTCTCATCAGGCTGTGGTACTTTCATTGTAGCATGGGGGAGTATGGCGGGGGGTGGAGGGATGGGGACATGTGGGATAAGCTGGGAGAGGGGTGTGTTCCTCAGGGGTCGGGGTGGTGGTGGTTGGAGGTGGGGGATTGGAGGTGGGACGTAGAACCTGTTGGGGCTTCTCACGCTGTCACCTCTTCTCTCAACTCCTTGTTCCTGCGCACCTCCTGAGCACGCCTCTCCTACAGAAACACACACAAGTGAACAAATGCAATGTTTTTTGGTTGCCGGCATTTTCTTGACATTTCTTTTTGCTCACTTCACCACTTTCTCTAATTTGACCTTTGCAGTAACGCCTTATTCCTTACCCTTTTCTGTCACCTGTCTTCCTCTTCGACCTGAGGCTCTTCTCATGTTCTCTCCCCCTCATATGATTATTTACCTCCCACTTACATCCACAAGACTGCATCTTTGTCTTTGACAACCTCCCTCCGTTAGCTGTTTTTCCACATCGTGGTACTTCTATAAAGGTCAAGCAGGTATACAGCCTACATGCAACCATTTACATTTACATTTACAAAGGTTTAGCAATTAAGTTTAATATATTGTTTGGTTAGTTTTTGGCAGTTGCTGTATGTTACTGTCAAAATAGCTGATTGCTTTTGGTTGAACTAAGCTTGAGATGTTTCCTACCAACCAATTAGAAAGTAGCAAATTACTACTATGAAACTCACTAGCAGTTATGAAGAACTTACAAAGGAATTTACACACAAACTTAGAAACAGATTTACAAATGGCTGGTGTAAGCTACTGCAGGACACTGAGGACACTGAGGTCATATCTTCATTTTGGGGGTTTTACGTTCTAAAATTAGAATCTTACACCTGGTGGATATTTTATCATTGTATACGCCAACAAATAAATATATAAAGGTTTATCATTTCTTAACTATAACTTTAATTCCTGACTGTGTGGTGACAATATAACTGAAAAGTCAATTGAATAAATAACATTTTAAAAAATTAAATAATTGACACAGATTTGAGACTATTTCTTCTAGCGTCTAATCAGAATAGTCGGGAGTTACAGTGTTCTTGACTTCCTGATCTAAAATCCTTCCTCACCCTCTCCTGCAGGCGGTCCATCATGCTGGCCAGGTAAGCCATCCGATTCTCCTCGATCTGCTCCATCTTCTGCTGGAGCTTCTCCTCAGCCATGCGGCTAAAGTTGCTGTTCTCCTCCATGGCCTTCAGCAGCACATCACGCTCGTGGTCCCGCTTCTCAGCCAGGGCCCGGAGTACCTGCGCCTCCTGGGACTGGACGAGGAAGAAGAGACAAAAGAAGGACAGGAAGCAGAGGGAGGATGAGTCAGGGAGAAATAGTGATTTACTGAGCACCTCTTATTGATTCCTATTAAAATTTAGAAAAGTGAGTCTGAGCAGGTCCACCTATCAATAATGTTAAGCATAAAATGGTCTCTTGGTATCCACTATAATTTATTTAATATACTTTATGTTTGACTCTCAGTATTGGATATCTGGTGTTAAAAAATCTGTCAAACTAGGTTATTGATTGGTTGATTGATTTGTTGGTGGGTTGCTGGATTTGTCAGGTGCTTGACTGACTGTATTGACAAGAGGATCAATGAGATGCAGGAATTACACAAAGTCAGATTAGATTTTCCATAGTAGTTTTGCACCAGATTTACTGCCGCTCAGCAGTCAATGTGACACACTATTGACCAAACAAACAGGAATTAGATGCCAAATACTTACTTACAACCTAACAGTGATTGTATGAAATTGGTCGTGTTTACTGTCTTTATTTCCTTTTGAATTTCCTGTAATCTAGCCTAAGAAACCAAAAGCTATTTTACACCAAAAGCTATATTACACTTGGACATATAGATTTTGGCTGGTGTAAAACCATTATCACTTATTCAGGCAAAGTGTCACGTGGCAGCTGGGTGTAATGAAATGACAGGAAACATCCTTACTCTCCTCCGGTCCTCAGCTGCCTCCAGTTTCTTCTGGATGTCCTCCAGGGAAATGTCTTTCTTTGGAGGGGTGGTAACGCAGTGAGCAACATCGGACACAGGGGAGGTCGGCTTCAGGATGACCTCAAAGGCCTGGCCTGAGGCCCTCTTGTTAATAGGCTTGATGTCCATGTCTGCATGTGTGTGCATTAATGAGGAAGAAAGAAAAAGATAAAGAAAACCCCTTTGTTAGCTCAATGCGACTTCTCATTCAAGCATGTTTGATAAAGATCTTCAGTCTGATTTCCACTTACCCTCAAAGTCACCCATGATGTTTTTGCGGGTCTCAGGGTACAGACAAGAGCAGATGAGTGAGAGAACTGAAATCTCCTTCATCTTTTCTTTGTAAGCTGTGGAGATAAATGGATGCATGTCAGTGTGTTATTTCTGTATGTACTGCAATCTGAGAGCACTGCTAACTTACACATGCCCACAGATGAAATATCATTAACCCACTAACACATACACACAAAGATGAAACATCATTAACCTACTTTTACCTCCACAGGAGGCCCTTGAAGTAAATATCTGAATTTCTAGAAAAATAAATATTCATCAAGTCCTCAAAAAAAGAAAATCTCATCAAAGGATGTCTGGCAGAGCTGAACTGGTCTGGGTTTTGTAGACATTTTGTGGCTTTTGTTTTCATCGAGCTGCAAAGGGAGCGCAGTGTCCTTACTTGGCCTAATTTCCCCAACAGCTAAGATGCTGTCGTCTCCACAGGATTCTCCACACATCATTAGCTATGCATTTCATTTTGGTCTATTATTTATGAATGTAGCCAGACCAACGCCCTTTTGCCTCGCTGCCATTTTGTGGCTAGCGCCAAAAAACATCAGAGATTAGTTTATGTGGTTCAGGTAATTTAAAATCTGGTATTTGGCTAGATGTTGGGATAATCTTCAAACTGCTTCTTATCTTCCTTGTCTGCACTTGATGGATAGAGGCTAATAGCCAAGGGTTTAGCTAATCAGCATAACACAGCAATATAACAGCCCATCCCTCGGCCCATTTATGGTCCAAAAAGTTAATAACATTAGAATCATACTGTATTTGGCAACGTGCTCTATGCTTAATAGGGAGGGACAAAGTGCTCCAAAGGGCAGACAGAGAAAAGAAAAGAACGACCATCCTTGTCTGACCTTGATTTTTTGAATGTATTATTATGTTTTCGGCATCTACTACTTCGTAATGTGGGCCTGGGGGTTCAGCAGCAGTCCCTGCAGGGAGAGTGGCAAAATATCTGCAACACACTACAGGTTCTGTCGAGGTAGTGCAGATTTGCATGCCGGCTGTCATAGCCCGCTATAATCCATCACCCAGAGCACAAGGCCTGCAGGGCTGAAGTGTGCCACGTTGATTCATGATTTGCAGTCGGCTACAGTGGAAAAGCCAGAAATTAGATTTACTGTGAAAGAGCTTCTCCATAGTGGGGTACAGTGCACTGTATGATTAATCCAAATCCTCTTCCTTACTCCTATTCCCTGCTCACTTGCTCTTCTTCTTCTCCTCCCTGTGTCTCGCTTTCTGCCCTGCAGACTGGCAGACGCCACAGTAATGTGATCAACTCTCAGATGTAGCTCTCACTATTCTCTGATGGCCTTGTTAACCCCTTCCCTGAGGAGGAAGCAGGACAAGGTGAGAGCATGGTAGAGGGGGGTGAGAAAACAGAGAAATCCAGGATGAAAAGAGAAAGGGGTTGAGTAGGAATGGAGATAAAAGTGGAGTTTTCTAGAGAAACACAACGAGTGGATGGAGAGAGATGGAGAAAACACTTGGCTGGTGGGGCAAGTGTTTGATGTGAGCATCATCATATCTCTCTGATATAAACAGATATCACAGATGGGAGGATTAAACACCAGCAACGGGGGCAGCTCCCAGTGGGACTTGCAGCCCCCATCAGCTGCCCTCAGGACAGCCTAATGGAAGCAGCCACCTCAGGTGGATGGCACTTTAATTTGTAATTAGTGGACCGTGCCATTTCTGCTGACTAGAGGGGGGGAACAGAGCTTTTGGAGGGTTGTCACAGGCTCATTAGGGTATGTGTATGTCAAGACCCTGTCAGCCATTTTATCCGTCACACAAGCCCACTTGACAGCTGAAGGCACAAACAGTTAACAATTCAGTGGAGCAGGTAATTTGGGTTAAGTGCTTATGAAGCAGATAAGCACAGACTCTTGAATGATGCTTGCCAAGTTCTGGGTTGGGCCTTTTTGCTTTTCAAACTGACCGAATTGACAGTTTACTTATAGTTCATAGTTCATAGCTTATTTGTATGTGAGATGACTGTATCAGATTAAATTAAATTTATTAATTGTATTAGTATAAGATAAGCTCTCACTGTGAATTGAAATAGCTCTATAACTCAAAGCTGTGGAGGTATTTATTTTATATCCCTAATAAAAAAAAATGAGATTCTCTACTGTGCAAATATATTAAATTGTCCCATTATTTCTCCTGAGAGAAAAGATATTTTCCTTTGGTAACCACGGTAATGAGCTCATTCCCGGTGGATCAGACACATAAAAATGACAAATGATACACAGTGTCATCCACAGCAGGAAGCGTCCAAGCAGCAGCATGTGTTCAGACATGTTGGCTGAGGTTCACACACGCTGGGTCAGTCAGCTGCTTACTGTATATTAAAATGAGAATATGCGAATATGAGAGGACAAAATAATGTCAGACAGGGACAACACCACTTTAATGCTCCTGGTCCACTCTGCCAGACTGGTTTCAACCAGTCAGCTCTGCATCCTCCCTGAGAGTCTCCTCTCAGACTCCTCTTGTCCCGACCACAGAAACACACCCAGCAAGCTGCACTTCCTCTTTCAATCTATCAGCCAAAGAGGACAGATCATCAATATCTACTGTACCTCCACCCCCGCAAGCGTCCCTCTTCCCCAGCACCTTCTGCAGCCCCGAGCCTCCGTTTCATCTGTTGCTGATGTATTCAGCATCTCTATCCCATCCTCTCGTTCTTACTCTGTCTTTCTGTATTTTTCACCCACACTCTCTGCTTCCCCTGGGAGCTTAAATTCTGCGTTAGCACAAACTGCCACACCTCTATTTGGTACATTTCTGCCATTACTTCTTTCATCCTCCCTTCCTTCATCTCCTCTTACAAGCCCAGCCCCTACAATAAAAATGTTAATTCTGGTCATAGAATCATTTCGAGCAAAATGGCACAAAGTGAAAGACAATGTTGACAAAGCTAAGAGCAAACTGCTTATTAGGGCGGTCCCACAAATGCGGCTCTGTGTATCACACCCTTTACTCTCCTCCAGGGTGCTATAACCTCACAGCAACACAGGCTTGGCAACTGTGTTCAGCCCATACAGGCCCTTTAAAGAAGGGCCACCAAGCAGCAATATCATCACAAAATGATGAAGGTATTACCACAGCAAGATTGGCTATTAAAGGAAACGTTATGGCACCCAGATGATCAAGGACAAATCTAGTCATCTGGTGCAGCACTGGCGGGCTGGACTTTTCCAGTACCACACCCTGCGTCCATTTAAGGTCATCCATACATTAAAACAAAAAAGGAAATGGTGTTAATTGTCACAATCCTCTACATTGAAATGAGAGCCCTCTATTGCCTCGGCATCTGTTGATTTCCACAAGTGATGAAGAGCTCATGAGCATGTGGTATACTATCCTTCTGGATTGATGTCACCTCTTCCTCCCAATCTTAAAAGAGCAACAGTCATCTGAACCAGTAATGGGAGTGTGCTGCATTGATCGACGGGACTTGATGATAAATCAGAATGAATTATTAGTCCGGCAGATACTTTCAAGCTTTGTGCACATGGGCCATTAAGATGATAAGACGGGAAACATAGCAGAATTCGGACATGATTGGTTGCTTGATATTGATAGTATTATTGTCCAAGTGGCTTCTGTTTCCACACACAAAAGGAATTGATTTTAGGGCACCAGCTGAATGACCACACCTAACTGGATATGACAAATGTGCACGATAAAGATCAGGAGCAGCGCTTAGAGGCCATAATGCACATGGGTGCGCACTTTGGGTTTGAGCACTGATTTATCAGTGGGATAGTTGACAACTGGTGCTCCATCTTATAGTGTAGAAGGATGTTTCTTTGTGTCCTCAGATCTCCCCCAAGGAATGACAAACATATTCACACATATACTGCATCATAGTCTTCAAATACATTCCTAAATATTCACTGACTCATGACTCCTTTTTGTCAGAAATGTGAAAAACTAGTATTGTGCTGCTGTGTTTCTCTAAATAAAATAAAGTCTATAAGTGAACTCAACGACCTGGTGAGTGCTGACTTGCACTGACGATGGGATGATGACTGCTTTATATTCCCTGCCCATCCCATTCTGCCTGTCCACAGCTCAAATCATGGGAGGAAGGAGGAGGTGGGTGGAGGAGGAGGAGGAGGAGACGGAGGAGGAGGAGGAGGAGGAGGAGGAGGAGAGGGGAATAAATATAACAGTCGGTTTAGTTGCCGACGTCCCTCAGCGCAGACACCAGGACCCTTACTGCTGTCTGTCTGCATGCCCCTCCATCCATCAAGTGCCTATTCAACCCAAAAACAAACACTATCCTCCCTAGACCGGCCACACACACACACACACACACTTTTTTTCTGGCTGTACACAAGCCCCTAAAAACCAAAAAAACTACCTTAATGTTAGATATGTCTAAAGGCTTCCTTTTCATAAAGCCTGTAGGTCACATCTGGTGTTTATAAGCTCTCAAAGTAATATGTTCAAATACCAGCCATTGGAAAATATGTCAAGCCTTGATATGGAAATTCACAGGCTGACACAAATACAAGGCCTCCCACCTGCCATAACATGCAATTCTATACATATATTTCTGCTAAATAATGCCACATTATACTCACTTGTGGCGCCAATAAACATAATAGGCATTTTTTTATGGCCAATAGCCTTTTTAATAGTTATAGATATTTCTGAGACAACATTCATTTTCATCGCCAGTCGTAAATTCTTCCCTCGACTGCAAAGCAATTCTGGAAAAGGATGCTCTCTTTTTTTCTTCCTCCCTCTCTCTCGCTCTCCTCTCTTTCTCATTCAATGCCTATAGCGGTCACCCACAAAATTGGTTCAGCAGGCTTTTCACTCTACAGTTACATAGGATGGCCCAGTTTTGATAAGGAGATTGGTCACGGTGAGACATTTCACAGCCTGGAGAGCGGCTGGCTTTCTTTGAAGGGACCGGAGATGTTGGGTGGGGTCGCTTGCGCTGCATTATGCTGCACGGCTCTGACTCAGGCAATAAGAGCAGGTGCGCCAAGCAGGCAGACATCGATAAAATAAAAAAAATGCTGCTGTGTGACGAAAAAAAAATCATGATATTAATTAAATCTCGTTTGATCTCTTGCTGTAAAGTGAATGGAAAAAACCTGCGTCACTGGATTTCACCATATGGCAAACTGAATCCTGAACCAGCCCATAATGATCAGCAATTATTAGGATTTAGGATGAGACAATTTATAGCTTATAAAGACATATAAAAAAATGGAAAAGATTGTATTAGTTTTGCAGTTATTTTTTTAGAAGTGACTTGCAGCAGAGTTTGGCCGCTCCCTCTCATCATCAACCCTCAGCATCCTTTTGTGCCATGGGTGTCGCCACTACCTCTCAGCATCCTCAAAACCTGCGAAACCACCAAAAATCTCAGACATCCCTGAAAGAAATTCAGTGCAAAAACTCACCAATTGCGGTCTTAGCCATTTCTGTGGTGGTGCCGAGCGGGTTGATCGGAAGAGTGTGCGTTGGTTGCTGGCTGCTGCCTCTCGGAGTGAAGGGACTGCTGGTAAGGCACTGAGTCAGCAGAGACGGGGGCTGCCGGTGCGCCTGGTGGTCTGTTAAGAGCTGCGTCAAGCCGGCAGGAAATGACTGCAGCAAGACACGTGCGCAGACTTGGCCTTCAGAATAAAACTGGGAAAACCTGCCCCATCAGAAAGTCAAACAGGCCAGTGATGTTCAAAATTTGGGGTATGGGGACCCCCAGGAGTACTAGAAGGGGATCCAGGGGGTCCCCAGGAGTACTAGAAGGGGATCCAGGGGGTCCCCAGAAGAACAGGGAATACTTCATTCCCACTATAATTCCATCAGATAACAACACAATGACACAATGTGTGACTGGTCATGGGTTTCACACCATTCGTTACTAAAACATCTAAAACCAAAATTCGAATCTGATGGGGACCCTTTGTATCATTTTAGGGCCTGTTACATAAAAAACAAGAACAACAAATGAACACAATATGATGCACAGAGGTCTGCCTTAAAACAATAATCACAAATCCATCTAGCCTATCTGAAGCTAATGTGAGGCCTCAAATAAAGTCGATATATCTTCTGAAGTTACAGTATTTTAGTATCTTATTCCTGTTCATCTTCCTTTTCTCTGTTGGTTTGAAAACATCCTGACAGAGGACTGCAGTCGAAAATTAGCCAGCTGGCTAACACTAGCACATTTACAGAAATGCTGATTAATGTGTGTTGTCCTCATCAATAAAGAGAGAATGGTGCAGGTATAGTGACAAAAAGAGGGCATTTTGGTACTAAAAAAGACTGTAACTTCCATATCCACTTGATTTGGCAAACTTCAACAGATGAAGCTTCATATTATTTATTAGATAAATGTTTCTGTGTGAAATGAGGGATTAATGGTCAATATGAACAGGAGGAATGATGACAGCGAGCAAAACCTTTTTCAGTGTTCATCTAGACAACTGACTAGAGCAAAATGGCACAAACATCTAGACAAACTTGAACAACTGTGAACCTATCTTGTCTGGTTCAGGTCTAAGTTCATGATATTAATTTGTCTTCATTTCTTTATCACAGTCCAGCAGAGGGAGGATGACAGTTTGTGGTTTAAGGATGTTGGGTTTAGATTCAGATATCTTTTAAACCCCTACTCAAATTGCTATCTTTTTTCAAACTGGCTGTAATTTGTTGTATTTTTTAAATTATCATTACATTAATTAGTATTTTATTTGTTTTAGTGTAACACACTTTAAAACATTGTTTCAAAGTTCACACAGTGCAGTTATATCATTGCTATTAGTAGTAGTGGTAGTAGCAGTATATCATTATTATTCTAACATATCTACAAGTACTTTACAAACTGCATGAATGAAATATCATAGATTAAACATTTAACACACTAAAACTTAGATTGTGATTATCAAGAAATAGTCAATTGTAAAACCGAACCAGGGACAAAAATTCAATCATAGGCAACAGAGAGCAGACAGGTTTGAAGTCCAGATATGAACATGGTCATCAGACCCAAGTCACAAGACTTCAGTTCTCTTCTTGGAGCTTCATAAAGCATATCAGAGATCAATGAGTGATATGTTGACCAGTAGGAGCTTAAAACGGATTCTCTGACTAACTGGTCACCAATGCAGAGGCTTCAGAAAATACTTCTTTTTTCTTCTTCTTCTTTTTTTAATTCTGATGGCTGCATTTCGGACAAGATGAGCTTTCTTTGGTAAGCCTGAGACAAAACAATAGTCTAATTACATCAAGATGAATGCATGAATTCATTTTTCATGATCATGTTGAAGCATTAGTCTCCTTAATCTAGCAATATCTTTAGATGATAAAATGTTGATCCTGTAAGTGATTCAAGATCATTACATTTAGATGCAAGATGTTATTTTGAAATCTAAAAACCAGAAGTCTCATCATATAATTTATTTGGCTTTACAGTGGTACAGTTATGAGCATGTATGTGCATCCTAGAGCATATTGGCCATTATAGCCTCCTGACACACCTCTCTTAATCAGAGCCCTGACAAATCCAACGTACCCTTGTAGAGAGTTCAGGATACAGCTAGAGATACACAGAGGGTGTTTCCCTCTTTGTTTCTGTGGTGATGCACTGTAGGTATCCACACCTCTATGTCCACTGTGCTGGAATTTAAAGGAAGCTTGACTCATGATAAGAAAACATTTAGATGTAGCACAATTCCATTTAAAAAAAAAACTTTTTAACCACATTTAATTTTGTGGTAATTCCTGTTAAGACATTCTGGGCGGAGCAGATTTACAAACAACCAGTCTCCATCGATTTGATGGCTCGAAAAGTTTAAAATGTCCAACAGAATCCGTATTTACACTAAAATGACCCATTGATAACAGTACAGACTCTCTTTTGTGATTGCATTAAAAAAAACCCTAATGGTCACATCATAGTCTGGGTGGTATCATTAAAACAGCAATCACTAGGTGGCAGCAAATCCCAAATTATATGACTGAGGAGGTTCCAGGGAAATCATTAAATTATGGATTCATTCATCCTATACTGTACAGACAAATATTCTGTATAATTATATTAGTAATTGGTTCATGAGTTGTGCAGTTATGGGGCCTATTTTAACAGAAAATAAACATGCTTGGTGCTTTACTTTTGGAGTACACAAAGTTCTCATTCCAACTCAGGCGACATGTTCCTTATCACAAAGCAATTGTTTGCATATATAACAAGACAGTTACCTTGCTAGTGTTTATTCAAAGTGTCACATTAATGCCAAGAGTTTGGCCAGGGACCTTAAAAATGGTCACTGATTAACCATCACATGTGTTTAAGGTTTGTAATAATGCTGCAGACATTTAAAGATCAAGTAGGCTTGATGAAATAACACAAGTTGGAGTTCAATATTTTCTTTTATAAATTGAACAGTTTGACTAATGAAAATAAAAAGAAGAAAGCACAAAATTAAAACCACATGGGGAAAGAAATGCTGTTCTAACATGTGTTTTGAGGAGGGATGATAGAGCGATAACTGGTCAGATATATAAATAAAATGTGAATTTATCAATAATATAAAGCAATGTAGTCTGCATACATTAACTCATTAACACTTTTTTTCAAGCAGAGTGTCAAATCAATATCATAGCAAGACTTATACTTAAGTAGTAGAATAAATAGGCTATAGAATTTAAATGTAGCCTAATACTATCTTTCTGTCTCTCAAACATACACAGTAAAAACGTTTTGACACACGTTCCCATTCACTTGAAATCTTTCATTGCTTGACAAGTATTAGCTACTAATATTTGTTTGACACTGGTTGATATATAGTCTAATGAAAGCAGGCTCTTAGATGACACCTGTGTGTGACCCCAAACCCCACTGGAAATGAGCTTTTTCTACATGTCAATCGCTAAATGTAATTGTAAGTGTTGTTTGTAGGCTAGAAACTTAATCCGTACAATTTAATGTTGGCTAGAGTGGAATGCATATGGCTGGGCTAAGGTCTTTAATAGTCAAGCTTTGTGTTTGTCTTTCTCCTCATGTGTGACTTTATCGGCTCTCATGTTTGAGTCTCGCTGCCACAGGCTATGAATAAACTCACCTCATTACGTGGCGTGTGAAACTTCCCACACTCTCTGGTTCTTACTTGTTTCTGATAAAGCTGGGGAACTCATTTCATTTTAACATCACATGGGCAAGAGATGGACTAGCTATTTGCTTACCAGTGCACAGTGGCGCACCTGTGTGACCGCATCACTACTCAAATAAAGATCAGTGCGCT
This sequence comes from Scomber japonicus, assembly GCF_027409825.1. Taxonomy (NCBI): domain Eukaryota; kingdom Metazoa; phylum Chordata; class Actinopteri; order Scombriformes; family Scombridae; genus Scomber; species Scomber japonicus. The sequence continues at coordinate 16,293,925 of NC_070592.1, forward strand.
AATCTGGGGGGATTTACCTGCATCCGTACCTGTAACGCTACCTGTGTGTGCCAGCTGCTTGCTCCCTATTGAGTGACAGAAGCCATTGTTAATATAGCATAATCTCGTCGTGACTGTGTTTTAAAGTGATGTAAAGGCGGTGTCTGACGGGAGGTGTTTCCACCCATCATTTGGCGGGTTGGTCCAGAGGCGGAGCCATACTGCAGATGTTGACTGCTGCTGTTCGACGAGCTAAAGTTGCACAAACCTAAAGTAGCGTTCATGTGTCACTCACTGCCTGCTCCACTGGAGGAAAAACACGACACAACACAGGTATGGTTGTCTTATTTGACTACACACAAACAAGGGGCCCACTTTTCACCGCTGTCGGGAGCTATTTAATGGCTTATGGAGTCGTTTGTACTCGATGTGACGTTAACTAGTGTCACCGTGTTATCTGACGCAAGCATGTGCATCAGTAGCATCATGTGTGTTATATCGGATGCTTCACTTAGCTAGCTCCGTTAGCTTACAGCACAGCGACTTTAACACGGATACTGTTTAGTTGTATCAGTATCAGCTAACGAGGTAATGTAAGTACTGTAAATTAGGCGGTTTAATTGATATCTCTCTGTCTCTCTGTCTCTCTCTCTCTCCTCTCTTTTGAGTCTGAATCAGGCCAGAGCTAACAAAGCTATCAATCCATCTGGCGCTAATCTCAAACAGCAGCTTGGTGTTTTGGGTGTTTAAACAGGATAACAGGAGAGAGTGTGTGACTAACAAGGGGAGGAGGGGGCATACTGAGGATGAATGGAGTCAAAGAGTGCAGTCACAAGCGTTTAGTTTATGTGAATACACGATGTGGCTGTAAAGTAAGTTACTGACCACGTTTCTGATTCCTTCCTGCCTGCGCTGTAACAGCGTGTCTGGTAAATTAAAGGATAAGTTCACAGTTTTACAAATGTGTCATAAAACTACCGGTGGGCACCCAAATGACCCTTGAAATAGTTTGTTTTTCTATGGGTTTAAATTAGGATCATATGTATTGTAGCTGTGTATCATCATCTGAATGTATGAAAATCAAATTTATGAAAGTTTCAAAAACGTTTTGATCAAATGAATTCACATGTTGGAATGTGTAATAAAATATATAAAGAAATAGATTTTCATTTTGAATCTGTAGAGATCTGTAGCTGTGCGTGACATTTTGTGAACAAATGGAAAAGGGCAGAGTTGTTGTGTGTCAACTTTTTTCATCTACAAACAGATAGATGTGTAATCGCAAACCTCTTTTTGTAATTGCAAACCTTTTGTCAAATTGTCTATATGCACGCACACACTGGAAATTACTGGTGTTTGTGCAGATCTTTTTCATTAGTTCACAAAGGGTCATGCATAGCTACAGATCTCCTTACGCATTCAAAAATCAAATCTGGTTTGTTCAGATGGTTTGTTTTTTAAAACGTGCAGGTGGAAGAAAGCTGTAGTCAAGTTGAGGTCTGTCAGAGAGGATTTGGCTTCCCTCCAGAAGGGCGTTTCAGCTCAAAACAGCTGGAGCAATTAAAGACAGAATATGGAAATAAATAATTGCTGGAGATAAGACAGCATTTATGCTGTGGCAGGAAGAAGTAAATTAAAAAAGAGATGAATTCTTTCAGAGTTTTATAACAATATCCATAGTACACATTTGCAACTGGGGATCTCCCAGTTTGCTTGGCTGAAAGGGAGCCTGTATATAATTCAAAATCATATGCAGGCATGTCGTCACAGACAGAACATATCCATATTCATCATCCTGACAGAGGTCTTTTAATTAATGCACAATGGGGTTTAGGGGGGGGTTTCTTCTCTGCTTCTGTCTATTGAGAAGTAGAAGTTAAAGGTTGAATCTTACAGCTCACTTTATTAAATTATCTTGTTAACTTAAGTGATTATTTATTAACAATATAACATAATCTCAAGACAATTAACATAAGAGTATAAGCTTTAATTTCATAAAAACATAAAAGTAGTTTTATATACACTCATTAAAACATTCATAATGATAGCTGACTTTATAAGCACAGATTTCCCTGATGAACACAGTGTAAATAAACAGCAGTAATAGTTGTTATTGTGTGGAGAATATAATTTCTTCCTCCATAGATGAGAAGTCAACAGGAGCACATAACTGTAGCAGCCATATTAGCTTCAGCATGCAGAGCAGATGCTATTGTAATTTCATTGGTCTGGTAATGAGACACATGGGTGCTTGTCCTTCATACACCTCCTGCCAGTATTTTTCTCTGGTGATGGGGAAAGAAATTCAGCTCAGAAGAACAATTTGCACATCTATTTCATAAGCCTGGTGTGTAGTTTTCCTGACATTTTATAGACTAAACAAATAATCAAGATGATTAATCAATAATGAAACTAATTGTTAGTTGCAGCTTTATTCCATTTTTTCACTTTAACTTGAAAAATTGAAAACTTTGGTTCGTGTTTAATGCATGTAATTAAGAAGAGTTTTGCAACTGTGACAGTTCCCTAAAAAGTTTAGAGCTGTGATCCTGAGATCTATCGGTAAGGCAAGGCAAGGCAGCTTTATTTATATAGCGCATTTCATACACAATGGCAACTCAATGTGCTTTACATAAAACGAGCATTTAACAGTAAGAATAGAATTGGAAACATAAAAACATGCAATTTGAGAAATAAAAATAAACCCCAAACATTAAAACATACAATTAAACCCCCCCACCCCACTAATAGTAATAAAAATATATTGTAACCTTACAATCAAAGCGTCTAATATTCTTTAAATCTGTCAATAACTAGTTTTTAGACTGGTGTATGAAGCTTGTGAAATCTGCCTCGTTCCAGTAGTCTTGGAGCCAGGCACCTGACCAACTCAGCAATGAGAAATATTTCCTTGTCTTTCTTTTTTTTTTTTTGTATGTTAATTACAGTAACATTTCATGCTATCTGAAATTATTTATTTGTTGGTTACTGCATGCACAAACAAATATCTGTTGCTGCGATGTGCGAGTGAAACACATCGTCAGTATGTCAGTGCAGAAGAAAAAAATAGTTGTTTTAATTTGTGTATATAGTAAACTATGCAGCTCTAATCAGTAATAGTTTAATCATTTTTGTGTTGTTTCCCACAGTTTAGTCGGGGTGTTTGTGAAATATTCCCGTCCCTTTGATGTCCGAGGCAGGCTAATGAGCAGCTCAACCACAGAAAATGATTTAAATGTCACTTAAGTATATTCCTATTAGAAACCTGCAGAAGGTGTTTGAAGACGAGCTGTGTCAATAAGTGCAATACAATCCCACCTGTACGACTTCAGTAGCCTGCAGACGTGTTTAGGGTCGGCCAATGGCAGACCACTATCAATCAATCAATCAATCATAATAAAACTGTGTGAGCGTCTATTTCATTTTGCTGTCATGTATGATCAACAGTTGACGACAGCTATGATCATTACATTAGTATAAGTGCCCCCCACCCCGATATCATCCACTGTGAGGTTTCACTGTGTGTATCGTCATATATGCCAACCCTGCATACAATACTGTACAGATAAACTTTCATAACATGTAACACTGCTTGTTTGACTCAAGTTAATTTGCACTAAACTATTTGTGGGTAACTGTGCACTGTTCTTTATCCAGGTAGTTATGAGACAGACTGAGTGTGTTTATCAGGAAAAAGACCAATGTCACATCTTATTAGTAAGTAAGCAGTATGTTGTATGTTAATAAAAGGTAGAAATACATGCAGAATATGTTGAAATCAGAAACTTTCAGATTTGTGGTGGCCTGGATCACAGCCATGTGTAATTGCCATGAGTCTGTGCATTTCAGCTTCATAATAAAGAAAGAGAACCTGCTCGACAAGTTGCACACCGGAGGCCATGTTCAGACTAAATCAGGTGGGGTGAGGGAGCGTGTTTATTTCTAACCACTGTAAAACAATCAGAAAATACATTTTTTTATATATTCTCATTCATCAGCTTTCTCACTACCACTACTCAATCTCATTCCTTTGTGTTTTTCTCCTTCTTTTGTCATCTGTTTTTAAAATGAGCCATCAGCAAAGCCGTAATTTTACTTTTTGACATTTAGAAACAAAGAGAAATGTCCTTCCCTCCTCTTAGTTGCGTCTTTGTCCTCGCGCCTGGCCGTATGTTACAAACATGACCCGGAAATCCAGGAGTTATGGTGCCACCTCATAACCAGCTTTGTCAGGCAAGTTATTCAAGAGTGACAATGTTTCATGAAGATGTATAACTCAGATAGTAGAAGTTGAATTCCCTGATTATCTGCTAGACAGATAACCGAGTGAAATAAGTCATTGTATCTATACATAGAAAATGTTGATATATTACGATATGTTACACTAGGCTGGTGGTTTACTACATGTTCACAATGCTCTTGCCTGCAATCACAAGTGTGTGTCGGGAAGCAGAGAGCGCTACAGTGTGGACAAATGAACTCGACTCGACACGCAGATATGTGCAGAAATGGGTATAGACTATATTAAAATCATGTGGACCCTTGCAGACGCGAAAAATGAAGGAATTTGTCGTTAAGGCACATGTGTCACAGTGTCATTATTTGTCTTACAGATCATCCCAGTGGAGAAGCACTCCTCGATTCAACCAATGGCTGTTTGAGAAATAGTATTCGCCCTCCAGTGACACTCCCGCCTCCCTTTCACTGCCTGGTCCACACCCCTCTCTTCGTCTTGGCCAGTCCAGTTCTGTCCTTCTTAACCTACTCCTCACTATCTGGTGCAGACAAGAATCACTCTGCCTTCATAACATCCCTGGTAGCTGCTCTGAAGGATTTTTAGCCTTCAGCCTAAAGTCAGAATGGTTGCTGAGGCGGACTCCGTGTCTCAGGGCAGTGGTGTGCGGCTGAAGCAGGAGATCTCCCTCCTGCACGGTGTCTGTCTCATCGTGGGAAATATGATCGGCTCTGGCATCTTTGTTTCACCAAAGGTATCACATTTAATTTCTTATAACCAACTGTATCTTTTTTTTTCAGTTTGACACAATGAAAATAATGTCTTGCTCTTATTGAAATATGCATACTTTTTTCAAACATTATTAAATCTTAATACATATTTAATGAGTAATTTCAGAGGTCTGCTTTAGTTATAGTTACCTTTTTTTTGTTTACATTAGATTTGGGCATGTACATATTTTCAGATTGTCCTGTTGTCATTGTGGTAGATCACTGATCTAGATATTGGATTCAAAGATGATTATGACAGCACCAAAAGCAACTATATTTCTTTTGTTCTTTTTTTTTTTTTACTGAAACACAACCAAAAAAAAAGATCACTCTAACATCAACCGGAGTTATGCTGCCCTGTAAAGTGTTTATATACTAATTTTCCACATGGATTTGTTTCTCTGCAGGGCGTTCTCAAGTACACTGGTTCATTTGGCCTGTCCCTCATAGTCTGGGCCATTGGTGGGATATTTTCTGTGATTGGGGCATTGTGCTACGCTGAGCTGGGCACCACCATCCGTAAATCTGGAGCCTCCTACGCCTACATCCTGGAAGCCTTTGGAGGTTTTTTGGCTTTTATTCGGTAAGTTACTGTTTCCCAATAATCTGAAATGCTATACTGCATGCGTGAGTTCATGCTATTTATTATGTTAGTTAAGTGTGACTAAATGTTATATTTCTGCCTTTTTTCCACTGCAGACTGTGGACGTCATTGCTGATTGTGGAGCCGGCTTGTCAGGCAGTGATAGCCTTGACCTTCTCCAGCTATCTGGTTCAGCCCTTCTACCCAACCTGTTTAGCCCCCTACAATGCCGTCCGCCTCATCGCTGCCGCAATCATATGTAAGTTTCCTCCCTGTGCTGAACTCACTGCTATGCTCTAATTAACCTGTTGTACATGTGTTTTACATTACAGGTGAGCTGGGAGTGGATGTGTGTGTCTGTATGTACTGTATGTATGACAGCTGATCTTGTATAATATTTTATATTGTATCCTACAGTGTTATGAAAAGCGTCGATTTTTGTTTTCCTCCCTTCACTTGTTCAGTGGTGTATTTACAGTGATAGTTACATTTAAGATGTTTTTCTCCCATACAGCACTTCTGAAGTCAGTCTGTTGAATATTTGAGGATGTCAAGCCAAATGTATCCTCAGAAAATACCATGGCAAAATAGTCTTTAGTGACTTTGAGCAGCAGAGTGGTATTAGAGGCAAATGTTAAACCGTGGCTGCCAGATTTAATTAGATGACACACTTTCATGTGGTGAACCTCTGAGGTTTCCAAAACACGGCTGCTTAATCTAGTGTTGGTTTACATTGTTCTTACAGGATCTATGTGTATAACTGAACTTAATACCGGTAGATTTCATCTAAACTCAGCAACCCTAAAGCTTTTGATACTAGACAACAAAGTAAGACAAATAAGGGCTATGTAAATATGTCTGTTCAACCGTAGACCTGTTTGGTTTGTTTAGTTTTGAGCCAAGTGTGTTGCAAAAGCTCATCATAGAAGAAGAGTCTCAATCTCTGTAATGTCATCAGGAGATCAATGGGAGAATGTGCTAGTTAACTTACAAGTGGAAATACTTCTGCCGGTTCTTAAAGGCTCAGATATACAGTAACACATTGGATCAGTTTCCATATTTGTTCTTAAGACATTCAAACCGTGTAAAACTGGTATTTAAATTAATTAATGGAATTTCTTTTATAATAGAAATTAATTAAAGTTGAATTCTTCAGCAAAAAATATTTTCTTGACTTCAAATTTGTATCCTCACTTATCTATTCTTCTCGTCCCCTGTCCATCATTCTGTCTCTTGTTTTGTAATATAAAAGGAAGCAACATTTTATAATAGTTAAAGTAAATATTTTCTTACAGCACAGGCCTTTCTTTGTTTGCTCTCGCCTCTGTTGAAATTCTTTTATTGTTTTTTTCCTGTTTGAAATTTTGAACAGCGGCTCCTGAATACTCATGAATCACTGGGGGTGTATTTTATGGGGATACAATAGGCTATTGTCATATTTTACAACACTTTTATGACTTTTTCTTTACTACTTGAGCACGGCCTACCAACTACGCATGCCTGTACTGTAGTGACTGGAAACGTGGTTCTTGGCTAAAGCTATTGAGCAGCAAGGACCTCCATAGATGACTTTCACAAAGAAAATTGCTCCAAACTAGAATCTATTGGTGAGAAGTGAATGTGGAAGTGAATGGACTAGGTGGGAATGACACCACTTTACCATGGCTAATTTGCACCAAACAGACTTCCAAGTAACAGTAAGGCTGTGTGTCAGGTAATACATCTACAAGCAGTGGTCATTTCATCATCTACATCTACAAGCAGTGGTCATTTCATCATCTACATCTACAAGCAGTGGTCATTTCTCTGGGAAATGGGAGGGATGGCTCACAGACTGAGCCCAGCACCCTGAGATTTGCCTTGCCACTGACTGGCCTGCATTAACATCCAGACAGAGCACCTCATCAGCCCCAGTACTTAGTAGGACACAGCCCTGGACACCAGTGTGTGTCAAAGTTCCCCAACAACCAGGTGTACAACTTGATAACAGATTAGCTCCACTGTTGCTGGACCCTGAATCTCCATCAGATGACCTGGATGAACCCTGATCCTCAAACAGCAGGGTAGCAGCCTCATTCAGACTAAATCTGGCAATGGGTGAAAAACGGCAGCCTTCATACTCATTTGAATGGGGGCAGTGTGTTCAACTGGCAGGGGTGGGGACAGAACAGGGCACAGCAAAAAAAACATTCATCCAGGAAAAGTTGAACCAGGCTCAACTTTTGCTAGAAAGAGACATGATGTTGTCTGACAAAGCCAATATATTCAGTGGCCAATCATCTGTTGAATGCTGAGGTGCTTATCAGTGGCCCTCTGCCAAAACTAAAAAGTAGTTCAGCAGTTTGTTGTCACTCAACACGTGGCTTTAACTGCATGTGCTGTTCATTCAGTGCACTTTATTGACTAATCAAATGTCTCTGGGACTGCATGTATCTTTTTATAGCAGATGGACAAAACAAACAAGAGTAAAAGTATTCATCTCTAACTTCTTGCATCATCCATTTATTCTGTCTGCCTAGGACTAGAGGCAAGAGGAATCAAAATAATAAACCTTGAAAGAGATCCACCTTAGCCCCCGCCCGAAGAGAGTTTACAGCACTTACCAACAACACCCTGTGAAGATTCCTCTTGTTCACCACCCCAAGTAACCCCATGCAGGACACCCTCTTCTCCAGTTGCTCTTTCTCCCTCATCCCGCCTCTTGGAGTTCACTGATCAGATGAAAGAGTTGGTCACTGCTGACACTAAGCTTACACCCCAATCCTTCCCACACTTTAATCCAATTTACTCTCCCCTAGAATCCCTGTTAGCATCCACCTCCACCATTTGGCTTTAAGTCCTCAGCCAGTTTTGACACATCTGTCACAGTTAGGACACTCGTCCACCACATATCAGGAACAAACTCCCAGAAAACTGGAGGTCTGCTGCAACTCTGTTTTTTTAATCAAGGTTTAAGACTTCTCTGTTGGCCACTGCCTGTTATTAAATGAAATTTAAACTTCATTTTAATATCTCGAACTGCACTGTAACTTTCTATTTCCATACCATTTTTAATTGTATTTAAATGTCTTTTTTATTTATTATAATGCCTTATATGTTATGTACAGCACTTTGAATTGTCTTGTTGTATAACTATACAAATAAACTTGCCTTGCTGTATTTCTTCCTCTTCTTTTTCTTCATCAGGTTTGCTGACTTGTGTGAACTGTATGAAAGTGAAATGGGGGGCTATTCTTCAGGTCATCTCCACTGTAGCCAAGGTTCTAGCCCTCATCGTCATCATCATTACCGGCATGGTGAAGCTGGCACAAGGTAGGATCTCAAACACACTACTGCAATCCTGTACCTCTGACTTTGCTTGAAGCACTGCTGTATTATGTAGGATTAAAATAAGTGAATTGATGAGTTTAAAGGTAAAGCTGGCATAAAATGTTTTGTGGTGGGATGATGCATTTGTATGCTTTTTGTTTTAAACTGATATTGATTGATAAGTTACAGTACTTTTAATGATGTAATTGCAATGTTTAATGTTGGACCAGCTCTTTTAAACTGTTCAAACATTTGTATAATGTATACATGAAACGTCTATTTATATATTTCTCCATCTTAAATACAAATTACTATTAGATTATCACTTTTATTCATGTTTTGGATTGTTTTTGTCACTTGTTGATCATTTGTGCATGTATGTTTTTGTCCTTTGCCGTTTCTAAGTTGGATCTTCTAAAACTGTAGGTATCTTGTGAAAAGGCATGGGGCATTAGTTATCAATATATTTAACAAAATAAAGTTGAAACACTTCTGTCTGTGTTAATGTGTTGACACTGTGTTGGTGTAGGTTTTGACCAAAACTTTGAGGACTCATTCAGAGGCTCCAAAGTGAACCCTGGTGACATGGCCTTGGCCCTCTATTCAGCACTCTATTCCTACTCTGGCTGGGACACACTCAACTTCATCACAGAGGAGATCAAGGACCCCGAGAGGTACAAAGTCTGAAACAGACATTTCAGAAAGAAGCTTGATTTCTCAGTCCTGATACTCTTTACTTAATTACACAATTAAACATAACTAGCTGTAAGTCCAGCAGTAAATCTGACTTGTAACTAACTAATCGTATTTCAAAGTCTGAGTCACACCTCTCTCAGAAGAAAGTGTGTGTGTGTGTGTGTGTGTGAACATGCATACAGTCTAGATTTTCTTCCATGGTGGATTATTACTGTGTGGGCTGTGATACTCTTATATCTCTCTAAAGGAAACATTTAAGATATGACTGAGAACTCTTAAGTCGATGTGAACCACTTCTCTTGTTTTTCATTGTAGGAATCTGCCCTTGTCCATCGCCATTTCTATGCCTATTGTCACAGTGATCTACATCTTGACCAACATAGCTTACTACGTCGTCATGGATGCAGACAAAGTGCTCAGTAGTGAAGCTGTTGCTGTGGTGAGTATCTGAAGATCGGCCAAAGCTGCAACACAAATTTGGTCTAATGTCTGTGTGCACTAATGAAACCGTATCTGATTCAACAGTCGGAGCGTGTGCATACTTATATCTACCCATAAACTCTATTAATGCATCACAGGGTCTATCCGAATGACAGCATCTGCTCAACCTCACAGGGTCAGGCAGGTTTTGATCTTTCCTTCCTGTCCTCTGTGGTCTGTTTGACTCTGGCTGGTAGCCTCTGGCACTAGTGTCTGGTTCAGTGATCTCTTTTGGGTTATCTGTGAGTGTAGGAGTCCAGATGATGACAGGAATCTCATTTAGCTAAAGAGGTTAGCGCCCCTCACAGGAACATGGGGGAAGATGATGATGTGATTAGTGCATGTTAGGAGAAAGACTCATGCTCAGACGAGTTTTCAGTCTAATGGTTTACTGTTCCAGCTGTCATTGGACATTGCACACAGTTTAGACTTTACACCCTGGCAACGAATTGCATGTTTATTTTTTATTTTTGGACTTAAAACCACCTGTTTGGCTCTGACATTTTCACGCACATCCTTACCACGAATCCTGACTAAGAGGTATCTAAATAGATAGTGACATTACGCTCAGCTCACGAGACGATACGTGGAACAAGATGAGATTTTCAAGAAATTCTAAGAACATTTAAATGACGAAATATATGACTGGGGAAAAAAGTCCTTTACTTGACAATGCAGGTGCATTTTGAAGTGTTTTAATTATGTAATCATCAAATGTCACTTCAGGTCATCTTTCTAAGTATGAGTTTTTATATGGAACTTGGCTACATTAGTATCTTTTTGTAACAGAGTTTGACATCATCACATCTGCTTTTCTGGTTTCATATATAGCTTCCATTTATGACTGTAGGAAGTTAAAGCAACAGGTGACCAGCAGAAGAAAACAGTTAATAAAAAGGGAACTACAGTGTTAATGGTTTAAGTAGCAACTACACTGACCTTTAACATCTCACAAGGCAAATGATCATTTTAGGTGTTTACATAGTGAGATTAGCAAGTTTTTACAAGCTTTGACCAGATTGTTTCATTTTAATATCAATCTCGGCCACTCTTTAACAGAACAGAGAAATGTTTGACTGCTGATTCAGTTTTTGTGGTCAAACAATCAACTTAAGGTAAACACTGCATGTTCTAACCTCCTACACCTGTTGTTTGATGTCCGGCTGGATTTCACACTGTGAGTGGCCTTGAGAAGTACTGATCTCACCAATAAAAAATGAATGTAACAGGTAAGCACTTTGTTCTCTTGAATGTCCCTTCAGACCTTTGCTGATGAGGTGCTGGGCTGGGCTCGGTGGCTGATCCCTCTGGCTGTGGCCATTTCCTGCTACGGAGGCCTCAACTCCTCCATCATCGCTGCCTCCAGGTGAGTAAACACAAGCACACCTGAAGCTAGTGTGATCAGGTTCAGCTTTTATTCTAGTGCAGATTTACAGAAATATTCTACAAATTCCTTTTTATATGAGAGGATTGAACCCTTTCACATTTTGTTTTCTCCTGCAGGTTGTTTTTCGTTGGTTCCAGAGAACGCCACCTGCCTAATGTCCTGTGCATGATCCACATTCAGCGCTTTACTCCAATTCCAGCTCTGCTTTTTAATGTTAGTATCACATCTTTTTAGGGTGTTTTGAAATGTACTCAGTGGATTTAGTCATTTTGGTCACCGCCTGATGTCACATTCTGAGTTTGTCTTTGGTTTTACCTTCCAAGGGTGCCATGTCGCTGCTCTACCTGATCGTGCCCGACGTCTTCCAGTTGATCAACTACTTCAGTTTTAACTACTGGTTGTTCATCGGCCTGTCAATCGCAGCCCAGATCTACCTTCGATTCAAAGCTCCTGACTTGCACCGACCTATTAAGGTAGTGATGCATCATGAGTGCAAACATGTATGGATGCAGAATAATAGTGACGCTGCTGTCCAGGCAGACATAGGTTCTCACTGTAGTATAAATTCAACGTGCAGAGACATGTCATTTGGTTCAGACAGTGACAGCACAGACGTGAAAAGGCAAACATTTTTGCAAAGTCACAGTTCTGTAGTTGAGAGCAGAGGCTGACTGGCTTGTTCAGCTGCTTTTTAGTGTCTGAGGAAAACATATTAACATATTTTCAAACTTGTGAATCACACCCACATTTTGGTATACATGTAACAGGCATATTTTGCTGATAGTTGTTGAGTGAAAATTTGAGAGTACCTTTAACAAAGCACGTATTTGACATAGTTTCGCACTTTTTATCAAGAGAATTCTTTAACTTTGTAAACTAATGAGATTTCATATGTCAGTTTTCTTTTTTTTCCTCTGTGCTGCCACTTTTTGTTGTCTTGAAGCTGTGACAAAGTTTATGAAAACTTCAGACTGAATGACTGCAGTGTGAGGCTTCATTGTCCAGATGAAGAAAATCACACTTGAAGAACTGTATCAAACATAACTGCTTATCAGTGAGGTGGACCGATGGTTTTATCTAATTGCATTTAATTATTTCTGATGTCAGTTTTCTTGGTTACACTTACAATAGTTACAGTAGTTTTCAAAATAATCAAAATCAAAACTAAAAATAACAGTGAATTATCAGGAACTTGAGGCTAACCCTAACTTGGGAGCTTGCTTAGTAAACAAGCAAACAGCTGTACATGCACGTTGTTGATCATAGGTTGTAATTTGAAAATAGTTGAGGCTCAAGACACACAATACATGACATAAATATAATTTTCATCTGTCCTCCAAACTGCATGGTAGCTACCTGACCCCCTCTCTATGGCCTTTTTAAAGCATGTTAAACCTGTATTTACATTTGTTTACCCATCAACAGTATCTCAACCGTACGCCTGACCATCCTTACCGATGGTTGTAGTTATGAGTTGCGGCAGTCTTCTGGGCCTTTGTGTGAATCTGATCATTTATTAGCTTATTTAAATCTCTTAGCAAACACAAAAGTGATTGCACTGTTTACTGACTAACTTAAGGGCAAAAAGAGCAATATGTGTTAAGATGGATATGGTTTAAACTAATATTTGTTTCAATCCTGTACTGTCTTTCTCCCCAACCTTTCACTACTACTTTTTCTTCTTCTTTTCCTCTCTCTGCCTCCTCCAGCTGTCTTTGTTCTTCCCAATCGTCTTTTGCTTGTGCACCGTATTCCTTGTGGTGGTGCCCCTCTACAGCGATACCATCAACTCTCTGGTGGGAATAGCTGTGGCGCTGTCTGGTGTACCAGTCTACTTCATTTGCATCCACCTGCCGCCCACTTCCAGACCAGCTTTCTTTGGCAAAGTAATCGGTAAGACAGCAGTTTTGTCAGAAAGGTCATGTTTGTTGAGACCTTCATACCCCTTTGATAATCTTGAGCTACTAAAACAGTGTTTTATTGAGCTAAAAAACTGTCCACTTTTTTTAAATGCATATTTTAGAAATCATGAACTTTTATCCATCGTACATAAACCTCTGGTAAAACGCTGTAACTCTCTCATTCATGCACAAAGACTTGATTTTCTGTTGGCCGTCCAATCGATTAATCAACTACTCCTTGTAGTACTTTATTGGAGTCTGCTAGAAAAAACATTGAAAGAACAGCTGACTACCAACAGTGGATGTGCTTTAATTGTTACTGAGGGTTTTGTAACTGCTGTGCCAGCATTAAATGACAAAAAGTCACAATGAAATTACAAAGTGAATACAAAAGGAGGCTTCGGTGAGTGTTCATTTGAAACAAAGTTTGTAAGATTTACAAAGTAAGAACAACAGCAGCATTCCTCAGGAAACAGTAACATTCAGTCCTGGGACGAGAGCTGCAGAATTTGGCTGTGGTTGGTTATTGTGGTCTTTATGGATAACTTTTTTAAAGTAGCTTAGACGTCTTAGCTTGACCAGCTGCCATAGGCTAATGTAAAAATTCCTTTTAGTGTTGTTAAAGCTGAAGGGGGATTGAGATTAGTGAGTGTTTCAAAGTTCAGTACTATACACTGCACGTACTGTAAAGACTTCTGTCAGATATTTATAAGTATAAAACTACTGAGGATGTTAGTTTAAAACAAACACCGGTTTCTGACAACAAACCTTGACTTTTCTTCTTTTTTTTCTACTGTCACTACAGATAAGATCTCTCTATACACCCAGAAAATTTGCATGTGTTGTGTGGCCTCGCCTGATATTGATCTGGACAACATCGACCCTGAAAAGATCGAGTGACCAAGGACCAAGGACTCTATGAAGTACTATATGGAGGGATGTATGAGAAAGAATGAACAGATGAATAGAGCTGTGAGCTGCAGACAATCAGGAGTTGGATAAATGAGGCTTGATTTATTCAAAGAAAAAATTGAGAGATGAGATCAACGCACCTTTCCTCCTCCTCCTCTCATACATGAGCCATATGAATAAAGGAGCAGGATTTTACTTATACTTTTACTTTTGTACACAATAATCTGTCCAACAGACAACACCCTACAAATAATCTTGGTGGACCTCCTGCACATTCACGTTTGAACACAGTACAGTATTGGTTGTGTGATTTCCTTCCACACATGCTCACACACTGCATCTCACTCACACGCACGCACATAAGCTGACCGAAAGCCTCAGAGGTGACACTACAACATGTGGAAGCTAACAACCTGGTCCACAAGGAGTTGACTCAGTAAAGATCTCTGAAGTGTTTTCATCACTTAGAGAGAAGTGATTAACTGTTAAAGTATATGTTCTTTACATATAACATACATAAATATGTTGCATCATGTCCCTTATGTTAAACGTACGAGTTACTGTATCTCATGTGAATGTGTACAGAATGGGCCCAGATGTTCAAAAACCAGTGGTTCCCCACCTTTTTAGATTGTGACAGTTTAAAGTGAAGCAAAGTCAGCCAAAGTTATCAGTGACTCTGCAGCTGGTTCATACTCTGTGTACTCAAAGCTGATTTCATAAAACAGTCTCCAAAACCCAAATGTGCGCTTCGTGCTCAGCACCAAAAGGACACAAAACAGACAGTTGGTAACTAGGTGGTGAACATATTGGAACATGTAGCAGCTAATGAGCCAGATATCTCCAAAAACCGCTAAAGTAGAGTAAATATGGTACTCACATTCAGTTGGAAACAAACACGACTCCAAATGAATAACAATGTTGCTCTGTGACGGCTGAATGTGTAAATAGGCAAATATTTCTACATAAGTTTGCCAACTTTGTCAATTTAAAAGGTGACGATTGTGTTCATAACTTGCGTCTGCTACCCCCAAGTGGCCAATCAGTTGATGCACGTTTAAAATTATACGAAATTAATCCAAAAGTAAAAAAATACTGATTAGAAATATAATAATTTTTGCATTTTCCTCATTTTCAGCTCTGTTTACTCGTGACCCCCTCAGATTTAACTTTGGTCCTAATAGGGGCCTCTCAACCCCCAGATTGGGAACCACTGGTTTAAACAAAGGCTGAAAGGCGCAGACCTCAAGATTTCTCACTACCTTTTTGTGTAAAGGTTTTGAGGGGTCAGACAGTGTATGGTACTTATTATTGTACTACAGGTAGTTTTTTTTTTTTTTTTAAGAGTTAAGACATGAGCTGCCTGAGTGTCTGACAATGTCCAATGTCTTGGACTTGTTGTCAAAACCTCCACAGACAGCAACAGTTTTGCACATCTGGCATCTTCTGTTTCATTGTACATCAACCACTTTGGTTACAGGAAGCTTTATTGTTGCCAAACTTTTTAAACTCTGAAGGACCAAAAGGACACACAGAGAGGTTTTTTGTAGTGACGATGTGGAGAGATTATTAACAAAAGTGCAAAGTAAGAAACGTTAATCCGAGGTTGTTGTGATGTGTCATTTGAGGGTGAATATTCCTCGCCATGTGTATCCTGCTTTTGTTCCAGCCACATTATGCAAAGTGCAACTTTATTTTTGTCTTTGAGCCTTTTGATTTCATTTTCAGCTTTTTTTGTTGGATTTCTGGTGCCTCCTGGTGGTAGCTAATATTTACATCCAGGCACAAGCTATACATTTTCCCCCCATGTGAAGTTCAAGACTCTTTTTTTCATCTTGTATGTTTTTTTAAAAAAATGTTGTTAGTGTCATCTTCTCGCTTCGTTTTCTCATTTCAGCAATTTACACACACACTGGTGAGAGGGATGTTACTCAAGTCTTATAGATATATAAAAACACAGTTTTTAAAAGTTTAAACTCGTATGTGCTCTTGTGATTGTTCCTAGATTCAGCAAATGTAACTTATCCCCTCCTCTGGGTTTAGTTTTCCTCCAGAATGGGGTCCAAGTAGAAGCAAACCTCAAGATCAACCATGCTGATGTTCACATGTTGCTGATATTTATTATCTTATCTCTTGTCTTAAGAATCACAGGTACAATGTTTGATGTGATGTTGCCTTTTCAATACACCGCCAACTTGGACCATTTATTGACACAGCACAACCAAAAGTTTTAATCAGGCTGGGAGTTGGTCCATGTTTCTGCTCACAGTGTGCTGTGAGAAGTGAAAATGACAGCTGTAAAATGTTGAGCTACAGGTAGATTACAGAAAACATTTGCAGTTCATTCAGCCTCAAGGCCATAGGTCAGTCTTTGAGATTAAACTTTGGTGTTTGAGTGTAGTGTAGTCTATCAGAGCTGTATGTGCCTTCTGTGAGTGTGGCCTACCAAAAGGCCCTGTCTATTTTTGATATTGTAATGTAGCTTTTATGTACATTGTCTGAGCACAATCGTATTGACTCATTACTGTAGTTTGCCAAACGTTATTCTGGGTTTTTTTTATTAGTAATAGTTTCACCAGCAACATATTGTAGTAACTGTCAGCTGGATATAATCGGGCCTTAGTGTCTTGACATGAGAATGTCCATGCCAGCTAACAGAAACACACAAATATTCTTTTTTTTTTTTTTTTTTTTTTTTGTACTACGTTTCTTTCTCTGGGCTCAACTAGTGTGTGTTCGTACAAATAAAACCTCCGTTTATCTGCAGTAGCAAGAAATGTTTTCATTGTTGCTCCACATGTTGTCACGTTATGAACTGTACTCTTATTAAACAACATGGGACCTGAATGTTGCAGTATAATGTATATTTCTGTGTCTCATCGGGTACCAAATGTGTATTTGTGTGATAAGAGCTTGCTTTGTTCACAGTTTTTATTTATTGTATTTTGAACGTTGGACAAACCAAACGGGCACAGGAAGGTCTTGTTTGGCCAGACTTGAGGCAGGTGTGTGCTCTGTGTGTGTGTTTTTATTTGAATAAAGGCGAGTTCAGATTATGCATTGTAAACGTCTCAGTGACTTTGACTGTTCCTGTTCACCTTCCTCCACCTTAAACTGGAAACACAAATGTCCTATTGAAACTCTGGTAGCAGCATCCAGCCAGTAGAGGTCATGGTCTCATAGCAGTTGATGAAATCCTGTCTATCTGCACCTTGATCTCATATATTAATTTAGCTGTAGTTACCTTTTATTTGTGTGTGTGTCTGTTGTTAGAAACTGCAGTGAAGCTGTGGACTAAACCTCAGTCTGCTGTTCCTGTGATTTATGTTAAATGTCTTCCTATATCTCCAAATTTTCTGGACAGATAGATTGTGTTCAATGAAATTCGAGCTGAAACTAATCAGTTGTTGGAAGGAAAATAATTAATAATTTTGATAACTGATTAAGGGTTAAGTCATTAAGCATTAAGCAAAAATGACAAACACTCATTCCTGCAGCTCAAATAAGATTATTTGTTGTTTTTGTCTGTTATATCCTTAAACAATAAATTCAATCAGATTGTTAAACTGCTTAGACAAAAACAAGCATTTTGAAGCTTTGGAAATTTTTTTATTTTTTTTCTGTATTCTGTAGACTAATTAAAAATCCATAGTTTAATCAGTAATTTAAAAAAAAAATGTCAATGAGGCTGAAGGCCAGACTTCATTCTGCTGTTCAGAATGAATATATTTGTGTCTCCAGTATGTGTCTAATCCTTCTGTACACATGTACTGTTTTATCAGTTACACACAGAAACATGTTCTAGCTTCTGTGGCTGATCGTCTACCTTCCAGCCTCCTCAGGTAGCTCGCCAAGCCACACCTCCTGTCTATCCATCGACCTAACTTTCCTCCCTGGGTGCCCTGATGCAGAGGCATCACATTTCACCAGGGTGTGCAGTCTTCGCCTCAGATGCTGCCTGTCAATAGGTGTTCCTTCTGGGGAGAGGCCGGTCTCTGTCCCTCCCCAGAACCGAGGGAGTTGTGTTCCACTGACTCATGCATAAAAGATAAAGCTGTGGAGGGGGAATTGAGTCATGCACCACAACAGCTCTCTCCTAGAGAGTAGAGGACAGGTTGCAGCCAACGTGAATCTTTAGTTTTAACAGGTGCAGGCTGCTGAGGGGGGTATATGTGGCATCACTGATGCCCTGGAGAGAGCGTCTGTCTTGGGGATGGGCAAGAGAGCTGAGGTGCTGCTCTTTGATGGGTGACTGGCCATTACACACTGGCACCTGCTTGGCATTATGGAGCTGCCTCGACGCCTGAACTGGATCCGAAATCGACCCTGGAGGCCTCATGTCCGCCGCAGGGAGTTCAATCGTAAGTGTGTGTGCAGTGGGTGAGGGGATTCATGTTTGTATGCCAAATGTCAGTTCATTTGTCATCCTAATTTGATCATGAGATACTCTGAAACTTCTCTTCATCCATGATCTGTTTGTCATTTATTTGACCTTTATGTGTTGTGTTTGGATTGTACGTGCTAGCCACCAACTGTTCTTTTAATTGCGTGAGTACTGCTGTGAACCTGAGAAGCTCCCAGTGAAGTCATGGCTTTCTCATCAAGTGAGGTGTTGTTAGTGACTCCAACAGGGTGTTACTTCTGCTGCCACCACGAGAAAATCCTCATGCTTCATGCTGTGGGTTGTTAGTATTGTTTCTAACGGTGCTTAATGATGGTGCTTAAACATGAAAACATGTTGCACAATCTTGCAGGTTCTGCATCCTAAATTAGTAATGCAACTCTGTTTGTGTTTCCAGTCAGCATTTACAGCACTTGATGTTGACATTGTGTGGGAAATATGTACTCTCTCTAATGTCTGCATGTATTATGAAATCTGGTCTCCTCCTTTAACTAATAATTAAGATCACATCTGGTTAGTGACATGTCATCAAACAGGGCCAGTCTTAATGTTGCTCTTTGGAGGACACTTGGTAAAAAATCTCACATGTTAACTTACAAATATTCTTATGTAATATTGTCTGCAACAAGTTTTGGCTCACACACACACGGTGAATTGAGACTTGATCAGTGAATGTTTAACTGAAACAGCGTCTATGTTGATTTTGAAGGATGAGATTGTAAGGAGAGTGGATTACAGCACTCATGTGGCCCTGCCAAGTAGGCCAGGTGTTACTCACAGCACTGGTAACATGCTGGATAGAAAAGTGCACGTTTCTCTGTGCCTCTTAACGATTTGTGCTGACGGACAAATAAAAACTGTGTACGTGACCTCAGTGAGCATGTGTGTGGTCTTAAGTGTTACAGTTACTACTGTGGTACATTAGGAGAATGGGTCGATTGAAATTGTGTGCTGTCAGCTGAGTGCCTGAGCTGAAAGGGTTTAGCAGCAACAACTTATGTCTTGAGCAGAAGTGCAGTTGGGTCCTCATCTCACATCATGTTTAAAAATATTTATTGAGCATCACCACATGATGAGATTATTTCTAAAGCAGAAATAAGGAGAGTGACACAAGGTGATGAATATAATATCTTATACACACAACCTGTGTTGATCTTCTTCCCACTCCCTTTCGAATGTGGTTGACAGTGGACTACCTAATTGTGTGCTTACTATTAGCTAGTCTCAGGTGTGGAGGGGGGCATCTGATCGACTGAGTGGTTATGACAGGGAGACAGCTTGAAATGCTGATGCTTTTAACAGAGCACGTCCTGTATGAGAATTCAATTAGTCTGGATGGTGTTTGATCAGTGTTGTTTAATGAAGGGCACAGAAGCCCATTACAGTTTTATAGGTGGGCTCTGTTGAAGCCGAGCCACACATTAATTGAAGGAAGAAAGAAAACAATAACTTAATGTTGTAATTTGTCTACAAATTATGTGAAAATTAGACAAAATTGAAAAGTAGCAAACAGTGTTGAGTGGTTCTGCTGCTCTATATCATGCATTATTTAACATTGTCTTTCCTTTGTGTATAAATATCTCAAAATGAACTCTACTCCTCATGTATTCATGTGTAAGTTACATTTATCTGTAGCTATTCATTTCATCTATTTCATTTATACAGAGGTTGTTTTTGAACTCAATTCAAACACCAACGAGTGAAAGTGATTGATAAAAACAATGAATGTGCACTTCTAGGAGAAAACGTCATTGCTGCCAGCAGCTGCAGAAATGTTATTTTTGGTGTAGCGCCGCCTGTGGGTGAAATAGTCTGTACAGTATTCCAACATTTTTTATTTATTTAATCTTTATTTAATCAGACAGTCTCACATAGATTAAAATCTCTTTTCCAAGTGAGTGACCCGACAACAAGAAACATTCATAAGACAAGAACACAATCAGCAGACAGAAACAACACAATAAACAAGTAATTCATAAAACAGTTACAAGAATCATAAGAAACGTTAGATAATAAAGCTTTACAATCTCCAAGAGGAATGTAAGGCTCATGTTTGAGGATTTGCAGTTCATTACATTTAAAAGCTGCATGATACCTGAAACCAGGTCTGCCATTATTACTGCGAACATGAGGGATATCTGAGGTTAAGAGAGAGAGGAGCTGTGAGGTAGTTTGGAAGCTTTAGCAGTAAAACTTTATAGATGAATAACGTGAGATGACTGAAAGGAAGCCCAGCCAACTGTGTGATACAGAGAACAATGATGAGTGTGAAATGTGTCATTTGTGATAGAGCGTAATGTACTGCGATACACAGCCTGTAACTGCTGAAGCATTGATGGAGTAGCATGACAATACAGAATATGTCCATCGTCAAGGACATACATGAAGACTGACTGCAATAGTCTTACACTTGATGCATTCAAGCTGCACCTGCAAAACTTTGGTAACCAGTTACAGTCAAGCAATATGAGTAATCCCACAATAAGTGCATTGGTTGTCACAGGTCATCTAAAAACATTATGTGCCAAGTTTGGGAAGGATTGGATGAAAATGGTTAACAATAGAATGTGAAAAATGTGTTTACCATGAACTCAAAATGGCAGAAAAATGTGTGACCTATGGCCTATATCAAGGTCTGTCTTCTGTTATTCTGCCCCTCATGGTTCATGAGCTATCAGTCAAAATGTAAAAGATACATGAAAATGAAAATATAGAGTATTTAAGACTCTCACAGTTAAAAATATCATTATCATTATTATTAGAGCCCGAGCGCTGACCAGAGCGAAGCCCTATTGTATCTGTAAACCGACATGCATGGGGTGGCGAGGGCCCGTTCATTGCTGCTTGTAGCTTTAATTATCATTATTATTTCATATACTCCCATATATTGGAACCATGTTTCTAGCTGTGAATATGTGTGAGTAGTTGAGTCCAGGGAAATAAAGATAGTGATAATAAATAAGGAAAAGAACCAAATGATTTTGAAACAGTGGCTGAAAAGAACAGGGAAAAAATGAACATGTGCACCCACCGTGATGCAGTTTGCATTGCATCATTACGATTCATTTCTTACTTTTTTGCAGCCAACTAGCTATTACATAGACAGTCACTCAAAAAGGTTCCCAGCTGACTTCTTAAGCCTAAAACAAAGTCCTGAAAAACTGTTACAAATCAGGAAGACTTAGAGATTCAGTTTCGATCTGCACAACCCTGCGATAATCTCATTGATTCCCCAGCAGTTGTTTCCCTTTTCAGAGAGAAAACATGTTTTCATCCAGCGCTTTTTAATCTGACTGTCAGCTGCAGCTGTGCTTTAACAACGCGCTTCAAAGAGGAAGCCCTGAGGTAGCAGGTTATTGATTATTTCCTCAGGAGAAGCCTTTGAGTTCAAGTGGCTCGAGTTCATCCACTGCTGATTTGCCCAGCATTCTTTAATACAAGGAAGCAAAGGGTTTGAGAGTTTTTACCAGAGGTCACTGCAGAGCTGAAGCCTTCAGTTTATTAATAATGTTTAATAATAGTCTAACAATTTATTAACAAAGGAAAAAACACTTCAGAAATGATATGAAAAGTGCTGTAGGATGACTGTATTGAAGTAGTGTTCAGCTAATAAACAGTAACACTCATTGATCAGCTTTTTTAGTTTAGCTTTTTTTAAGTTGGTAAATTGAGCCAAAAAGAGATTCAATAGGAAGTTGCAAAATGCACTTCAGTTACAGAGTCATCCTATTAATTCTTCCATTAATAACCCAAATGGCACTTTCACCAGCGGGAAACAACAATGTTCCTCTGGGTGGTTTAACATCTTTTGTGCCCCAGAGGACAGCATGTAGGTTATGTTTATTGCCCTTCATAAAGATGTTTTTCTTGAGCTGATAAACTGCAGTTTTTCAACAGTCTAGTCGGGACTGTTTCTGTTGTTCCATATTTTGGTTTTGTGGTGGGCTGACACAGTTTCTTTCGTGCAGGACACATATCTCAGAAGTTGATTATACCTGAGTGAGTCTGTGTTTATTTTCCAAACGGGGCATTTATTGTGTTTCTGTGGGTGAAAATTCATGTCTTATATTCATCTCACATGTGTTGTAAATTGCAGTAGCCTTGGGATAGAAATTCACTGTGTCGAGTTATTCATGTCAACAAATCAGTTTTCAGAGGTGACTCACTGTCACACCTTTATGATTGCCTACAGGGCTGCAGATTTGTGTGGTGGTTGCTATCCACTTGTGTTTGAGACACACTGTCACTCCTTATGCAGGCCTGTTATAAAGTCACTGAACATCTCAGTTTTGCTTTGGGGAATAGTAGAGAGATAAGACTGAGGATTTAAAATGAACATCTTCAACCTTCTGTGTGGTTTTAATAATGTGACGCCCGCTGATTTGTGCTTTTGTCCTTCACAGTGTATTTTTAAAGGTTAGTCTGATATGCAGCAGCTGCTCTACGAATCTTGGCTTATAAGAGAAAACTGAGACGTTATACTGGAAGTAGTGAAGCAGTGAGAGACAGCTCTGGTGACATTGAATTAACTCAGGCTGGATCTGAAGCATAACTGATTTTTTTTTTTTTTTTTTTACAATAACAGTTTATGAGTAATGTTATAATGATAAAGACAATTATAACTACACTCTGCAGCATCAACTTTACAGAGCTTCATAACAAGTGTTATTGTTTAGCTGTCTGGCTGCAACTTTACAGTTTTGATTCACTCTCCTGGCTCTCATAGTGTTGTTTTTACAGTTGGCAGGTGTTTCCAGAGAAAAAAACTTTAAAAACCATCTCAATACCACCTGCTCAACACTGCAAAGAGACACAATTAGCTGTATAATAGCAGGTGAACATAGTGGCAGCTAAAGAGCCAGACATTTCCCTCAGGAGTTGGTAGAGACCAAAGACAGAGCTAAAAGAGAATGAATACTTGACTTGCATTCACCAGGTGGGCAGAAACATGGCTCCAAGTAAATGGTAATGTTGTTCCATAACTGCTGGATGTCTAAATAAGCAGCTTTTTGCTAACGAGTTTGTCATATCAACTTAAAAGTTTATTTTCTTAACTTTCTTCCACTGCCCCCAAATGGCCAAAAGATCTGTTAATGCAGGTTTAAATGTGTATTTTGTTACAGTTTCTTAAATGGGACCAAATTACGATAGCTCCTTTTCAAAGAAATGCATCGCTGCATTATCACTCTCTTATAAACCAAGTGTGGAACTGGAAAGAAAACACTGTACAGCATGAAATAGACAGCACATTATGCTTGTTTTAAAGTAATGACAACATATTAATTATTTTCTATATTGCAAGATGTCCAATCAAATGTTAAGCCTTACACTCACATGACTATGCCAAATGGTGCCCATGAGGCCTTTAAAATATTTATTTAAAAAAAACAAAAAAAACAAAAACTACACATCCTTATTTTGTGTCCAGACTAAACCATTGTAATCCCAGTAGTCACCAGGAGGGGGCGCTCACAGTTTGATAATATAACGTATGTCTTCACTGTCTTATTTCTACTCACCACAATCATATACAGTGTGTTCCTCTGCTGAGCTCTGAGGGAAGTAACGCAACAACAAGATTGCACGTTTCCTCTCAACAATGTCGTACTGTGTGGACAATGATGAAAACAGCTCTTTTCCTCCTCTGAAGACTGCAGTTTATTGTTCTTGTTTCTGGCACCACGCTGAGGGCTACTCAAACGATCATCCCAATTGATTTTATGAATAATACAGAGACTGGAAAAGAGAATTCCTCTGTGTCTTTTGATGCAGATGCCGAAAACCACATGCATAGTAAAAAGCTGTCTCTCACTAATTATCTGTCAGGCTGCACTTTAAATGGAGCATCCAGTTAGGCCATAATGGAGGCAATTAAAATAAAACACTTTACCAGATTGTGTTATTCTGTTTCTGTGACTTGACTCATGCACATTTCATTTTTCTATTGTCATCCGTCTTCTTTCCTGCCCCTCTCTGTCCCTCACCTTTGCCCTCCTTGCATTTTCTTTATTGCTTCCTTTCTCTCTCATCTCTCTCTTCAGCCTCTCTCCTCTCTTTTCACTTATCGTCCTCATGCCCTGCGACCTCCCTCCCTGCCCCCACTCCCCTTCCCTACCAGATCTTCATTATCCCCTCCCTCCCCTTTCCTGCCTCTTCATCTCTCCTCTCTCTCCTACCAGATTTGTAATGGTGCTCATTCTCTGAAAATCTTCCCACTCCATAGCAACGCGCCTCTTCACTACTGTAGCCTCTGCTGCCACTGATGCAGGAGGCGGCGATGGGATGTAAAACTACATCAGAGGAGATTACATACTGCCTCGCCTCATTTTCCAGTTGTCAGCTGCAGCTGGAAATGTCTCTCTGACTGCTCACTCTTACTTTCTTCTCCTTTTCCCCCTCGACTTTCTTTTATTTATCTTGCTTTTTTTTCTCTCTCTCTCTTTCTTTCTTCTCCTTCATCCTCACCATTCCCCATCCCTTGTCCATCAGCCTGAAAATAATTCAATTCACAGGCTTTCAAGCTCGCAGGGCACGTGAGTGTGGAATCATGTTGGCCCTTTCTCTGTAATTTCACACAATAAAGTCAACAAGCGGGGCTGCTGCGTGGGCTGCTTATAAACAGGGAGAGAACGACTAATGGAGAGAAGGACAAGAAGAGAGTGAGAGACAGAGGGAAGATAGAACCAAATAAAATACTGCCTGTTATTCCCCCAAAAAGGCACGTGTTTATTTCTGATGTAGCTTTGTATTTGGTTTATTTTTGTGGTTGACAGAAAGTATTTCATAGTCTGAAAATAAGCTGTCAGTCATGATGCATGTAAACTCAGGCATGTATTGTAGAATTGAATTATGTAGCCTACTCTTCTGTCAAAAAAAAGTGATCAGTGTCGTGTCGTACTTTTACATACTAACATATCATGTCAGTTATCAATAAGTGAAGTGAAATGTGCCTATGAAAGCCCAGTATCCTGTCATTAGGCCCTGCAGTCAGTCATGTCTTGTCTCATTTGTGGTTCTCACAAGGAAATCATTAAACTCTCACGGACAGTCAAATAAAACCCAGAACTAGAAACCACTAACACGAGTTTTTGTAAAAAAAAATATGTTGTTGTTTTTTGTAATATGTGTGAGTTGACCCTTTAAACCTGCAACAACAGACTTTTTTGGGGGTTTTCTGGGCAGCTCAAATCAACCCAAAACTTACATATCACCCTTTAAGTTAACTTAACAAAGTGTTTCTGTATTCAGCAGACACAGAGCAACACTAGCATTTATTTGGAGTCGTGTTTGTGTCCACCTGATAAATGTAAGTCATTTATCTCTGTTTTGACTTTCACCAACTTTCAAGAAAAAATTCTGGCTTTTTAGCAGGTAAATGTTCCACTTTCTTCCCCAGCTAGATGCTCACTTATCATTAGGTGATGGGCAAGTAGTGAACAGTGTGTTTTAATGGGTTCTTCCACTGAAAACAGGAGCTTGCTGCTAAAAATGCTGCTGATGAAACAGGTAGAGTAAACCAAAACATTCCACAGAGCTGTGGGGATATGGAGAGTTGGGTGATCATTTTCTGTGGACAGCATGATCCTTTGTTAATATGAAAATACTGACTACAGCGCTTTATAGATCAACTTCCTCAATGCTTTCAAATTGGATGTCAGATTAGCATAACAATTTGAATCTAAATATGATAGGAGAGCTCAGAACAGCTACACTGCTGAAGTACCATGCAAGACATTGACAGCATTGTACCATAGCTGAGCCAGACCTCTCTTGAAATAGAGAGGAGAATCAGTAAAGTGTCATGTTGTTGTTGTTGTTGTTACAATCCAGAGGAAATTGACAAAAAGTTCAGGTTGACCTTATCCTCTGGCTGTTGCTATAAGCCCCGTCATGATGATTCATAAGATACAATGTCTGAAAGAACAACTTTAAAATGACTTCATGATTGAAAAATACAACAGTCAGTACCAGGAAAGTGCTCAAAAGTATACTATTATGAGCACAGTTAAACAGGTGAAACCCATACACAGATTGGATTGTTTTTTCCCCCTGAATGCATTTGTTTTTTTCATCTCATTGTGGCACAACAATATACAATTGCTAATCAGAGTTAAACTTTCCCTTTTCTCAACAGGGGTCCAGGTTCTTGTTTCAGGATTTCTAGTGTAGCTGCCAGATCACCAATGAGTATCTGTCAGGTTTTTTAGAGATGTTGGCATCAGAAACCACATTAAATAGACAACAAAAGAACCTCCTAGCATCTCATCATTTGAATTTTTTCATAAATGAGAAGTTTGTGCTGAATAGCCTAAGACTGACTTGTCAAACTTAACGCCAGATTCAGCATCTCATGGGCAGGACTGGAAGATTTGGCATCC
Organism: Scomber japonicus; assembly: GCF_027409825.1. NCBI lineage: Eukaryota > Metazoa > Chordata > Actinopteri > Scombriformes > Scombridae > Scomber > Scomber japonicus. Next base: position 16,320,956 of record NC_070592.1, read on the forward strand.
ACTGAGTATATGGCAACACTCGCTCATGAGCTCATGGTTCCCATGTCACTGAGTTTGGACCGGGTTGCCAGTTTTTTCTTTGTGCTTCTCAGTGGAACTCCTGGGTTTTCATGGTGGCCAGGATGTGGCTTTATTGAGTGTCCATTCCCCCCTGAAGGATGCCAGACTAACATAATTGTGCATGGGTGTGTGTGTGTGTGCGTGCGTGTGTTCTTGCGTGCCAGAGAGCGAGATGCTTAGTTAAACCCATGCTGGCTTCACTGTTGAGAAGTAACATTCAAATGCTGATGAACCGGAAAGAAGGCCTTGATTTGAGTCTCCAGTTCTGTGGGAGAGTCTCCGCCTTGCTCTCTCTCAGCTAAAATCTATTTTTTAACAAACTATATGCTGTGACAAATTGTGCTGGGCATCATACCATAATACTGTCTGAGTACTGACAGAAATATGCGCATATCATTGAGCATCAACAACTGTAGCATACCAAAAGCTGGCATTACATGCTTGGTCAAATAATCTTGTTTCTTATTCTTTGATCAGATATGTCCTTATTTAAATCATATTTTGGGCAAGTTAAAGAGTCATTTATATGCTATAGGTCTGTTTGATTTGATCTCCTTTTGCTGCTATATCACAGCAGCTATTCCTCCTTATTACAAATCAACACCACTTACACACAACTGCACAATGACATAATAACAAGGATGATACAACACAGAACAACCATGCTTAGACTGACATTATCTTAAAAATCCCTTAAGGTTTGTATAGGACATTAAAAAACTCTTTGATTGTCTGATATGTTTTTTCTACAAAAAAGTTCATTCCCTCATTGAAATTCATAATCTATGAATATGTAAATGAAAAACTACTAATCTACTAAAAACTGAAAACTAATTTAGTATCTTCACTGGAGGCTTCTGATTTCCACATTATTCTCTGAGTATACTGGACCGTGATTGGCTTTCAAACTGGTTCTGATGTCACAAATTATGCATGATTTCCGTGAAAACAGAGAAACTTGAATGTGAAACAGCCTTATAGTGGTAAACTCTGCACATGCATCATTCTGAACAGTGAAGCTCAAACATTCAACTGCAAGAACAAGAAGAAAAACACATTTTTTGAGTGGAGGGAGACTTTAACAAAGTAGAATAATATGGTATATGACACTCATAAAATATACCATTACATACAACATATTGTATATATATACACAAGTAGACACACATAATGCCAAAGACTAAAAGACTTGAAGTTCTAATGTACTACTTTGTTGAAAAGAATTATGTTAAATAGGAATACATGTTTGTTTTGGTTTTGTAGAAAAGCACGTTTATATTCTTCAGTGTGAGGTATCGGAAAAATATAATTTTGATAATGGCACCAAAATTAAGGTATCATATCAAATTACAGCCAGCTCTAGAGAAAAACAATGCCATCATCATATCAGAGCACTATATTCTGGGGTTTGAATTGTTTTTGTGAGATGCAACATTAATTTGTGTGAGGATTCACAGCAGAACCATCACATTCAAAAAAAGCTGCAACAGGCTTGGAAATACAACAATTCTCCTCCGCAGGAACAAACAGCTAATTGACAAAAATGTGGATGTATGTAGGTCATATACGATTGGTGTAACTAGTGCATTCTCATACTCCAGGGAGGAGGACAGATGTGTTGTCATGGCAGATGGCATTATTCTGGTGTAACGTACATACAGAGAAAGAAGAAGAGGGAGATAGTTTTTTAGATGCCCTCATGCATGATGATGAGCTGTCACCACAGTTTCCAGCCCGATTTCCCCTCTCCCTGCTTCTCAGACCATCAGGGCAGAAAGACTACATGTGTAACACTTACAGTGACCAGTTCTGTCATCCTCAGATGAAACCCTCCACCCCCTTACCCACTGTGACACACTTTATGGCTATTGTGGCACATGTGAACTGTGTCTCAGAAAAATACAGCTGCAATATTCGCTTGATGTTTTTTTACACACTGTTGCCCAACCTTCCTTCCATGTCCCCACCCAACTTCTCAGAAGCTGGGTTGTAATATCCTCCCTTCCTGTTAGCTTGGTAGAATTTGTTTAAATCTTTTAGCTCCATGATCTGTTGAATCCAGATATTTGAGTTTTATTGTGAGTGTGTTCATCTCTTGCTGGAGGGAAAAGTGGAAAAATTGCTATGGCTCAAATAATAACAATGCAGGTGTTAATCGTGGGAAATATACTCCCAATCTAGAGTCCATTTCATCAGTTGCATATGTGTTTTTCTGGTTTTGAAAGTTTGCTTCCTCATTCTGTAGCTGCCAGGTGTTGGCTGTAGTGCATAGTAGAGATATAGGGTGATCTGCTGGGCGGTGTGGGAGAGGAAGCTGTGGTTTTCAGAGCTCTCGCCACCCTATTGCCCCACCCTGCTGCAACAGTCTTAATCTGGCCTCTGGAGCTCCCCAATAGGAAAAGGTCTTGTCAAAAATAGCATCAGATTTCAAGTATTTAATGAACTGCTTGCAGCTTTGGGGAGATATCAGTTGTCAGATATTTGCTCAGAAGGTAAATTGATGGCTGTAGCATGCAAATGTGGGTACTTTTAGAAACTCTGCCCTGCCCCATTTACCCTAGTTAGTGTTACTATATGTCTGTCAAGCTTTTAGTTCTCATGGAGCAGTTTATTCAAAATGTTTAGTCTTTTTTCAAACAACTGGTCCTCAGACTGGTAGACAAAAGCAGACTAATTTCTATCAGTTGAAATTACAACTGTTGCTGGTGGATTTCAATTGTAGCTATCTAGATAACTAAACTGACAGTAGTTTTAAGAGTTGGTTGGTATTTTAAATATACACTCAATGACAAGACTGAGACTAAAGCTTACAGCTTCCTCGCAGTAAAATAAGTCAGCATCATAACCACTATATGATCTCTTTAGAAGTCATAGAAATAAAAAAAAAAAAACAGCATTGTTTTTGTATTGCAATGAAAAACGAGTTTGTCTGAGTATTATGAAAAAAATCAAACTATTTTGGTTTCTGTAAATTAAAGACTGCGGTCTTGACCTACTCTGTCTGAAAAGTGCCCTGAGAACATTTCTGTTGTGATTTGGTGATATATAAATAAACTTGACTTGATTTGACTAACATTTGATCAGCTATGTTTACGTCCCACCACACGCTATCCAGGGTTATTATAGTTAACTAAAACTTGCAGTAAAAAATAATTTAGTTAACTGAAACAAAAATAAAAATAAAACATTTTTTTAAAAAAGGAAGAAAACTAAATAACAACTAAAATGAACAATGCAAAATTAATTAAAACTAAACTGAACTGCCTATAAAATCAGCTTTGTTTTTGTTGTCATTTCTTTTTCTTCCTTTTTACTGTGTCCTGTTCAGTTTGTCTTCTTCTAATACCTGGAAAACTAAAACTAAAACTAGTCAATTCCTCAAAATCAAAACTAAACTAAAACTACCTAATCACTTGTACATCTATGGCCTGTGCTACCAAAATATTACCAGCATGTGAATATCCCCACAAGAGACCAGAACACCCAGTATCAAGTACACAACACACTGGATGCTGGATCTAGGATGCCTAAAAAGCTGCAGCCCCACCCCCACTTTGGACTCTCAGACCACAGCACCTCTCTGTTCCTGTTTCCAGCCTACAGACTAAAACTCTAGTAGACTAGAATTGTGAGTAAACAAGTCAAAATCCAAACCACAAGCCCTGGGTGAAAAGTAATGTACAGCACATGCATGCTCACTCTCTTGCATTTAGATCAAGCAATGAGATGGAGACAAAAAGTACAGACTGCGGAAACAATTAGAGACACAAAAACACACAAACGCTGAAAGGCTTCTTCTCTACTGCTGATGCCAGGAGCATGTGGAAACGCCTACAACATATCATCAACTATAAGGGACCACCATGGAAATAACCATGTCCACCATCTCTCTACCTGAGCAGCATAATAAATTCTGTTTCTGTTTCGAGACTTCCAACAGTGAAACACAGGGGAGGCTCTCACACTCTCTGAACATGCAAGAGCTCCCACTGACTTTTTCATCAGCTGATGTACGCAATGTCCTGAAGAGAATTAACCCCTGCAAGGCAGCAGACCCAGATAACAAAAGATAACATCCCTGGGCGGGCCCTCAGGACATGTTCTACAGAACTGGCTGATGATTTTACCATCTTTAACTTGTTTCTTGAACAGGAAGCATTCCCAACCTGCCTTTAAACCACCACTATCACCCCAGTCCTAAAAAAGAGCCCAGTCACCTGTTTAAATGATTACAGGCCATTTGCACTCACAACAATCATAATGAAGTGCTTTGAGAAAGTGGTTTTGGCCAACTGAATCACTGGACCCCCTGCAGTATGCGTACTGCACAAAGAGATCCACTGACGACAGTACCTCTGCAGCTTTACACACAGCCCGTCAACAAGACCATCGATCAATCACAGCTCAGACTTTAATGCTGTCTTCTCCCACAAACTCACAAACAAACTGTACCACCTTGGCCTGAACCCCACAATCAGTGACTGGCTCTTAGATTTCCTCACTGGCAAACCACAATCTGTCAGAGTTGAAAATCAAACTTCAAACACTGACGATGAACACTGGCACCCCACAAGGATTTGTCCTCAGGCCCATGCTCTCCATACTATTCACCTGTGACTGCGTCGCCTCAAAGTCATTGGTATGATCACTGAGGGTGATAAACAGCATACAGGAGAGAGGTATATCTGGTGACGTGGTGTGACAACAACAACAACCTCTCAACATAGATAAGACCAATGAGATGAGAGTGAACATGAGGAGGGAGAGGAGACCGCATCAACTGCTGAGGTGTAACATCACCCAGTTGGTCCAGAAAGCACAACAGCGGCTGTACTTTCTAAGGAGACAGACACAAGAGGAAATTCAGCATGTCACCAAGGATTCTCAGCAGCTTCTACTGTTGTATGATAGAGAGCATCATAAGTAGCTGCTTCACTCTGTGGTAAAGACTGCTGAGAAAATCCTCAGGGTGCCCCTACTATCTCTGCATCTACCACTGGAGAGTCCATAGAAGAGCCTGCAGCATCATCAAAGACTCCACCTACCCCCAATACAGGTTTTTCACAATTATGCAGGAGGGACAGGAATGTGAAATGCAGGACCTCTAGGCTGAGGGGCTGCTTTTATCCTCTGATCAATAGATCTAATCTACAGCCCATGACCCCACCCTAACCAATTCAATTCAATTACAATTTTATTTTATTCATACAGCACCAAATCACAACAGTTATCCCAGGGCACCTTTCACACAGACTCTTTATTTCACAATGACCCAACAATTCCTATGAGCAAGTAATTGGTGACAACGGCAAGGAAAAACTCCCCTTTAACAGGAAGAAACCTGGACCAGGACTGGGCTCCAGGTGAGCGGCCATCTGCTTTGACCAGTTGAGTTGAGAGAGAAAGAGGAAGGGGGAGAGGAGAGAGAGACACACAGAGGGTAATAATAGAAAGACTAAAAATAATAATAACAGGTGTAGGTGTCAAGCAGGACTACATCCGCAAGATGTCCACAACCATGACCTATGGAAGCTCGTGATCCAAAACCAAGCTGTCCACGACCATGATCCATAGGAACTTGTGAGATAAACCCACCTCACCATACAGGAAGCTTCACTCCGGCGCCCCACCATACACATACACCCACACCCATACACACATATGTTTTATGTTTATATGCTTTTTTGTATTATCAGACAGTGTGGTTTCATTTTTAGCATTACCAGAGGAGAAAAGGCTTTTCCTGTAGGATGGGGACTGACCTGTTTGTTTGACAAGTGTAACAATACCACAGATATTTAATGCTGGCTGGTGTTGCTGGAGTGTTAACTCCACTAACTTCAATAAAGAGCAGGACTGAGCGTTTCCGTACAATGAGAAATTACTACAAATACTAATACTAAACTACTACACAGTGGATGCATTAGTTAAGGTTTAGAAGCAAGTAAACACACTGTCCAATCCATTTCTTTCACTTTTGCTCACTCTTATTAGAACCCCATGCACACTCCTTCACCTTGTGAAGAAATGCCAAGCTTGACCGGCCTGCTGTGCCTAGTAATGGTTTTAAGCTACGACTGGGAGAGTTTATGCAATGGTCAAATAAACCTGAAAGAAATCCATCCTGTGAATATCTGAAATTAAAATTAAGAAGCACTTTGCAGTATCACTTGGGCTCATCCTCTTTGTTGCCTTGAGTACATCACTTTAAATTTGCTACTAAAGGTTACACAGACGGATTGATAAGGCCGCGGCCTGCTGAATCATTTGGTTGAGTGCTTCAGCTGCCTCTTATCTCTTCCCTTCAGGTGTACCCAGCAGCAGCAGGGCACAACATGGGAACTGCTGTCTCTTTGGTGCCAGTCTGCACAGCTGGCGTGCTGCAGCTGTATTGCTGCCATTGTCTGATGCCCTTGGTGCATTCTGGGACAGGGACAGAAAGGCAAAGAGTGAATGAGCGAGAGAAAAGGATACAATTGTGGAACAGAGAAAGACAAAATACAATAGAGACAGGGAGAGACAGGGAGAGAAAATACAAATTGGTGACAGCAGAGAAGGAGTTGTACTGTAGGCTTCACAGTGACAAGGAGGTGTCCGCTTGGATTATCCTTTAACATAATGCACCGCAGAGTCAGGACATACAACCATTTAAAGATGAAAAGATATCGATACTCTTACAGTAGGTATTTCTACCAGCTGTTCTCTTGCAGCTTTACTTTGTTCTCTTAAATAACATCATTTTGGCTGTTTTCTTTCATCTCACCATGCTTCTTCTTGCACACTAAACCAGACAAACAATCACAGGCTGTATGCTTATCTGGGTTTACATGGCTTTCCTGAATAGTGTGAGAGTAGATGCTGCTTAGAAGCTTTGAAGTGAAATACTAATTTGCAAGTTCATACATTCTGATGCAGTCTTGTTTGTACATGCACACAAATTCTCTGGTTAAATACGCCTGACTTGAGGTTCATATTCATGAGGTATTTGAATCAGCAGTTCACATTGATTTCACTCTGTTTTTATGCAGTAGCTCTCAGTTTCAGTCATCACACCCATTCTTAGGTCTGAGATTTGGATAAACAAGACAGCTTGTACCTTTGGTGTGATGATGACTGACTGTCCTGTACTATGCCAGCTTTTCGAAAAAGCCACTCTGTTCAGCTTAGAAATAGTTTTTCATTGTTAAGAAAATGCAAGAAAGTGAACCTGCATATCTACATGCACATTATGGTCATCCCCCATCAGACACATGAAGCCATAATGCACACACACACACACACACACACACACACACACACACACACAATAACTCACACACACGTGCACCTCGAATGAGTCAGAGAATGCCATGGCAAATTGGATTTACCACGCAATGCCCTCATTATTGTTACCAGGGTAACCAGGCACCCCTTCACAGTCATCCCATTTTGTCATCCTTTCTTAGAGTGAGAGAAAAAGAGGCGGAGGTCTGGGTGGAGGGAACAGGGCAGGAATGATATGAGAGCAGAGAAGATATCCAAAGAGGTCTCGTTTGCTACTAGCCATCATCCTTTCTGGCTCTCCCTTTCCTCATTGACACATTTGAATAAAGACTAGTTTCACTTATTTTCTGTGAGATTTACCCAAGAAGTTCTTGTATCCTCCTCCAAACAGAACATTATATTCCCCATCATGCTGGTCTGTCATGCTTTGGTGGAGAGGAAGTCACACTGACATCAACTTTTTATAGTTTTCCCATCTGTCTCCTCCTTTAACTTCCTCCCCACTCTGTGTTTGATATCTCTGAGAAGTCTGGGCCTGGGGTGGCATGCTGTTGCAGCATACACTTACTCAAGTTCCCTAAACTCGGAAATCCAGTTTCCACAGGATACTTTGTGAATTGGCTTTCTGTGTAGCAACAGTATCCTGTTGTGTGATGCAAGCTTTTTCCACTCTTCATTCAAATTGTAATTTCCATAGTTTCAGTGTTTCATTGATTGTTTCTTTATGTTCAATCATATCAAGTTCTGTCAATGTTTAAAGGGAAGTACTCGACATATAAGTTTAATTTGTGTAATTATATTTGAAAGTAGTGAGAGGAAATACTGAGAAATATTTAATCTAAACTACCAAAAAGCTTTGAAAAAAAGCTGAATCTGTTTTTTATTTTTAACATTTTTTGGTCTAAAAATGATCAGTCTATTATGTATCTAGCAAGTGTTTGTTTTTTTTTAACTGCAGAATTTAAACACCACCCAGTTTGCTCAACCCCCCCCCCCCCCCCCCCCCCAAATAAAAACAACAAGTGCATGAACCCAGTGACCTCACTGGTGGCTACAGCCATGGAGTGTAGTACATAACATGAATGACCCAAGTCTTGCTGTGGACACTTATCATTTTGGTGCATGATCTCATTGATAAGTTTGGTGCATGATATCAGTTGAGACACAAGCTAGTAAACATTTTTCTAAAACACGTGATTTCATATTAACTCTTTTGATGTTAAATCAGGGAAGGATTTACAAAAACATTTATGACCTGAAAATGTGCTTTATTAGTATTTGTATACTGAGATGCATTTTCTCAATAATCATGAAGAAGTTGACTTGATTGAACGCTTTTTGGACATTTCTTTATGCTACATGTTATGTTGTCTTCTAGCCAATCCAGAACAATACAATTTAGTTGTGAATGTTAAGATTTTTGATCTACTGTTCTCCAATGCAAAGACAGAATTAGACTACATGCGTTGCTGCTTCCATGCTAATAACTGATATTTAAGACCACAGTAACAGGCGGTGCATTGATGCATATTGTCAGGGCCAGAAGAGCGAGTGTGTAGGAGGCTGAAGCCGCCTATTCAGCCTCCTGGGATACTCATCATCTGGCCTGATTCAGATGCCAAAGAGCTCCATTGTTTGACCCTATTCAAACAACACTATTGTACGCAGCGGGTCTGATTGTGCTCCTCTTTGCTATGCCGGAGTAACAACTGTGTATGTGTGGTGTGAGTACTAATCTGTCTGTTTGTCTGAGCTGCGTTTCATTACCATTGTGTGTGAATGTTTGGTATTATTACATGAACGTTTGCCTGTTTGTGTGTGTGTGCGTGGCCAAGTGTGTTTGCATCCCAGCGGCATGCGTTTGCATTTCCCGAAGCAGGGGGTTTTCTCTTCTGGTGACAACAATGTACCCAGTCATTGAAATGCAGCAAGGCGAATGCACCCAGAACGTGACCCCGTTTTCTGGCATTGCTGCCAGTTAAGTAGCTAGCTCATGGCCAGAAGCTGCTTCTGAGAGGGGAAAAAAATTGTTGAAATGCAACTCTGGGTTTGATCTCAGATATGTTGTTCATATAAATCATGACAGTCACCAGAAAATGAAAACAGATGGGAGTGGGACGTATCTGCATCAGATAGTGTGTTTTGCTATGCATGTGTCAGTGTTGTGTATATTAGTGTGCTTTCTGTTTACTTGCCTGTACGACCAGTGACTCTCCTCTGTTGCATCATATGTCTGTAGGGTCAGAGCAGTAAGTCAAAGTGTAACTGCTGCCCGTGACTCCCCAGATTGAATTAAAAACATAGATTGTATAAAAGATGGAAGTAGCAAGGTGTGAGAGGGGTTTGCATTGGAGGTGGTTTGAAGCCCAGAAATGCTGCATTTGGTTGGCACCTTCTTTTAAGTTTTGAGCCAGGACCTTTAAAGTAATGAGTGCAGAGTGTTGCCTTTCATGCTCTAGAAAATTTGTAGCATTGCACTTTAAGGTACTTCCACATTGGCTTCAGTTGCCACTTGATGAAAATGCTTTAAATAACCCAAATTACCATCATTTAATTTGAAAGAACTCTAGTTGTTTTGTTTGGCAACTTAGTTTAACTTCAGTGTTTGGAAGTGGATCATGTGGTTCTTGTGAAAAAAAAACATTAGTCAAAGTTTACAGAGAGATTTGCTGAATTAAAGACACCTTTCAGGGCCATATTCTAAAGCAGCAATGTATTATCCATGTATCCTTTTACCACACTTAAATAGATCACACTGCATTTGTTTGCTTTGAGATTAATGTGTCAAACAGTGTATTTCACCACTTTCATGATTTTCCTGTTGATCAGGAAGTTTCTTTGTATTGTAACCACAAAGTTCCTTCTCTGAATTTAAGATGCACATACAGTGCTGTTTTCTGCCACTTCTCATTTTTGGGTTTGTCCAATTTGTGATCACTGTTTCTTTCCATAATGTCAGCAGGGTGTTTACTTGGCTGAAATGAAGTGTCCCACCCTGTTTTCTGTGTGAAACAGTGTCCAAACAACCTGCTGTGTATGTGTATGTGCTTGTGTGTTGGCATTAATGCTCCAACTAACAATATTTTCATAGTTGATTAACCTGCAGATTACTTTATTCAAACCCAAAGATTTTCATTTTACAATAACATAAAACATAGAAAAGTCTCACATTCTCACATGTGAGAATATGGAACCAGAAATTGGTTGGTTTCTGCATAATTAATGACTTAAATGTTTAATCACTTATTACTATTATTGTTAAATTACTTTTCTATCTATTCCTTAATCAAATAATACATTTATCATTTCAGCTCTAGTTTGCATAATTCTCCATCTTAATTATTTCATGCCAAGAGGCTCTTGCACCTTTTGTAGGATAAAATACATACAAGTACAATAAAATAAAAGTACAGATACTTGAATGTGTACACATCATAGCTATGCACACATGTTGTTACTGTTGTTCATGTGCACAAGTACCACTGTGTCTTGGTGCATTTTCAGCCTGAGCTCAGCATCTTCCAGCATAATTTATGCTGCAAAAAAACTATTTTCTGGACAGAATTTAACTATCTAGTAAAAGATAATTTAGTTTTGACAGCTTATAAAGAGTGGGTGTATTAGATTGTGGAGGCCAAAGCAGTTCAAAGCTTTAAATAAGCAGTTTTACTTCCAGTTTTAGACATTGTTAGTTTTGTTTCCTCCTTAGATATCAAACACATGCAAACACTATCTTTCCATCAATGAAACACCCTATTATTTCACACCTCAGAAAAAAAAATCTCATAGCTGTGAAAACATCACTGTAAACTCAACAAATTACACAAAACAACTTACAGTCCACTGCACATATTGTTCACATTCAGGACCTGCATCCCACATCCTGATGGATAATGTGTACCTGAATTGTCTGGACTAGCCTCAGTGAAAATGAGTTTGTCTCAGAGATCGTTCCCTCGAGCTTTGGTCTTAAAGGGAGGCGGCAGCAAGGGAGAGGAAGTCTGAAGGAAAAGTGATAATGAATTGACTTAAGGCCTAGTTTCTATTTTGGTTCGGAACTGGTTTGTCTAAATGGGGTGTGACTCAGAGAAACTGCACAAGGAAGACAGATGGAGGCATGGTGTGCAAAAGAGGAAGAAATTCTGTGTCCGGCTTCTTTTTTGACTTTTAAATTGAAGAATAAATTAAAGGGTCAAAAAGAGACAAGACTACATGTTAGTGGTAATTTGGGACTGGACATGAAATGCTTGACAGATACTGGTAAGGGGTCTCCCAGGGATGGTGCAAAACTCTTAAACTTAAAAAGCTTTTTGAAGACTTTTTCAAAGTCATGAATGCTGAAACCCTGCCCACAACTGGGTGGGAAGTTTGTTATTACAGAGTTTAGAGTTTTGGATACCCAGATGTACCAAAATGCATTAATGACCAACAAGGGCTAAAGCTGAGGTCATTCTACACCCTATATCTGCAGCATTGTTAAAACAGCATTTGTAGTTGCAGCTGTACTCTGAGTTTATCATATGGAAATGTTACCATTTTAACACACTCAAGAAGGTAAGATGGTAAATATGGTAAGATTAATAATTTTATCTGCCTGTACAGTGGGAAGGAAAATATTTTTTTCTGAAGCATCAAAAAGGTTTTTTTTTTAAAACTCAAATGGCAACTGTCTCTAAAACAAAAGATGGCAGCTGCATGTGATATTTTGTGTGACATAAAATGTAATCAATTGTTAATTTAATGGAACATTTATTTATGAACAAAACTTGCAACTAAGGAAACTGGTTAAAAATGTTCTCTGTTAAGCAGACTGAATCCAAATTAATACAAAAGTCCTCAGTGATAAGTGGCCCCAAATGTCTTCTGTTCATTTGTCTTGTTTTTATGCTTCAGATTTACAAACAGCCTTGCAGAATGTCTCAGTCTGTCAGAGCAGGTGAGTGTGTTTATTTAGTGCTTTGTGAGCCACACCATGGAGACTTTAGCCAGCAGCAGACGACACCAGATGTTATCAGTGTCGCTGAAGCCCCCTCGAAGTGGGCCAAGTGAAAAAATAGAGGGAGCAATCAGTGTGGTCCCATGATTCCCAGTGAGCTGTGAAGGAATGACAAGTATAGAGCCAGCATGATATCTCACACGCCGTGCCACATACACACAAACACACATACACACACTTTTTCACACCCTTTTTTACATGTCACTGCTGGCTCACAATACAGAAGCTAAATATTCCTGATAATCACCAGCCACTTGAGCTGACTCACTGTGGAGAGCCATCCTGTGCATATGGACACACACACATACATGCAGACACACATGCATACACCACTGACGCTCCCCGTACAGTACACACACATGCGCACACTTACTCATACAAGTACTCTCCAAGCTGCACACTCTCACTTCAGCTTTGCACAGGATGTTATGAAATCAGCACTGTTGCTGAAACTTGGTGAAGGTCGCTGGGAGTTCTCTCTCTTACCCACACCCACACACACACACACACAGTCACCTGGCACTTACACACACATACACACACACACACACCTTCGAGGAGGGAGCTGAAGCTCGGCTCAGTCCCAGTCCCTCTCCTACTCAAGCAAGTAGCCTGCCGGTGATTGGACTGTCGCCTGAAGCGAAGAGGCCAAGCCGGAGTTGATTCAATTTTACAGCCCAGTCACTCTCTCTGAAGCTCCGATTAGTCAGCCGAGGGAGCCAAGAAGGGGGAGAGAAGAAGAAGGATAGTGATGGCTATGACCGACATTGCAGAGGATGACCTGGATGAGATGATGCGTGAAGAAGCAGAGGATGTCTTCTATGATGACGGTAGGCATGCCAGGGGTCAGTTGTAAAGTATGAAAGCAGGCGGGGGGTGTACAGGTGGGTCAAGCCAGCTGCTTGAGGATTACAAGGTCAGACTGGTTGGTTTGTGATTTGTGGTTGTATTCAGGGTTAAAGAGAGGGTAAAAGTGTTGCTTGCAGAGTGGCCCAGAGAGACTTTTTCAGCTGTGCAGGTGGGGTTTCTTGTGGCATGGTTGAGTAGGCTCTGATATCAGACACTGATGCTGAAAAATCCTCACCAAAAATTGCAGCAGAGATTAAGTTTGTCATTACTGTAGTTGAAGTCACGTGCACCTGCTTAGTGTAAGGAATCTTTCAGTAATGAGAACTCCAGCTCCTCTTTCCAGGAGCTGTGTGCAGAGTTTGTATATCGATTTTCAACTTTTACCCTTTTTAGAGAGCTGAGTGGAGCCGTGCCCTATGCAGTGTGGGCGGGTGTCGTTGTATAACAGGCAGATGTTTTTAACCAGGCATTATGCACCAAGAGAAAATCTTCCTGGCATGTACTTTTTGTGAGTGTTTGTTATTCTGAAACCAGCTGTAATCATAACCTAAGGTCAGCTGGATCCTGGAAGAGTGATGAGCAGAATTATACAGCAAGACCTGACTGATGATTATTCATAGATAGAAGAAAAGATGGCAAATGCTGTCCGGTTGTGTAATAAATGGATACTGTGTATTTTGAGCAGCCATTGTTAAATCTCTGACCGGGATTGAAGCAGATGATTATAAATAATGGTAGCTCAGAAACTGTCTCTGCACTTAATGTAATGCTCTGTGTACACTGTGTGTGTCATATGATGCACGCTGCGTTTAAAGCTCCCTCAACTTAACTCTGGTAAAATCCATCCCCTCCCCCCATTTGAAATGCATGCACACAAGTGGCAAAATGGCCATTTACACTAATCTTTAACCAATTTCACAGTTTTCTCCTGAGTGTGAATTGTTCTTTTCAAATTTATAAATACTCCCCTCAACACGCACAAGCGCTCTGTTATGTAGACTTTGTAAACTCTTATTTTGCTCATCACAAAGTATACTGTTTTAATGTTTAACTGGCTTTGTACACATTAGCACCAAGGTATTTTATATATTTGAAGATATATTTAAGCTGCATGCAGGCTTTAAATGCTCTGCAGCAGATCTACTGATGACAAATAGAGAGTGAGCAGGTTGATATCCCTAGATATTGCATCATTTGGTGTGTAATGTATGTTAATGCCTCCACTGACCCACTTCTGACTGCAAAACACCGTTGGTAATGTGACGTTCTCTTTGAACAACATCGCCAGGAGGTACAAGGCAGCCAGATGACTCTCTGCAACAAAACCAGCCAATCACTGCGCACAGATTCATGTGGAGGTTGGCCAGCAGACATCAGTGTGTTTATTCATAGACACAGTTGAAGGTTGCAGAATATGGATCACTTATATTTTTCTGTTCTAATTAGCTGTTTGGATTTGAGATGGAAATTACTCTGTGTGTTTTGTGTTGAATGCAGATTTGCTACTACTGGCCTATTTTCTTTCTAAATCATTAGTTTGATCATTAGCACTGGTTTTGCAAATCTTTGAGCTTTTCTACCCACAAAATTGTATTTCATGTTGAATGTATTCAGTGTGCAGTATGAAATGTGTGACTGTGTAACTGTATAATGCACTGGTTCCCAACCACAAGCAGCCACAAGCTGTGTCTAAGGTGTCATTAATACTGGGGTAGAAAATGCACAAACTAATCATTTTTTGTAGATTTTTGTATCATTTTAAATCTTCTGGCCTTAAAAATGTATTTGAATGAAATCACATGCAAAGTGAAAATCACTTTCATACATATCTCATCGATTTGAAACTTGTGACGAGAGGTAAAGGCTTTGTGAGGCTGTGGTGCCCCCAGCTAGGATCCTAACATGCTGCTGTATAGCAGATATTAAGTTTGGCATGTTTACTTTCTTATTTTAGAAGTCAACTAAATATTTTGTGGCAATCCATCCAGTAGTTGCAGAGATATTTTAGTCTGGACCAAAGTGGAGGACTGGCAGACTGGCTGGTTGACATTGTCATTCCTATAGAGACCTGCTGTTAGTGTGGCTACAAAGGTTGGGAAAGACTAGTATTGTGGTAGTGGTGAGACAATGTAAAAATATACAATAAAATAGTAAGTATAAAGATAAAGGTACAGGGCCATGAAGCCAGTGACAGACATCACACCTTGTAGTAGCACAACTACTATATCCTCACTCCCAGGGATGATTGGTTGCAGTGGCCCAATTGTTGAAAAATGCGTGGCTAAAGTGCTCTCTTGGGAGCCAAAACGCATGCCTAGGTGCCCTCCTGGTTGGCAAAACACACTAAACTGCCCTCTTGGGTGGCAAAAACGTGTGCTAAGGTGTCCTCCTGGTTGGAGAAACACACTAAACTGCCCTCTTGGGAGCCAAAACATGTGCTAAAGTGCCCTCTTCAGTGGCGAGAACGCGCTGTATGTGCCCTTTTTTTCTTTTCACCCCTGCCCTTCAGAAAGTCTGTGCACGCCACTGATAGGTTGTATATGGTTTGGTTAGTTTTTCATTATTTCTTCTTTTCTTCTGCTTGGATTGTGGCTAAAGGAGCTCTACTTTCAGCCTGGCAGCAGACACACACACACACACACACACACACACACACACACACACACACACACACACACTGCAGATACAGAGCTGCATACTTTCTCCCTCCTCTATGAATTAACAAAAAGCCTCAGCAAGCTATACTAAGTAGGAACAATGTGTTTTAGCTTCAATCTCCTTTGACATTTAAATAATGAAACAAGCCTCTCTACAATCCAACTCCTGAACTAATTTCTTTGGCAAATTGCTCACAGCAAAATCTAACATTTATCCAGAATAACTGCTGCTAATTTTTTGTAAATCAACCAAAAAAAGTGTTCAAAATTCAATGCTGTCGCTTCCCAAATGCAATCATCTCTATTGTATTGGAGTGGAGGATGCAGAAATCTCAGTGACAGATTTCTCAAAACCTAAGCACATAAAACAAAAGTTATTTTCATGGCTAGATGTAAAAGAAGATATATATACTTATTGTAATATGTATAAACCTACCTATTTTGGCTTTGAAGGCCTCCTGGCTGCCACCACAGTTGTTGCAGATCATTGCATTTAGATAAAAACTTTGGATTAGTTTCTCAGATACAACAACAGCAGCTTTGTCCTTAATTTGACTAGCAGAGTCGTCTCAGGGAAATGTCAAAATCACAAAAATGATCAGTCACAGAAAGGAGCTACAGGGTTTACACATCGGCAGTGAGACATTACCTACCGGCACCAATAACTGTATTCATTTGCATGTAATTACAAAGTAAAACAGTGTATCATTAAACACTGATGCTCCATTTAAAAAAGCAGCTATAAATAACTGTCACACATGCAACTTGGAGCATTTGATGCTTTGTGATGATGGGACAGTGCTGAAAATACAGTCTCCCCACGATCACCCTTTAGCCTCTCTGCATGAAAACCCACCTGACCTGAACGGTTCAATTCAGAGCTCACAGAAAACTACAGTCTGAGCACTTGAGCGGTTTTACACACATCTTATCGCAAACACAACTCTGCTTTCTTCCCTTATTATCACAGTTTACCCACACACATACATTGCCCGGCCGCTTTCTTGAAACATTTCTCAGAGAAAAAAGGGCTACACCAAATGAAAGAAAAAGATATCAGTAAAAGTGCACAGCAGCCTCATTGAGCCTAAAATAAACACAATGGCTTCTTTAACTACTGCTTCCTCCTTATGAGTAATTCAAAGGGTCTGATTTTGCTTTGCTGGTCTACTCATGTGGCTCTCACCAGAATAGTCAACAGTCTGAAAAAGCAAAGTACAAGTGAGTAGTGTGTCCCAAAGGAGAGTCACAGTAGTAGAACTTTAATGACAGTAAAAATATAGTTGGGTTTGAGATCGATGGTGCTGTGATTGGAATGGAGGGTCCGTGTTTGGTGTCTAAATAAACCAGTGTTTGACTAACTGGGTCAGGTCAGAAAGCATGAAGAGCTGCTTTCAATCTGAAGTGAGGAGCTCCTGGAAATGCTTTGATTAGTAATACTGTGTTAGGTTTGGCTTTCAGGAGACTCTGTGCCTCCCTGAATCATACATGAAGTTCAGGAAACAAAAAAGAAAGTAACTTGTCCTTCCATTTTCCAGTCTTGAGAGTTTTGTAGGTGTGTTGAATGTTTGTGCTTTGTAGTTTTACATACTCAACTGAACTACATCTCTCTCATCTAAAACAGTTAGCTTGGTTCTGGAAAAGTTGATCTGATCTGACGCAGGAATGTTTTGTGTTGTTCCTTGTGCAATAGGATATGTTTCCACTCCTCCCTTGACTACCAATTACATGACAAAACCACTAATTGCTGGGCTCAACAGCTATTGTTTGTTTGTTTTGTTTTTAGTCGGGTTCTTGAAACCTCCTTCTGGCACAATGACATGTCAATCACTACAATTTTATTGGAGTTTCCCATCAAGCCGATGTCCCTTCACAGATTTGGAGTTTTAAAATGACTTAGATGAGTTTTAGATGCACAATTAAATACAGAAGGGATGTCTTCATGTTTGTAATGGTATAAAGGGATCTGAGGCTTTAATGTCACCTGTGCTCTTTAAGCTTTTGCCCCAGACTTTGCCAAAGGGCTTTTCTTTAATCTTCTCAGCTGAACAACACCTGTGATTTAAGAGGTGAACAAATAAACCAGAGTATGTAAAGGCATGACATAACATGCAGGCTTATTTTAAGAGAGGCAGGCATGTCACAAACACAAAATGTAGGCCTCACTTATACACTGCAACAAGAACTTATGTCTTCTCAACTCACAACAGGAGTGAAAGTAGAAGAGCAGCATTCCTCTTGTAATCTAAGAAACATGAGCACAGACACAAACATGTATCACTGAGCCACATTTTACCTGAAAAGTTGGTTTTGTCAGCCTCTGGCTAATAGCTATCAAGCTCTTTGTTTACAAAATGTAAATAGACTATGATTTTGTGAGGGGTTTTTAAGCAGGGTTACCCAAATACACCACATTGGGCCAGATGCAAGAATATGTTCGTATTTTTCATCTTAAATCTGTTAGAATAGTAAATCAACATGAATGACACCCCCAAAATACCATATACGGTCAGACGACCGGCAGGATGTGGAGAAGCTCCATTCATGAAAATGGTACTAAAGACTAAGAATAAGAACTTTACGAGCTCTCAGACTGAGGTCCCGCTCTCAGAAATAGATCAACAGAAACACATATTATTATTTAGTGTGTAAGTTGTGGAATTAAAGGTCCTCAGAAAGACAAAGAATGAGGAAAAATGACCCGTGCTGTGAACGCTGTCTCAGCTGTTGTGTGCACTGTCACAGAAATAAAAACAAAAATGACTGAACATGAATTATGCCAGGGGATGTCATCAGCCATTGAGTTAAACTATTACTTTGATAAGCAATATTTCAATCAAATGAATAAAAGTTATTAATAATTAGTCAGTTGATGTTGTGGAAAAGTAACTGTGGAAAAGTATCTGTGGACAAGTCATGGACAAGAATGCGGCAAATCCTCGTAAATCACTCGTCCGCATGGTTTAAGAACGAATCTGTGCGTACGAGTGGTTCTTGCATCTGGCCCATTGTGTATAGAGTTAAAAGTGAAAAATGATGGCAAGCACGTTAGCCAAGCTACTTTATTTAAAAAAAACTGTAGTTAGGCCATAGTCATAGACCTACCTGGCATTTACTGCTTGGTGACCAGGATCATTTAAACTACTTTAACATAACAGAAAGCTTAAAAGTTTCACTTAATGTTAGCTAACTAATTGGCTATAGCTACAGCTTTAACCGACTATTAGCAGACTGGAATTGATCATGTTGGGGCATAACTATCACTATATGTATCTAATCTCTATATAATCACGAGTACATTACTATTAAATCACAATTTGAGCTCTGAGAAGATCTCATTACATTATCAGGCTGATGACATGAAATCTATCTCATTTCTACAGTACTAGCTTTCAGCTCTTGCCCAGAGGGTGAACCATGGGGCACCCCCACCCCCCACATACACACTCACAGACACATACTGTACATTCAGCATGATATACAGGGCTCACAGTAAAGACTGCAAGACTAGAAGCCAGGTCAGATTTCACAGATCCATTTCTCTCTCAGTCTCTTGTCTGTACTTGCCTTGTGTGGCAAACCCCAGGGAACTGTCTCCTCCTCCTCTGAGCTGATGTGCACTCCAAAGCTCAGGATCACAGTGAGCTGAGTACTGCTTCACTGTAAACCTGGGAGGGATGTCATTTATCTGTAATGTTTTATAATGATGAAAATATCAACAATGTTCTTATGATAATATTTTCTACATTTTTTTGGGACATATCTTTTCCCATGGTTTGCAGAAACATGAAGCTGCAGCTACACCAGCTGTTTCTAAGGTTAACCATAAAATAATTAAAAAACCTACCAACATTTGGTCCCCTAAAACTGCCATTTAGTAAGTTATGTTACAGTGACTTTACATATTTAATTGCTGTTAATTGTACAACATTATGTTGTTATTATTCTTGCAAACATGACTAAGGTCTGAACTTATGACATTAAATAGTGCTACCAGACTTAGTAAATCACCAGTTTGAAACCAACAAATAGTTATAAGAACTTTGGAAAGACAGTTCACCCAAACTTAATAATACATTTACAAAAATAATCAATTAATATAAATGTCTTTTTTCATGTATATAAATTGTGGTCAAGCAGTATTACATAGCAACATTTTACTAAACCCTATATGACTTGTTAAAGCCTGTCAACTATAAAACTCAATTTAACAAAAACAATAATTCGAGAAACTGTTGTTCTGTCTTGTGCTGACAAATAGTTTAGAGAGTTTAGAGTCCAGATGAAACAGCATTTCAAGAGTATCTAATTCTGTATCCTGACATATTTCCAAGTGAAACAGGATGTACAGCCGGGACATAATGGTTTGTTGTGTGCGACTAAAAGTTGAAGATGTATAAATGGATGGATGTCATGATATCACAGGAAGGAATTAGCCAGTTCGAGCCTTGTTTTACAGGAAGAAAATATGATTGAATTTTGATATAAGAATACAAAGAAATTAATTTTTTGTGTCATATATTATTAAATAGGTGCACAACATGACCCTTTCACATTCCATCCCTTTGATGTGAAAGGGTTATAAGGCATTTTTCATCTCATTTCATTTCATTTTAAAGAACACATCAACACACTGTGCAATCCTAGAGAAAATTCTTGTATTTCCGATTATGACTTAATGTTTTTCATTGGTATTCAGCTGCAATTGAATTTGATGCAGTGATTACAGCAAACTTAATGAAGTCTCACTGCAGCTCAGCAGTGATTTCCGCAGTCGAGGTTTAGCCTGGAAATAATTCAGTCAGTGTTTATTGCTGTCCTGTCAACTTAAGGTCAACTTTTATGTGACGCAAATGTACCCAGTGGCGTTGGCGTCAGTGGTGTTGATGTAATTTTGTTGGTGATGCTGTGATTGGGTTGAAGAGTCAGAGCTGCAGTGGACATATAGAACAGGAGAAGCGGGTTGAGAGCCAAAGAGGTCACTCCTAGAGATTGGAGAATGATCTAAAATGGATTTGATCTAGTTGCCCCACTATAAAAATCGCACACACATGCTCTGACCCACTCCTCTGCAACCTTATACACACATAAGCATTGTCTGTGGTCCTCAACATTAACACACTGACAGCCCACCCACACATACACCTCCACTGTCTGGCCACAGATGTCGACACTGTCCATGGCCATTCAGCGCACAGACTAACATGACAGTAGTGTAGTTTGTGCATCAGTGACTGCTCTGTGTTGGGAATCGCTCTGACCTGAGGGGACCTGCTGTAGCTGGCATATTACTGCTTTGCATCTCCTTCTTCCTACTGCTGACAGTTGGCTCCACTGACCTACTTGACCAGAATATTTCAGAATTCTACTATTATTTCCTGCAATTTACACCAAGAGAGTATGGAAAGAATAAGAGTGAATATTATAGGAGAGGAAAGCACTCTTTGCATTGTGGGACTTAAAGTGAATTTTTAACGGTGCAACATGCAGTAAGCCAGATGATGCAAGAGGAGAAATCTTTCTTCATTTTTTTTAATGCAGACATGTCTTAGCCATAAGTCTAAACTTGTCTCATTTTTTTGGTAACAGATGTTTACATGTGGCGTATATCTAAGATGGTATTTTTCACTGTACTGCTAACCTTTCCTTTACAGTTCCCATGTGGTTACCATGACAATCTGTGCTGTGGGCAACCCTGGGCGTGCGAGGTTTACACTTAGTGGTTTGGAGCCTCTCTCACAGTGAGGTAACCCTGTTTAAAACATGAAAGGTAAAAGACCACCCATGGCTCTTCATAGAGGGGTCAAGTTTTTCCAAATATTTTACAGCTATAGTACAGTTGTATATTTAGACATTGTGTTTGGTGCTAGTCTTTTTGACGTATCTGACAGTGAAATGCTTTGGAAGAATCTAATGAAGAAGCTAAAGCTGCATTCATTGATTTTTGTGTGTGGATGGCAAGGGGAAAAGATGAAAACACAACATATTATAATCATTATCAATTTGTTATGTCATACTTGTTACCAGATTGTTGCCTGTTTACACATCCAGCAGATACAACTCTGATTTAGTTTTCACCAACTCCTGAGGAAGTCTTATCTTTTTCTTTATCAGCTACCTGCTGACTTTTTTCTGGTGAAAACATTTGCTGGAGTTTGAACCAAAATCAGTAAGCTGAAAGAAGCTATAAAGCTCAGTACAGCAGCATGAGGCTACAGTGTTGTCTGATAATACTCTGTGGGTTTGTCACAAGCCCCCAGGAACAGCACTGGGCTCTGAAGCTAGTTTGACATAGTGGCCAAACCATATAATTACAACTTCTGTGTCCGTCACGTAATGCACACTGGCCCAAAAAGACTTCCCATAGACTTGACTTGAAAGAGAGTCCTGTAAATTGTCACAACCCTGCAAATGACTTGATTCACTCTAAGAATTTGATCCATTTGGTCAACATTTGTAGTCTTAAAGTCTTTAAAGTCCAGAAGAGCTAAAGCTCAAATTAAGGCTAAACTGGATGTTAGCAAGCTTGGCTGGTGGAAGTTTCTGGCACAGCTGCTCTATGGGCCACATGATCCCAGAAGTAATGTAAGTAATTTTATACCTGGAGGTCTAACTTTTTTGGCCTCATGCACCACTGAGCAACTTTCACAGGAATGAATGGAGCCTTGCCTCCAAGTCTATATCCAGTTCTATTTATACATCCATGGTTTGTCACTATGGGAAACCCCTTTCACCGTACATTTGATGAGCCAATGTTGATTTAGAACATATTAGCCAGAAATAGTTTTAGCAGTAATTAAATAAGCAATCATCCAAATATCACAAGTCATATTATATATCCTTACTTTGTGACATTACTGTACATAGCAGCTGGTGAGATTATATTGTTAATGCACACCTGCAGTGTGAAGGTCTGTACTGTGCCTCCACGCTGCTAGGGAGAGACTTTGACAGAGACTACTGTACGACAAACAACCTGTCATTACAGACCAAAGCAGCTACAGCATGGTGTCGCGCCACAGGGAAGTTCAGGCTGTAATTTTTTCACCTCTGCACATCTGACTCAGAGAGACAAACAGAACAATATGCAAATGTGAATAGATGTATAGAAGCTTTTAATGTGTTTGTTAGGTTCCAATATGGTAAACCCACCTGTGCATTCAGATCACAGACTGTATCATTAAATATGTATGTATAGTTGTTTCTTTGAGTGCCTGTGATGTAAACA
This sequence comes from Scomber japonicus, assembly GCF_027409825.1. Taxonomy (NCBI): domain Eukaryota; kingdom Metazoa; phylum Chordata; class Actinopteri; order Scombriformes; family Scombridae; genus Scomber; species Scomber japonicus. The sequence goes on from NC_070592.1 coordinate 16,344,009, forward strand.
GAAACTTGACAATGTCAGAATTTCATTTGGATTCAAGTTCGGCATTTACAACTGAGAAAGTCCAACAATAGTAGTCTGAGGAAAGGTGTCACTCAGCATTTTCCTCTGATATTTTAGTGCCACACAGTCTCACTCTGACACACACACACACACACACACACATATACACCATCAGCTGTGCCTGTTCATCCCTTAGCCTTGACCTTCCTGCCCTCTCTGTCACATGGCTTCTCTGACTATCTCTCATCCTGGTTTTAACGGTTAGAAGTTAGAAGCTGGTGGTGGTGGTGGAGATGAAGAAAATGTGAAACACAACAGAGGAAGAAAAGCAGCATGGATAAATGCTTAACTGAATGAAACAAAGGAGCATTGGGGGCAAATAGTGTGACAGAAGGTGCCTCAATGCCACGCTACATGTGGAGAAGGAGATTGGTTTTGGTGACAAACAGCAGTCGAGGCTGGTATGAAAGGAAAGGAGCTCCATTCCTGGGAGGTCAGTGGGAGTTGTTCCAGTCATAGTTTCTGTGTTTGAATATCTGTGCATTCATTCAGGCAGATATCTTTCTAGACACTGTACATATAAACCCAATGACATTCTAGGACTGTAACTCATGAGCATTTTATTAATAATTTATCTGCTAAAAATGTCCCTTTTAATTTCCAACAGTTCAACATGGTGTATTGAAATTTCTTGTTTTAAGCATCTCTCAATATAAAACCCAAATTTATTAAACTTAAACATTTGACATCATCACATTTAAGAAGCCAGAACCAATTTGCCATTTTTGCAGAGAGTTAATCAATTCTCAGCTTCAACATTTCAATTGAGTTTTACATTTAATTAAGTATATATAAGTATATGTATTAAGTATATATAAAAGAAAGCAGAGACATTCATTATCAGGGTTGTTTGGTGAAATTGTCACTTTTTTAAATAAATAGTCTCAGGAAATGAAGGGGGAAATTATCACTGCACCATGTTGTCATTCAGAGATAGTGAAGTCACAGGTGCTTTATGATGAGAGAGAGGTTTGATAAATAATCTATGGCTCTTTTTTCTTTCATTGAGGTTACATTTTGTTTTTAATTAGTTAAAACTGTTCTTAATTTCTGATTGATATTTTAGTTACAATAAGAAACTCAATTTTCTTACATCTATTGCTGTTATATAACACTGTAACATAATATCAGGTCTTTGGTTTCATGTTGTTTCTAAATGTATTTTTTTGTGTGTTTTTTCTTTGAACGAAATGTTTCAATAAGAAAGATAAACAATACAGATCTGACATTGAAGGTATGATTTGGACTTAGGGTAAGTGTATTAAAGTGTTTCTTTGCACATTACAGTAAATTGCACATGAGCAGAAGCAAAACAACTAAAATGCCTCACAAGAAAATTCTTTGGAAGATTAGAGCCGACGATGCAGATTAACCCGACATTAAATTACCTGTTGCTTTGATTCTGATTGACAGCCTCTATAAATAGCTGGTTATATATCTGTGTGCATGTGTGGTTGTGTGTGTGTGGTTGTATGGTGTGTATGGTCTTCTCTTTGTGGGTGTGTGTGCAGGCAGTGCATGTGTATGCGTGTGTGTGTGTGTGTGCATGCTGGTTCTCCAGTAAATATAGCTGCTAGTCAGGGGCTGTTGATGACAGCCATAATTACAGACTGAGCTGTTCAGCAGCTGAGAGTCTAGGTGGAAGAGAGAGGTGTGCGCACATTAGTGTTTGCGTGTTAGTGCTAGCTGAGAGGTTTATGGAAACACTACAGAGTTCTCTGAATTTGTTCTAACCCAGGGGTTTTATGAGAAAATGTACAGAGGAAAGTGATAGGCAGGTTTAATGTGGTTTCACATTTTGTTGAAATGTAAGTTTGACGCTAAAACTAATATTTGACTACCTAAAAAACATTTAACAGTCATAGTGTGCAAGGAAGGTGGACTTGGCTAGAAAAGGACTGGTATGGGGTCAGTTTGGGTGAGTTGTGTGACTGAGTATTTTTGGCAGCCTCAGGTGGGGAAGCTCACTGACAGCAGAACATGCAGAGCTGCTGCTGCTGCTGCTAAATCTTTGAACTTTAAGGGTCTGTGAAGAAACCTTCAAAAGTAGGATCTCTTTGCCTTTAAAACCCTGTCTGTCTTTAATGCTCTTTTCTTTTGCTCTGTTTCTCTCTTTCTTTACTTGAGAAGAAACTTCTCAGACTTCTTTCTTCTTTACTCTTTCATCATAAACTTCCGCTTAACTCTTTCCATCCTTGTCACTACTTTATATCCTCAACACCACGGCTGAATCGCCATCAATCCAGTTGCTGCACATCTACTTCAGTGAATGGAGTTTCCTCAGTTGATATCGTGTATAGAGCTTCTTCCACCATCTATTCTTCTACCAATTGTATCAACAACAGCTTTGTTCTTACACTGAAGCCATCAATGCCCATTTATGTAGTTTTGATTTCCTTTGACGGCCTTTTGTCATCAATGCCTAACCAGCAATGTTCTGAAGACAGCCTTATTATTTTTGGGAAGATATGATAATCCTCCTCATAGCATTTTGTCAACAAATAAGGTTACAACTATTGCATTACCCATAAAATGTCAAACAAACTAACAAACTAAAAACTACCAATCAAAATGTCAAAGGTGGTGTCTTCAAATGATATTCAGTTTACTATCATGTACTGTATGACATATAAAAGCTTCAAATCCTCATAGGAGAGAAACAGAAACCAGCACAATATTTGGCATTTTTCCTTTAAAAAAAAAAGAGTAAAACAATAGGTATACTAATTCATTTTCTGTCAATCGACTATGATTAATTGATTAGTTGTTGCAGCGCTAGCTACAAAGTCAATTTACTTGCCAAAGCCACAGTCAAACCAAGAATCAGGATCAGAGGTGACGGCATGAAAATCACAGAACCTTCCCTCTAAGATTAATCATATCAAAGTGTCATTATGAAATCCTTTCCTCTACTAATACCAAACTGATGGATTAAAAGGGACAAGCCATTTTCTGCTCCCTTTCCTTCTTGGAAGGGCGAGCTGAATTGGATTTGTATGGACTCAGCGGAACAGCATATCCACTTATGGAGGGCAATTACGCTGGCAGGAGCACTTCAAGACGAGTCACTCTTTATAATACCAAGTCATCCTGCAGAAATGGATTTTCCCGCTGCCCTCAAATAGCAGCACCTGTGTGTTTCATGCTGTTTGTAGCTCCTAAAGATGGAGGTGTTTGTTTTTTTCATGGTTTCTTTCCATGTAATTTGATTTGTTTGTCGCTCGCTGTCCAGGGAAAAACATTCGTAGTAAACCCAGTTGAGGCAATGTAATTTTGAAAAAGTCCCTGTTGTTAAGCTCTGTAATCACAGATAATCATGCCATCATTTTCCCAACCTGTCAATACATTTACTAGGACAAGTGAAACTTTCTTGTGCCCTGTTAAAATGCTTGCAGAATGATGCTGGTTGTACTGTCCCTCAACAAAAGTTGGGTTTATTGTGAGAGCGAACATGGAAAGTCTACGTTTAAAGCATCAGCCGTTGTCCAGAGCACAAAGGCAAAGAGAAATGTTAGCGACAGTTCATGAGGTGACAGCTGGTTCAATCTAGTGCTCAGACGTGGATTCAGCCTGCAGGCAAGGCTGGTGTGCAAGTAGAGCAGGGAAGGACGAACTAACGCCTGTGGCAATACAATATATATACAGTATATGTGTGTGTGTGCAGTCTTGTTAAAGAGACAGAGGTCATGTCCTCAGTACTTTGGCTCCAGGGGGTTTGAGTTGTCTGAAGTAGTTTACATTCTGTAATCAGCACATTTAACATTTTAGATGTCCTCTCAAGTCTTTAATTTCAGGGTTTTTTTTGACTCATAGAAATTGGCACAAACATTATACAACTGATTAACATGTGAATGTGAGATAAGTAAAACAAATAAATTTGACCAATTTTAGGGCAAGATAAAATTGGATTATTTCAAAATCATGGTTGATTTAGGCTAAGGCTGATTTAGGCTATTAAGTCAGGTGATACATTTTGTCATTTATACACCTCTCACCCTCTGTAAATTATGTACTTCCATTAAACATTGCAAACAGTAAACTTTACATGGCAGCTTCATTTTATGCCCAGAAATCCTGAACTATGGTTTATGCATAGTATAGTATATATGTAGAGTTAATCACTCTAATTAAACACACCTTTATTTATGAATATGAATCACGTGAGCATGATATGAAGATGTTAAAAATGGATTTCGACACATTACCCTTCTATAAGATGAAGTAATAATACAGGAAACATCTTCATCAATATTGTACTTTACTGGTGAAAATACCAGAATAAATTGGCACCACAATTAATCAAAATATTCTAATCTGACAAAAAATGGAAAGTAATCCAACTAAATTAATTCATTTAAAAAGATTTACAAACCATTTTTGGTGTATGGTCAAAATGATCTACAGGACGCTCTCTTGTGGGAACATAAATCTATTAAGTCACATTGTGGGGCCTCGACTCCCTTTTAGGCGTGAAAGATTTATTTCAGAAGTTCAAGGGCCAAAAAATGTGTGTGTTAGTGTGAGTGTGTGTATGTGTAGTGGTTGACAGACCAGAGACTCTGACTAAACGTTTGTGGATTGATTATGGTTTCTGGTGGTATGACTCCCAACACAAAGCAGCTAACTAGTTTCAACAATCTCAGCGGGCACAGAGCTGCTTCTTTTGGGTTCTTCTCGTCATGCTATAAAGAAAGGAGTTGTGGATGTCAGGGATGTAACATTATTAATATTGAAGCTCAGTTTTGTTTGACTGTATTTCTTATGCAGTGTTTCTTTTGTCTATTTGCAATATTGATAAGGTTAGTTCAGCTAACCAAGTTAATGGCTCAAACAGACCTAAGCAGCACACAGCACTGAAACTATTTTGTTGGTTGCAGTGTATAGTGTATATATTTGATTTGTGTGACAATATCATCTTTGATTGAATTTAAATATAAATATTCTTGTCATTTTCTGCTTTTCTGCTTTATTGTCCCTAATGTCTTTGACTGGACAAGAATGTTTGAAATATATTTTTTACCATAAGTGTTGCAATATAGGGGCATTTGCAGGATTCAGTGATTCTTGATTTTAAAGAATGTGGGAGGAGGGTAAGTAGGGGGTGGGGGCGCCCTTCCTCCCCAGTATGCAAATCATTACATTTTATAGCTTTAATCGTTTGGGGGTTTTATTTTTCCTCATGATAAAGTAGTAATTACAATAGCCTTGGCAATAATGTTACTTCAACAATTAATGCCAACAGAGCTCATTTGCTGTGATTCGCTTTGATATTTACAGACAGACAGACAGACAAAGAGACAAAGATAGGACACACTCCAAGCTTGATTTATGATTCATCTATACCCACCACCGCTACACTGCCCCCCTTGTGACCTGAAAGGTGGGACACACACACACACACACACACACACACACAGACAGAGGAAGCAGGGGTACTAAACAGACTGTCTCCGCCCTCCTTGTGACATCCTCGGCCTCTCATTGGCTCTCCGTTGTTCAGGAGGGGCGCCGCAAACACAAACTGGAATGTGTGTGAGGGGGCTTCAGTGTTTGCTCTGCACGGCCGCCGCTGCTGCTCCCACCAGGAAAACAAACGTCGAACATCCATCGCTCATTTTTGGAGCGGCTGGTTTATCGCTCTGGACTGATAAATGAGATATTATTTCTTCTGATTTGCATCGTTGAACAGCAGCGAGATCCGTGCGTAAAAAGCAAAAATACGCACTTTGGTCCCCCTTGTTCTAACGCAAGGATGGAGAAGCGCAGGTAGACGGACACAGACGCCACCGAGGAGCCACTTGTGTGAAGTTTTGCAGAGGTGAGTGAAAGCATCGTATGGTGCACCTTTGCGGATAATAACGCAGAAGATGTGTGACAAGAAGTGTGTGGTGCGCTCATACAGAACAAAAACAAGAGAAAGGCTTGTCCTCCGGGGCAGTAGGTTAGTGGAGCACAGCGATGCGTGAAGAAGCATTCAACTCAAAGGAGAATAAACTCACAAAAACCCACAAATATTAGACTATTTTTAATCGTTGAGTAGAGTTTACCGTCTTGTGTTTTGAAACAAGTCTTTGCACTTTGCTCAGGATCACTCAGTAGTATCATACAATAAGTTACATGAGGTCATGGTGTTGTTAAAAGATAATTTTTGTAATTTCCAGCCATTTGCAGTCTATATTTGAACTTGTTCCCTAAAAACTGAAAATCTGCAAATTGGACATTTTTCTTGTGTTTTCACTCCCTTTTTAATATGATGCTTTTGCGTGATTGTTTTTTATTCTTCCCTATTTTCCCCCTGACAGATCATATGAGTAATATCTGACCTTAAAGTGACTTCCTTCAGACACGTGAAATAAGTTTTATTTGGGGAAACGTCATGTGAAGCTTCTGTCACTTTGTTTATGTGTGCATGAGTGTGGGTGTGTGCTTTCCTGATGACACAGAGAGCGAAAGGACACACACTCTTTCTCCTTAAGGCCTGAGTGAAACGTGAGAGAAGTAGGTCAGTCATTTTAAAAATGCCCCTTCAGGTTTGATGGGAAGGGTCAAAGGGCATCAGGCTTTTGTGATGTATTGTACACTGATACCACCCACAGTGGATCTGCCAGCTGAACCAGAGCAGATAAACACAGCGGCCTGTCTGTACAGTGAGCAGCCTGTACTCCTCTGTTAGGATATATTTACAGTTGTTAGCAGCTTTCTACCTGCCAGATGGTCTTGAAAATGCTTTAAAAACACCCCTATCTACCCAGAAAAAAGGCTTTTCAGTCAGTATTTTAAAATCACCTCAAACTGAGCTGATGCTATCTTTTTCAGCTGTGTATCTTTCAAGCGGATCAAAGGCAGCAATTTCTCAAGCTTGGCCAACTCTTAATACATTTGGAAATCAAAAACAAAACAACAGGAAAATCTTGCGCCCGCACAACTGTGCAGCTTGCAGTGAGGCTTTTCCCCCCCCGGCTCATGCTGTTTCTGAGAGGGGGGGGGGGGTTAAAAAAAAGGCATTTTCAGGGCTAAATGCTCTTTCTGTGCAGCGCCAGGCTGACTTTGATATGGTTAAGTGGAAGTGCTTTGCTTCCCTGCCAGCCTGTTTGGGCCATGGTTAAGCTGTTTGAAAGGGGCTGGAGATGAGGGGGTTGTGTGCTCGTGCCAAGCCGAGACGGGCTGCAGGGATGCTAGACCAACGTCTGTTCCCAGACTCTCACACAAGCTCTCCCTCACCTTCTCTGTACTTCACCCCAGCCGGCTTTTCATTCCCTGCATCTGCTCCCTCGGTCTCACTCTGCTTCTTTCTTCTCTGTCCCTCTCAGCGTCTTTCACTTTCTCTGTCTCACACATGCAGGGACAAGCATGCACAAACACACACACACACACACACACACACACACTCACTCATTTCCCTCTCTTTCTCTCAAAAGCCTCATTAAAGGAATTATGACTGTGCGGTTTGGAGGAAATTCAGACGCTCTTGTTGTTTTGTTGGGTTTTTCCCCAAACTACTATAACACATTACTGCTATTCTGTCATGAACTGAAAATGGTTTTAAAGATTCCCAGCTTTACCTGAGCATGTATGAATGGATTAACATAGTGCTGCAACAAACAGTTTTCATTATTGATTTAGTGTTTTCTCAATTAATTAACATTTGATACTAAAAATCACAGTTTCCCAGAGACCAAAGTGAAGTCTTGTTTGTTTGACCAACAGTCCAAAACCTACCGTCATATAAGACAAATAAAAGCAGCAAATCTTAACCTGTGAGAAGCTGAAAGCAGAAAGAATGTGGCATTTAAGCTTGAAGAATGATTTTATCGGTCAATGGATTGTTTCAGCTCTACAGTGGCTGTCTCATACATCTAATTCAACACACACAGATAAGGATTAAAGGATAGGTTCACAATTTTCCCTCTTTCTTTTTTATATTTCTGCCTGTCTTCAGAAAAAAGTCTCAAATGAACATTTAAGCAGGGTTTCTTGCTGTAATCATTCCTCCTGTTTATACTGATCATTAGAAGATCTCCTCTAAATGCACTTACAATATAAGTGATGGGGGACAAAGTCTACAACCCTCAAATGAAATGGACATCTTCCACTTGCAACCTTTTTAGTTAAAAAAACACAAACCCTTTCATCATTTTCCTGTTAAGCTGCAGTGGAAAGAGAGAAACCAAAAGAGGGAATTTGTCACTAAAGAGTAACTTTGAAATGTACTGACTTGATTTGACTGATTTGGACGACTGATTGAACACACTTTTGCACCGAAGGAGAACTGTGGATTTTGGCCCCCATCACTTACTTTAAGTGCATTATGAATGTATCTTCTAAAGGCCAGTATGAATAGGAGGAATGATTACAGCAAGAAAAACATGTGTCTGGGTTCATTTGGGCACCTGACTGTTGTTTCAGGACAGACGAAAGATTTTAAACCTACCCGTTAAGGTTATGCAAACCAAAAACCAAAAGCCGGAGCAGCATTGTGCTAGCAGCCATGATAAGGATTTTGGTGCCTTATTGTCCATCATTGTCTCATACGTGGAACACTTGACCTTTTGCTTCCCTCAGGAACACCCACTTGCAGTTGTCGGGAATATTGGCTGCTTTCGTACGTGTGTGTGGGTGGGTGTGTGTATCCACACACATATGTCTTTCCATCTGTGAGAATATTTATGTTGTTTTTTGGAGGGGTTTTTTGTAGGCCTTGCATTCTTAAAGGAGGAGTGCCTCCTTAAAGTTTTCACAGCTGATAGTTATTTCATGAGGCGTGTAGGCTGCAGAAACTTAAGAGTGCTCCGCTGGGATGTCGTGAAGAAATGATTTCAGTCCTGTCTGAAGCCTTGGTGGAGGCTTTAACTGCTCTGGATGCACTGTGAGAGTTTAAGGATAAAGACAACTTTAAATAATAAAGTAAAATCTCCAGCTGAGTCTCCATGATCCAGACTCCAAATTTAACTCGAACCTCAGTCTATGTCTGGGAAGCTGCTTTGATATAACTCATAACTGGCAGCCAGCAAGTGAGACGTTGATTTTTGTTCTGGTTCTTTGATGAAACTTTAATGTTCTCCTTGGGGAAATTGGGTCATTCTGTTCACCGATATAGAAGACAGTGGTTTTGATACGTCTGTCACAGTTTTCACACCTCTCTACTGTCTTACAAGTCTGTTTGTAATTCATCACATGCAGCAAACCTCCAATATGATTGTAGTTAAATGACACTACAGTCACAAGACGACGTCCTGTCTGCTTTGACTCGGAGCTTATCTGCTCTCAAGATGATTGTCTGTCTTTGCTCGCCTGTCCCAACATGTCCTACACTACAATCACTGCTTCCTTATGGGGGGTGGGTTTTGTGTGTGTTGGGACTTTCTGGTGTCATGAAGGTGGGTTGTAGGGTGTTACATTGGGGTTAAGTGGTATGTGGAGGGAGGGGCAGAGGCAGGGAGTGGAGGGTCAGCGGAGACGACCGGCTGGAAGGAATGAGGAGTGGGAGGGGTGGTGGTGATAACTCAGGGGAGGGGGTGGTGGGGTGAGACGGAAACAGCGGAAAAGGAAAGGATTCTTTAGCCATACAGTAGCATGGCTCTACAGATGGTGGGAGTCGGTTTATGGATGGTCAAAACTAGTTTGTATTATGAGCTGTCATCATAATTACGGGGAGATCATTTCATAGTTGCATCTTGTTGTTCATAATAAAATGGACTAAAAAGTGAGCTAGAAAGAGAAGCTCAAAGCCTAGCTCCTTTGTCATCACCAAACAGCAGGCCAATCACGGCATGGAGTGTGTGTGAATGTCGAATTGTCCATTTTAGAAAGACCTGTTGGAAAGGACTGGGGTGAGTGGGTTTCCGAAGCTATTCGACTGTTTGAAAAGCACCTCTGAGTATACTTTGGTCCAGACTTCAATTACTTTTCCTCTAGTGCATCCATGAAGTTGATTTTTATTGTATTTAGTGAAATATCTCAAATGCGATCATAACGTATTGTCATGACTTTTGGTAGACACATTCATGCCCCCCTTAGGATGTTTTGTAATAATAGTGGTGATCTCCTGACTTCTAATCTAAAGTGAAATATCATTTTGTCTAATACATTGGTATTGGTACTCACACTATTATACACAAATACATGCAAAACTAATGACTTCCCATCAAGCTAAGTTGTACTTTGTGTTTATTGCCAATTGTTAGACATCAGCATGTTAGAACTGAAGTTAAACTAAAGTCTAAACTAAGATTAATTTCTTCTCAGTTGTCCTCACAGGCCCTCTGCTTCTTATTTCTTCTCAGTCTTTCCTCTGTGTCTCTGTCTCAGCCTCTGTGGACAGAAACTGAAACCATGTACTCTCAGCTCTATATCAGTGACGATAGCTTCAGTAGTGTTAGCCTACAGAATCTTTTCCGGGCATTGAGCTGTCCTGAGAGACACCAGAGCCTTTTGGGCCGGTGATGAAAGCGCTGCTGCACACACCACACTCACACCATTGCACACTGCCATTTATGTCAAAATGTGTGTTTGAGTACGTGTATGTGTGTGTTTCTCTCCTGACCGCATGAGTAAGAGGCAGCGATGTATGAAAAATGATAACCGGAACAATTATGTGCTGCTAATGGACTAATGAGTGCCCAGCTGTGTGTGTGAGTGTGTGTGTGTGTGTATGTGGGATTTGGGGTATCTAGGGTGAGTGGTTGCTGGTCTACCCTTGGGTTTTCCATCTTTCATTATTATTATTATTTTTTATCACTTTCTCTCCTTCCTTCCATCCTCCTCTGGTTCTTTCTCCAGTCCCTTCCCATCTGCTTGCCCCCCTCCCTTATCCACTCTCCTCCTAGATACAGACGGAGAATTTATGGAGGGGCTTTGAGCCAATCCTCACCCCTCCTGTTGTCTCTGAACAGATCAGCATGGCATTCTTTGTGTTTGTGTGTGTCTGTGTGTGTCTGTGTGTGTGTGTGTGAGAGAGAGAGGTGTTCCCCATTAATCCTCTCCTCCAACTGTGTGACCATGTTACAGTATGAGGGGTTACTAAACAAGCACGCACCACATGCTCTACAGTAGACGTCATGTGCGACACATGATATGTGACACACTGGCACACACCCTGACACACACACACACACACACACACACACACATACACACCTCTGGCCGGAGCAGCTGGGAGTTGTAGCGGCATTATGATTGCCATAAGCGTTTTAGGAGCCTAATCTGATAATCTGTCTGTTTTGGTATTTGGTGTGTTCCCTCTGTGTTGTCCAACAGCTGGAAGAGACACTATTGGTTCATCATGTCACAGATAAATAGACAAACAGATACTTTATTCACCCCCTTGGGAAAATTCAGGTGTCCAGCAGCTCACACGATCTGTATAAAATAACTAAAGATTATAGACAATATGCAGTGAGCGAAGGTAATTCAGCCTGCGCAGGATTAGAAACCAAGCCATAACTTGAAAGCAAAGAATCATATATAATAAATAAATAAATGAATAACAAGTGCCAATAAAAAGTACCAGATAATGCTTGAAGGATTCAGGTCATGATGGTTTTATGTCTGTTTCTTTGTTCGCCTGCATCAGGACAACACGCAGATTACAGTTTTGGAGTGTGACACATCCAGTGCCAGCAGTCCTGACAGTTTTCTGCATAGTTATTGGTAATAAGTTGTACTGTGGTGTCGAGATTTCGGGGCTGCTGTGATGGGTCTCCTGGAAAATATCAGTGATGCAAGCCTCATGTCTTCTGTCCCTGCTTGTTTTTCTCAGTTCCCTCACTGTTTTTTCAGATTCTGTTTTTGACTTTTGATCTTTTCCCAGAATACAGAGTGCTGGATTTCAGCACTGTGATCACATTTGGTCCCTTTGTAACTTTTTCAGAGGAGACTATTTGCACCTTAGTGATGGGTGTGTTCTGTCAAGGCTTTTTTGAGGCACCAGGAAGTGGGTGTTCTTATTACCCAGCTGCCCCGGGGTGGCCATGACACACAGTTGTGTGATGACAGATGAATTGAGGAGGAGAGGAGGGAGGGAGGGGGGCTTCTCCTTCGTCCTGAGGCGAGTCATTGACTGGAAGACTGTTCACCCTTTGAACTGTGCTACTCCTCCTGCAACAAAATATGTCATTAAAGGACGCCGCCGCCAGGTTTAATGGTCATGTTTTAGGTGAAATCATAACCCAAAATATCACCAAAATATCAGGTGCTAGTGTTGCATTTGAATGAGCTAGTTAATGGTAAAGTGTTAGCATTTCTATATTGATCCGTCAGTCAATTTAAGTAATTTATCAAATGAAAATGACTAACATTTTTGAGAAATTGTAGCACTTTCACATTTGCTCAGAAAAATAAGAGATTGGAGGGCAATGCTTTGGGCCTTGGTGATGAATATTTGTTCCTATTTTCTGACATTTAAGAGACAAAACAATTAACAGATTAATTGAGAAATGAATCGAGCAAACCTAGATGTGATACAGCAGGATGGAGAGGAGTCACTAGAAGTCAATTCAGACTGCATTTTTTAAGATATGTGTTTAACATGTCTTTATTTTACTGGTTTGGCTGTAAAGTTTGTAAAGCAAAGCATTTGCCTGCAAAAATATCACTCCAGTTCCCTCTGGAAAATCAATGGGTTCAGGAGTTACTCTTGTAGATTTTCAGCAGATACTTGCTTGGCAACTAAAAACTTGGATTATATTGCACAAGACTTATCAGAGCCCTGGTTATAGAGGAGAAGTATATCCTTTTGTGTGATTATTATGATCTGAAACAAGAAAACACACTTTCAGTGATTCAGCTGTACATCCCTTGTAAGCACTTACCCTTAATGGCAGGAAAATAGGAAAATATGTAAAGAAATAACTTCATCAGGTTGAAGCACAAGGCTACAGCGCACTGCACAGTGTTTGAGTGGCTCTTGACCTTTTTTTGCATGAGCTCTCCTCTCTCCCTCTCATCTTCCCCACATGTCTCGATTTTATACTGCAGATAAAAGCTGACAAGCCATGAAAAATAGCCAAAAAATGGCAGTAATCCATACAAGAGAACACACCCGGACCAGATGTGTGGTACCAGTGTATGTGAACAGCTGTGGGGAGAAATTTGGCTGGTGAGCAAGCAGGTGAATGAGTTCGCATGATGATCGGCTTTTAAATGGTACATTGGATGACAGTGCATCAGTGTCTTATCCGTTGCATCATCCATGGATGTACATACTTGCTTGTTTTCACCGCCAGTCTCTGAATCATCCTTGTTTCTGTCACTGCTTTTCACCAAATCTGTGTCTTGGATGTCACATTCGTTCTTTGTTTTTGATGTTTCTTTGTCTACTGAACTCTGCACCTCCCACCCTCATATAACTAACAGTGAGCGCTGAAACTTTTAAGTAGTGCGTCTGCTCCAGTTTTTTTGAGACTTGGCTGTGCAGAGTGTTTTTAAGGTTTCAGTCTAATGGTTCACAAGTGGTTGCGGTAGCAGATTTTAAAAATGCACTTCATATCTACTCTGTGCCGCGCTCCCCCTGCTGAGTCTTAACTCCAAACAGCATGCTAATCTCCACAGTTAGTTGAAATATTTAACTGTGAAACCATAGTTTAGGAAGAATTGTCCCCTCAAGTGTATTTCTCTGCCAGCGAGATCTCATTTCAGGAACACGTGAAAGCGCCTTTGTCTTGTCATTTTCCTTTCTTGGTTCAGTCTTTTTTCTCCTGCAGTGTGTTTTTCTTGTTCATCCAGCCACTCTGTAATTTGTTATTCTGTTGTTAATATTATGGTAATGACTTAGTCAAGGCTGCAAGAGGAATGTGTGGGACAGAAATCCACCGTGACTTCTGTTTTGTGAATTTCACCCACGGTGTTTGATGTATTTCTGGTGAGAGAGACTCTACATTTATGTTTCTCCTATGAAACGAGTATAACCAGAGCGAATTCGAGACACAAAAGACAATGAATGTAGGCCATAGGTTGTTTATTTGGATTCTGTCATGAAAAAATCAATTGTGAATGTGGTGTAAATTGCTGTATTACCTAAACTAAATAGTGCAGAATGTACATCTTACATCTTGTGCCTTTTTAAAGCATTTACATCACACAATAAAATGTCTTCATTTCTGAAAAATCACATCCATGACTCAGTAATGAGTTATTTCATATCTGCTAGTCATTTATGAGGACACCTCAAAACCTGCTGCCTCCCCAGCTGATACAGTCTAGTTATGAACTATAATAAACTCTGTATCTAACTGACTGTTTTCACACAGAGCCGCTACAACACTCTGAGCTTGTATTATCACAGTAGCTGCTATCAGTGAAAAGAATGCAGTCTTTTCTGGCTAAAAATAACAAATGGGGCTGAAATAACCAAGGTAATCCTGTTTGTATGGTAACTGCATTCCAGCGCTGCACCATAGGTGGTCATTTTCAATCAGAGTCACACATAATGGACAAATCAAAGAAGGAGTGCGAATGGGAAACTGCTGACCCAAATGCTGGGGGATGTTAATATGTCACTCAGACATTTATTAGAGCAATATGCATGACACATTGTGAGGAGAAGGGATAAGGAGCAGGGGTGGAGATCAGAGGACCCTCTTTCAGTCTGTGAATAGAAATACAGCCGGAAATACTTTTGCATTGTTGGTGATGTGTGATGTGTGAAGCATTTCCAGGCTCATGCTGTTTCTTGTTGGTGCCATTTTGTCACTTTATAGCCAAACATAGACAATGTGACACCACACAAATATTACAAGTGCAGCTACAAGATGTTTGAATAGGGTAATGTTGGAAATTGTTGATTTTAATGCTACACCCAGCATCACTGATTGTCAGTTAAAGTTTTGCTCATTGTTCAAACTGGGTGGAAACAATTAAGAAAAGTTAAAGTTTAGAAAAAACCTTACATTGCTGAACCTATTCAAAGTCTTTAGGGCCGCCCTCTATATTGGGGTGATGAGGGAGTAGAATGGGTGACAAGCATAATTTCCAGTAAGTTGTGTCCTTGACAATATGTCGGTTTGTTAGCAGCCTTTCTTGCTACCATTCAAGTAGAAATCCCCATACTTCGGTAAGTGTAGATCTCAGTGTCTGGCATCATGAAACTATGTCACGGTCTACCGACACACGCTGGAGTTCACTTCTACATCACTGCAGCAAGGTCAGAAGTTGAAGTTCGGCAAAAACATGAAACACATTTTCAGGTGCTGTTAAGTTATTCTTCAACTATAGCTTGACAAGACAGCGAGAGTGAAGTAGAAACAGACACTGCATCCCTTCATCATAGAATAACTCATCAATAATTGAACTGACCATCACCAATTGGTAATTATTTTGATAACCGATTAATCATTTATGTCATTTTCTCCTGATTTTCTCTATCTCTAATGGTCAGTATCACCTTGGTTGGACAAACATAACATTTCAAGACATCACCCTGTCCTTTTAGTGCATTGTAATTCTGAAAAATAGTGATTTTGTTAAGATTTTTGAGAAAAGGGATCCACATCTCTTGAAAATTCTTGCAGCCAAACAGAAATCTGGACATTGGTACAACTGATTTATAAGATATGTTATGATACTGCTGTTTGATGTTTTTAGTGTTATTTCATTGACACCGAGTATATCATCTTGGTGAAATGAAGTAGAATTTTATGTAAATGGCGCCCGAGCATCATCTGGTCCCACTTTGGCTTTCTGCATGAAAAAGTTAATCAGGAAACTGTGTGACTGTGCAGCAGTATCAGAGTCACTGGTGATGTTGTTGCAACTTTATTTAGCTGCAGCGTTTAATTACCATGTTGTCACTGTGTGGATGCTGAAGTTGCCTTAAGCCCCTGTCTCTCATCTGCTGTTGGTGATGCTTTCTAATCTACTGCCTAAAAATGTATAAATGTCATAAAAAAATAATCTGGATTGTGCATTTACTGGTGTGGCTTACAAATCTCACAAGTGATTACACACTGCTCTCTCCACCGCTGAAATGTCAGCGGCAGCTGCCTGAATGTAACTTTAGCCCAGACATGCCTCAGTTAATCTGGTCATCTGTACATTTAAATGCCACTCCATATCCTGGCCTTAATTTCTCATGCATGCACCTCCCCACGAGGACACTGATGACCTATAATTAGAATAGAGTGACTATCGTAATTCAGCATTATGTGGGGAAATCTGTCATTCTCTCTCTCACTCATACACACTGGGGTTTAAAGAACAGGAGGCGGAGAGAAACAAGCTTTGGTTCTTGTTAAATAAGATGGATCAAAAGATTCTGATGAAGGTGATTAGATATGATTAATGGACCGCACTTATAAGGCACCTTTCTTGGCTTCTGACCCACCCAAAGGCTTTTTTTTACGCTACAAGCCACATTCAAGCATTCACACACACATTCATATGCTGATGGTAGGGGCTGCCATGCTACTCATCTGAAGGATCTAATCATTCACACACACATTCACTTGGTGTTCAGTATCTTGCCCACGGACACTTCGACATGTAAGCTGGAGGAGCCAGTAATCGAACTGCTGATTTTCTCATTAGTGGATGACCTGCTCTACCTGCCCCCTCTCTGCCTCTCCCTTTGAATGACCTAAAATATTGCTAGCCATGAAAACTCATATCAGAAATTCTGAAGACGGATTAAATGTTTGCATGTGTCTTGTGCATTTCTGTGGCTTATTGGTGACATTTTTGACCTGTCTGGACTTTCATGTGATGTTGTTGGCAGTGACTTTGACACACACACACACACACTCACATGCACACAGAAAACACACTTTGGCACTCACACAACAGTCACATCCCCTCAGTAATACACATCAAGCTCTCAATCAGTTTGGTAAAACTGTTAAACTGCATCAGATGACTGAGCTGTCTGTCAGCTGACTCCCGCTGATATTATTTATAGAGTCTAGACCAGTTTAATGTTGACCTGATAAAGGATTGGTTGTTCAAACATCTCAACTGCAGACAAATTGGATAGTTTTACTGCTCAGCAAATGTTTTCAGTTTAAATCAAATCTCTGGATACATTCACAAAGTCTTTCTTGTTTTTCACAGTTTGGGGTCACGCAGGCTGCTCACTCGTTTGTCTTCCTTCATAGTTTTTCACTGTTGTGTCCACACTAGAGGATAGTTACAAAGACACATTATTCACAACTGTAGAGATGACTATTGACTAAGGTATCGATTCTTTTTGTACCTGATGTGTCCTCCTTGCTGCATACCAGCATCACACAGGGCACATAGAACTTTTTTGTAATGCTCATTGTTTCTTTTGTGTGTTTTGAGTGTGATGAGATCCGTGGAAACAAAAGCAGGTGAAGTTTAGTCTTTAGTCAGAGTTTAAAAATGTTATTAATCATCTTTCAGGTGACTTACTGGAGGTGTGCAGTCATAACACGGTCTCTGTTCTCCAGTTCAAAGCTTTTGGTGAATTCCTCACAGTCACCAGGTCATGTTATTTACAACCTCTGTGTGTGTGTTTGTATGTGGACATGTTTTACATGCTGGTACTCAGAGTGACATTGGTTTACACTTTTACGATGAAGATCAGTGACTTTGAGTAGAACCTGTTTTTTGTGATGTTTTTAGAATCATTATGTTTATCTGTTGTGTTTTTAAGTATAAATTGACATAATACTCTTGAAGCTGCTATAGTAAGTATTTTTTATATTAACAGTAGATGAAGTGTTAGATATTAGGAGAGTGAATATTGGATTAACATTCATCATGTGACTGGAGACGTGACTCTAGATAAATATGAATGTTGCACCGTGTCTCCCGGAAACAGTTTAACCATTTAAAAGGTAATGATGGTGTGTTAAAAGCATGTTTTTGCTTCAGAATCATTGCCATATTTTATCCCATTCAGTCAAACAGAGAAAACTGAGCTGACTGTTCTGTGAACCATCCTTACTATTAAAAGTATTTCATCGCTACCTCACAAGTCATCCTAAAACAGTTTTTCCCCCTGCCTCTTAGTGCCTTTGTGTAGTCTTTTAGTGAAGCTCAATAAGCGCTCCTTCCTCAGGAGGAACTTGCACTTTTCCTCCGCTCAGGGCTCATACTGAGGATAATGAGGCTCTGTGTTCCTCAAGTCATTTGTCTCAGTAAAACCAGCTATAAATGGCAAAATCATGAATTCAGTTAAAAAGCAATATCATGAGCTGTCTGCTGTATGGTGCTCTAGAATCACATCTGCATGTGCGGCGTTCTGCTGTCACCTTTCATAAACATGATAGTGCTTGTGATTGTGTGTGTTCTTCAGGCAGATTTGTTGGTGTCACATGCTTCACCTGCAGGGAGTTTGGGATTTAAAACATGTTCTCTCCAAGATAGTCACCAGGTTAATGGGACACATTAAGTGAGTGGGATTAGACATGCTGCCTTTTAATCTTAAAACTAATGGTTTTATGCATGCAATGGATTATGTAGACAATCTGCAGGAGCTGTAGTTGAAATTTCAAGATGGCTTACTGCAAGTCTTAAATCTTCATTTGTTCATTAAGTTGTTTTTGTAGTATAAAAAGTACACTAAGTAGACCAAAATGAAGCTACTTGTTTGGCTGTGGTCAAGACTTCAGTTGAAATGATTATTGGATCAATACTTAAATTATTGGTCGGACCAAAAAGTTTGATGTGTGATCAAATTTCACAGCTTTTTCACATTTTATAGACCATGATCAATCAATTTATATTTTTTATAGTTAGTTGTAGCCCTAGTCAAGACATTTGACAGGATAATAATAATCTTTTAAAGACAAAACTTGCAAACAAAGCTTTGGCAGGTGTCTCACTCGCTGGCTTTCAATTTTGTACAGAATTGCAGGAAAAGAAAAGAGAAAGAAACAATATTGTATGTTTTGGCTCAGATATAGCAGCCAGCAGCCAGTTTTACCCCAGTTTGGAGGGGCACCAGCAGTTAACACCCACCCCTCCTCACTGAACCAGTTCACACAAACATGGACTCTGTGTGGGATAACTGAGGAGCGTTCAGGCACGCGCTTGCGACCTGCAGGGTGTGTTAACATGTTACTCTGTTTCCGGTCATATACAGTATATTATCTCTCTAATCTGTTGGATTTGTTCTGTTTCGACAGAAGCCCAGTTGTTTGTATCTTCTAACAAGCCTCCAGCATTTTCTTTATACACTCTTCTCTTTTTCTTATAGTGCGCATCATCTCCTGCCTGTCTTATTCTCTAATTTCGTACTATTTTAGTCTTGACTTCCTGTCACATAAGAAACAAATAAAACTAGAAAGAACTGAAAGAAGTTTAAGGATAGTTGTTGCCACTCACACATTTAAAACATCTGTAACTGATCTAAATATGAACACAGCTTTTTTTTTTTTCCTCCACTTTTTTTTCAAATGAAGGATTGGTGCTTCAAAAGCTTTGGCCCTGTAACACGAGGGTGTGTGTCCTACTTCTTGGCAGTTGGCTCATAACCGTTGTTTTACGTAACACACTTCATCCCATTTTGTCTGCTGTTGCCATGGCGGGGCCTAATTTATACAGGCATTAAGAATTAGGCTCCTGTTGTTAACATGCACTGCAGGCTGATGCTGGTTTTGCACATAAATACACATACTCGGAAACATGCGCACACACACTCAGAGGATTAGCCGAGTGTGTGTTTTTATGGGCTCGCAGCTGATTGTGAGTATGGGTGAGACTCCTTAAGCGAGGCACTTAACAGCAGACGAAGAGCTCAGGCTGATTGATGTGATTATTAGTGTGGAGAATTGAGAGATGCAGAAGGGTTTGTTTACATGAACTGAATGTAGTTTCTGAATATTTCATCCATATTGCGACCAGAACAACTGCTCTAAGACCCTTTGACAAAGTGGCAGCAGTCCAGTTCCAGATTAATTCTGTTTGTTTGTGGTAGGAACGTGATCTAACCTCAATCCAGACTACTTGGTGTACTGTGAAAGTTTGTCTTACACATCTCTTGTAGCCAGGTAGTCTGCATCCCGGTATGCAAGGCAGACTAAATCAAGAAGCGACCTGGACTAAGAAGTGCTAAGAAGAACAGGTCCTTCTTGTGTTCACATTTGTGCTCCTGCCCCAGACACAACTAACCACAGACATCCTCATCCTCCTCGTTTTGGATTTTTGTCTGTGTGAAAAGAAACCAACGAATAGATATCAAATGTCCTGCTCTCTCATGTCAGTTGCCCCTCGCTAAACTATGTGTGCATTTCCTTGAATGTGTCATTTGTCCACTCTTGTGTCAAGCGACAGCACAGAATACTGATCAATCCAATGCTCACGTATTCCAGAAAAATACACTCACACACCTCGTCGAGGACATTTCAGGCCATTGCCGTGTGAACGCCAGAGAAGAAAGGCCAGTGAATGGACTGACTGGCAGCGGTATTCAACACGGGTAACGGCTGGCATCCAACCAGAACAAGAAGCGAGTTGGCATTGTTTTTCTCGCTCTGAAAGGCTCTTTAGACGAGATGAGCGGTGACACTAAGAGGTGCGGAGGAAAGGTTTTATGATTCAGTGGCTGAACTCAGTATTTGTGTGTATGTGCTTGTCAGCGTTGGGAACACTGATTTCTATGTGTAGTTTGCTTTTAAGGGGGCTTGCTGAGGCTGGGAAAGGTTTTTGGGACATTATCCCAAAATATCTACTTCAAGAGCAAATAAAAAAAAGGAAAAAGAGAAGAGAACCTATTTTTACCCTCTTTGAATTGTTGGACAATTCTGCACCTATTAATAGAGAGGCAAAACAGAAACATGAAAAGTCACTAAATGGCAGATGTTAATCTATTTGTAGCAGCTGGATACATTCCCACAACTTGAATACAGATGCTGCAGATTTGTGCTAAGAAACACCGGTATTAGTTTTCTCCTCTGAGGCAAGAGAATATGATTATCTTTTTATAAAGTGCCACATTATTGAGCAGTGATAAATGAATGTAGGACAAACACTGAGTGAATTTCATACAGAGTCTCTGCCTTGAGCTCAGCTCAGATTTTAGTTAGCACACTGTTAAATATAGAGCTATTTCCCCAGTTTGAATTGTACCCCTACAGTTTCTGTAAAGTATGTTTTTTTAAATCTCTGATGACAGTTGTACTCAGCATTATTCACTTGAGTCCTCATCACACGCAGAACTGCAGGCTTGTACCATTTTGGGAACATCAGTATACCGACTTGCCAGCTGAAAGCATCTGGTATCATCATGTGCAGAGTTCAGTTCTTGACTTCTTCTTCTTCTCCTAATCCCTCTTCCGCTCTGTTTCACTGAAATCTCCATTAATTCTTTAGGAAATGGCTGCAGTGCAGGAAACAGTGTCCAGCCTGTTGTGTGATTACCCAGAGAGCATTAGGTAACAACATGTACCATCATTTGCCACCCACGGCTCTTCTTTTAGGCAAGTGAGTCAGAAAGTCAGTGAGACAAACAGAACAAGGCAGAAAACTGAGCTGCTGAACATCCAAACACCAAAATGGATCAAAGTGCCTCAGGACATTACAAATTGCTGCTCTCATGTTGGATCTCTTGCCTGCTGCCAGCTGTGGTGAGAGAAAGGCGATCAATCACGATAATTGATAATTGTCTTTCAGCAGAATCTTCATCATGATGATATGATGACACATTTCTGTTGTCCATATCAGCAAAATGAAACTAACAACTAATAAAATGAGCCTGTACAAGAGTTTTGGCTAATGTACAGTACAACACAGGTTGTTGCTTTGAACATCAGGTTTATTATGCTGTATGAAATTTCACATACTATTGATTAGATCATTCTTACAGCTGCATTTATCAATTTTGACCTGATATTTTGATCTGATATTACCTCATAAAGTAGTCATCATGGGGAAATGTCATTAGCAAATGAATACCTGTTCACTCATCCAGCAGGCACGGAGCAACATTGGCATCCATTTGTAGTATCTGTTTCTGGCTACCTGATACATTTTGTAATAGTCACTGTTTTTTGGTTTAGTTTTTTTTAAAGCTTTATTTGTTCTCCACCAACTCCTGTGGAAAATATGGTATCTGTCTCTTTAGCTGCTAAATGCTTCATAGCTTCACCAGCTAGTTGCTAATTTTGTGTGTTTGCTGTTTGTTTCAGGAAAACCAAACCCTGTAAAACCAAATGAGCTGAAAGATGCTGAAAAGTAGTAATTTGATCCATATTTTATATAAAAATATGAATTAATGCAGCTTTAATACTGTTATCGACTGACTGATTATTATTATTGTATTTATTTGACTTAAAATATATTGGCTGGCCATAGCTGTGATAATGGACTTATATTCAAAACTCAATCAAAAAAGATAAAGCACTTGTCTGTGAAACAAAACAAGGTATATTTTTGGCTACATCTAACCCATCCAACCAGCCCCTATTCCTGTCTAATGCATCTACACAAGCCATTGGTCCTGATGATTCACTTACTGAGTCATAGCCATCACCGTCCTCGCTGTTAAAGTGAGTTGCTATTATTAGCCTGACCAGTATCAGTCTCACTGGTCTATTGTCCCCCCACCACAAAACAAGGCTCTAGTCTTTCCTCGAGCCTCGTGCTGGGTCTTTGTGTGACTCTCTGTCTGTCACATAGACCAAAGGAGAGGATATCATGTTGCTGGTTCAATAGCTTGTAGCATTGGGGTGTCTGGATAGAGGTGTGTGTGTGTGTGTGTCCGTGTGTGTGTCCGTGTTTGTGTGTGTCCGTGTGTGACGACACAGAGGTAGTCTGTCTGCTAGTCACAGAAACATGGATAGATCACTGAAAAACCAGGCACATGCACATGCACACACAGGACAACTTCATTTGGCAAAGTTGTTTAACTGGTAACGCTGTGTGATAGTTTATCTTATTTGACTGATACTTCCTTACTACAGTGTTCACAGTCATCACACTGTAAACATTGAGGTCAGAATGTTGGATGCATGATTCAGGATGTGAGTAAAAGATCCACGAATCTGAAGACTTATCAGATTCCAAAACACTGTATACTGGTTTATAATAATATTTACTACAATAATTTTAAATAAATGACTATTCACAGGTAAACAGCAGAAATACTATACTCTCAAGCAAGGGTGGTGCACAGGTTCAATGTTTTAGTGGATAAACTTCTTTTTTTCTTTTTTTTGGTCCTCTGCGTTGGCAGCCCAGCTGAGCTGAAGCAGTGGTCTCACTGAAATGAATGAGCGTGCTACATGTTTTTCTCTGCTAGTGTTGGTCTGAATGCAGCCTAAAAAGAAGTTCTATGGTGTATTCAGACAGAACACAACATGAATGTTCACCTCACGTCATTTGTGAGAGTTTTGACTGCTGAACTGTTGGTGTTAAATCACCCCAGACAGCCAAAATACCAACTGTATGTGAGCTGCAGCATCAATTCCCACTACTATGGACAAATTCACTTCTACTTGCATCTTTTCATTAATGTTATACACAATTGCTGCACCTCTAAAATTGACTTTTAAGTCTAAACAAAGTTATGAGTGTTGGCATGTCAATTGATCAGTTAGTCAAAAAAAAGGAAATTGGGTGGAACATATTCCAATATTTTAAAAACATTTTTTAGACCAAACCATAGTGTTCTCAAGCAAATCTGAACATTTTCTACTTTATCTGACCCTAGGCTATATGAAAGGATGTGCTAGCAAAATCAATAATCAAACAATGATTTGACATTATGGATGAATAAAATCTCATTTTACATTTTATGATGAACTAAATTGCCCTTTGTGTTTAAATGCCAACCTGCTGCCACCAGCATCACAATCTGGACAAAATCTTATCATGCTAGTTGAAACTGTGACTCAGTGATCTCAGCGGATCCTTTCCTCTGGGCACTTGATCCCTGCAACATCATTATCCGACAGCTATATGTAGAGGTTTCACTGTCTATTTTCAGCATGTTCCCCAAGTATCCACGTGAGTCATGTTGCATTCCACATCTCCATCTTAAAAAAAGGTTGAAACTTGACAGGCTGCTCCTGCTAAATATAGACAAGGTGATAAAACTGTCTTAACTGTAGAAGAGACTGATAAGATAACACTGCCATAGGCCAGTCTGAATTTGCTTCCTGGAATTTCAAACTTGCACAATTTGATTTCAAAATGGCAAGGAGGGCTTTGAAAGCTACATCAGAACTGTCATCAACTTGCCTTGCGCCACATTAACTTCTTCAAAACATCTTTAGTCTCTGATCAATTGCATTTTAAGAAAACTCAGAGAAAAGCAGAAAATATGCACAAAGTCAACATAGCACATGATGGAAAGTGACGAGTCATGTTGTCTGACACCTGCCTGAAGAGAGTAAACATGAAACTGTAACTATTGAGGTCTGTTTGCAGTTGAGTAGTGACAGGTAGACCAAAGGAGTCAAGACATGTTAGCGCAGGCTCTGAATGCTGCTCATCCACATCGCATACAGCAAGCATCACCTCTGCGTGCTGCATTGCACAATGTTCACTGTTAACATGTTTTTAGGGAAAATTCGATCTTACTTGAACCTGATGTATTTCCCATAAATGTGGCAGTTGTGACTTTGCTCTCTGCAGCTACATTAGTGAGATTCAGATTCATTCGGAATGAGATTTGGACAAATGAGGCCTCCCATATACTGTAGTGATAGTTATTGGGGCAACCTCTGTCAGCCTTCTACTACTTTAGAAATAAATATAATTTTTATATGAATTGCTTCAAAAGTTTGTTTGTGAGTCTGAATTCTTCAGTTCATAAAATGCTAAGATTTTTTGTATCCACAATACATCCCATCTTTCACTGGTTGTCAACGTGTCAGCTTTGAAACATATCCTATAATCCATTTGTATTTCTGTGTCTCCTGCAGGAGTGTCGTCACGCGTCCCAGAGATCATGGCGGCAGGTACCCACTCCCCCGGGGGGCCCAATGGCATAATCCGGAGTCAGTCCTTCGCTGGCTTCAGTACACTACAGGAAAGACGCTCACGGTAAGCAGAAGTCTTCAATTCTTTTAATCAATGATAAACTGATGTTACTTATTGCAGAAATTACAATTGAGGTCAGCAGGTGAATGAAGGAATTTATCATACCATTAGAAATGGTATTGATTGTGAGATGAATGTTTTCTGACAACATGTTAATGATCCCTGCTAATACTTTACCAAAATGTTGTCATTTAAAGAAGGTCTTAATCTGATCAAACATCAAAGAATATAGACTTAAAGTCCCCCTTTTTAGCATTCACAAACAGTATATACATGTTTTATATTTAATACATTTATTAAACATTGTGTGTGTAGGGAAGGTGTGACTCAGGTGCCATTAATATGTGGTTTGGGAGTTTGATTCCTGGCTCCTACTGTCCACACATGGAAGTGCCCCTGAACAAGACACTGAGCTCCAAATTGCTCCCAATGTGAGCGTATATGTAGGGAAAATGAAAGCCTATTTAGACAAGCAACATAATGTAGATGATAAGAGTGATCAAAGACAATTAAGGATTTTAAAACAAACTGCAGCAACTCTCTTCTAGGAAATTAATCTTAATACATGAAACTGTTCCCTGGGTGTATCAGACTTACAACACAACTTTCAAACTATATAAAATATATAACTATATAAAATCCTGATATGCTTGTCAGTTTGAATGTTTAGCTGTGTAATAGTTTGATAAAAAATGTCACTTTAAGAAACCTCATCCAAACGTCAGTCACACCAGAAAGAATTCACTGATTCACTAATTTGGAGCCAGCTGTCATGATGTTAAAAATTCTTCAGTGAGCCTCAGCGAGTTGAAGATATGGGAATTCTTAAGGGGTAATTGTCACTTCATGACATAACTGGATAACTCAGTTTCTCTATAATTGTGTCATTCATAGCCAGGAGTTGCTCTGGAAGAGTTAGAGATTGATAAAGTTTTTGGGAGATGAGGGTTTCTGTGTTTCCTCCCCTCTCTCAGAATCGACTTTACTGCATCATCAGAAGACAAAGCCCTTTCACATTCATATCCCAGAAACATCTCTGATATGATCTTAGATTCTTGGTTGTCGGTGCCGGCGCCTGGGTGCATTTCAGCAGAGCAAACCCTGCTGAGAGAACTGATTTAGAAGACATTGCTCCCCTCTTTTCCCTCTGCTCAGACAGCAGATGGTGTAATTGGTTGTGATGACTCAGGTGTGTGGGCGAGTGACAGCGAGTGATAAGTTACCCTTCTGATAATGAGAGGGGTGAAAAGCTACCGAGCGATGGCTTCTGAGGCCACTGGAACGTGTTGATGTTGATGTGTATGCATATTGCAGACTTTGCAGACCCTCGCACAAAAGCAGATAGTCTTTGTGCATGTGTGCTAAGTAAGAATCTAAAGTCAGTATGGAATTGTGTTAGCATGTATGCATATATGTGTGCATCCCTGCCAAGAGACCCTCCTGCACTACAGCTTGCTTGACCCCAAGGCTACGTGGCGCTCTCATTCAGCGTTGCCCTAGATTTGTGGCAGCTTAGCCGGAGTTGTGCTACGTTCCCTGGCACGCAGCAAGACGTGACGCGTTCCAACTTGTCGGGCGCTGGAATTGGTTGTCACCGTTATCCCTGAGATGACTCTGGGATCGTTTCATTAAGTCTAGAGAAATGTAATTTGTCAGCTAAGTCTGGAATGTTTTTAAAAGCTGAAATGTGCATGAGCGGGTGAGATGAGTGTGACCCAAAAGGGAATGAAGGGAGCAGAGGCTTGATGTGGCTCTGCTGTATAGAAGAATGATTTTTTCCCCATTTTGACAAATAATGAATTATTTTAGATTTTTTTCTGGCAGAAAATGTCAAATATTTTCTGATTTTAGCTCCTTAAATTTTAACTTCTCACAAGTGTTGGCTTCTCTCCCTGAAGTCAATCGCAATGCTGGTCAACTGCTGGAGGATAGAAGGGAAGAGAGTGAAGAACACTTGAATGTCACTGATTGCTTCAGTGTGTGTGTTTGTGTATTTGTGGTCTGTCATAGGCTACTTTTGGAGACAAATTTCAGACTTAGGACCAGTTAAATGGGGTCCAACTGAGGACAAAAGGTGTGTCCCCAGGTCGGGGGGAGAAGCTGATTTGCGGCTCAGTGGTAAAGGTTAGGTGTGTGTGTGTGTGTGTGTGTGTGTGTGCGTGTGCGTTCACTCTAGCAGAAGATAAATGGCAGCACAGGTCAAACACAGAAAATGGGGAGTGGGAACCACATGTTTGCATGCGTTTGCACATATGTGTGCCTGCTAGTGATTTAGCACACCTCTGTGATTGATGAAGAGGTTCACCACAGTGAGTTTGTGAGATTGACAGTCTTGTGTGTACATGCATGTCTGACTGATGGTATTTGAATAATATGTAGGCCAAAAGGCTCAGTCCTGTATGGCTGAGTTATTTTGGTGTGAACAGACTCGACGAGCCGTCTCCATCTGACAAATGAAATGAATTCATGCTGAGACTGGCCCAAGGGCCTGTACAGGATGCTGTGAAATAATACAGAAATCTAATGTAAAGATATGTTTTTACAGGCAACTGGCAGGTCTGATTCTCTGTAACTCTGTGGAAATCCTGTGATGAATATGTAATATAAGATGTAATATTGTGTCTGTGTGAATAACTTGAACGATGGTCCTCAGTAGATGTTTAAGTGATGTTTAAATGTTCCTCCTTTTTCCTGCTTGTCTTGTTTAAAGTCATTGCACAGCTGACAGAAAGAACCCTGGGGAAGAAGCAAGCCATTGGTGGTCTCACCAGTGTGTGTGTGTGTGTGTGTTTGTGTGTTTATAGGTGTAACTCTTTCATGGGGAATACAGCAGTGCAGAAGAAGCCTCAGTCCAAACCTAAGAAGCCCCACCTTTCGGGTCACAAGGGGGGCAGCAGCTCCAGAGAGCCACAACCCAAAAGACTGGAGGAGGTTTACACTGCACTCAAACAAGGCCTGGAGTGAGTTACATGGACTCTGATATACATTTACACTGTGTACACACACGTCACCTTGTCAAGCATTAAAAACGCTTTAGTCTTCGATGTATAAACTCATCAAATGTTGCAGAGTAAATGTTTATTTTAAAGTGAGTGAGACATCTGTGTGTAAACCATTTCGTATATAAATGTTTGCATTTTGTGTCTTTAAATTGTACATTTCCACCCAGTTTGGTGACACATATATTTACATGACTCCACAAATATTTATATACCAATGTGTTGTATTTATATTCATATATATTATTGATATTATACATATTGTAGTGTATGTTTGCATTCCTGGGTGCTATTGATTTTGCCACAACCAACGTTAAAATTTCTCTTGCAGGGGTCATTAAAGTTGCATCTTATTCAAATATGTTTTTTTACCTCCAGTGAGTACCTAGAAGTTCATCAAACAGAACTGGACAAACTCATGTCTCTGATGAAGGACATGAAGAGGAACTCTCGTCTGGTAAGAAACTGCTGCACAGCAATTTACATTCTAGCTACCGTTTATGCAGCTTTCTCATCCGATGGAGAGGATGGTAGAAATGATTTGCATATTTACAACATGCATGGTTGCAGATTTGGTAGTGAGGGTTCAAAAAATACTGTACATTTTCAATATAATAACATATCCATTAAAGTGGGTTTAATTACCCTGAACGCTGGACTTCAGCTGACGTTTGGTTCGGTTTTTAGGCACTTAATTATTTTTAAACGCCCAAGTTGGATCTATATTAGAGCTTTCAGGAAAATCCTGTTGCCCAGTAATAATTACAACTTGGATGACTTGAATGCTGTTTAGGAGTCAGAAACTGGTAATTAATGTCCAAAATTACACTTTCATCTCAAGAACCACAGAAAGAGTAAGCTTGTGTTTGTCTCCGAGAACTCAAGGATGATTGTACAAATGCAAACGAGCAAAAGTTTTGGCAGCCTGGATATCAGTTCTGTTTTATTATAATTTAGATGATATGATTATTATATTATAATTATATACCATGTTTAGCATCATTAATTTACATGGGTACAACACACATTTCAGTCTTACACACTGTAATCTGCTTTGCACGCTCAACTATGCTTTCCTTTGTAGTAACTGTGTGTGTGTGTGTGTGTGTGTGTGTGTGTGTGTGTGTGTCTCTCTCTCTCTAGGGAGTGCTGTACGATCTTGACAAGGTAAGTTGATGGAGGGGAGGGTCTACTGTAACAACTGCTCCAAGTTTGGTGCACATTGGGGGGAATCTTTGATGTAGGAGAGAGTTGAAAGGGAGGAAGGGGAAAGAAACAGGATTTGAAGAATAATGCAGGAAAAAAGCCAAAAGCGAGAGGGAGAAAGAGGGAAAGAATGGTTGATGGGGACAGGAAGGGACGCAGTTTGAGAGGGAGGCTGCAGGGGAATAAAGCATGTATATGTCATATAAAGCATATTTGCATGTAGGACACAACCAATAATGTAATGGACATCTTGCCATCTAATGACATACATTTAACAATCCCAAATGTTATTTTTTTGACATGTAAACTCCGTCTTGCAAACTGTGCCTCATTTTATCCAGTGGTATGGACACAATGATTGATTATTGAATATGTTTATAGTTATCAACCATATGTAGCCATGCTCTCATGAGCTCCAATAAATTCTTGTTCCTGTCTGTCTGCAGCAAATCAAAACCATTGAGAGGTACATGAGACGTCTGGAGTTTCACATGAGCAAGGTAAGAATATTTTCCTTTTTTTTTCTTCTTCTTTTTTTTTGTTGTCACTGGCAATACTCGATAAATTGTCTGAGCGTTGTGATCTGAGCCTTCAGTTTGATCTTCTTTTAGGCGTGTCTGTGCTGCTGGTAAATGCGGTTGAAGCTCTCAGATCTCAGTACCTTCTTTCCCTTTAAGCTTCTCCACATCTCTGACATCCACACAGCCATAAAATTGCCACACATTTCTCCCTCTTTCATTTTAGGAAATACTATTTGCTTTCTTGTTGAGAGTCAGATGAGAAAATTGATACCATTTTCATGCCTAACCAGCAGCTAGTTAGCTAAGTACAAAGACTGGACACAGGGGCTAACAGTGAGCCTGACTCTGTTCAAAGGTAACAAAATCTGTGTACCAGCACTTCTATAATGCACTAATTAACACTTTATATCTTGTTTGTTTCATCCATACAAAAACCAAAGTAGAAAAACAAAATGTGGTTTAACAGGGTTACAGGTTGGACTGTTTCTTCTTGTCTAGCCAATCAGCCGAGACTCCAGAAATGGTGGTAGGCGGACTTTGTTACAATCCAAAAAAGCCAGGCTATCTGTTTCCCTCTGTTTTAAGGCTTTTTGCGAAGCTAAGCAGACTGGTTGCTAGCTGCAGCTTCATATGAAACAAACATGAGAGTGGTATCAATCTTTTCATCCAACTCTTAGTTAGAAAGCAAATTTGTAATAGTTGTATGTAAAAATGTTCCCTGAAAGTCAACAATGTCCCACAGTCCTTGTTGCTAAAGTTGTTCCATTAGTTGTTCGTGTCCACATATATTGTTCACTATATTTACAGTTTCCATTTAGAGTAAAGAATGAGAAAAAGAAGTGAAATCCTACTACTATTGTTTGTTTACGTAGCTCCTTGAGCCACCGAAAGCTAAAAGCCTTCCTGATGCTGGCCAATCAGAAGAGAGTGGGTTGAGCTAAAACAGCCTGTTTGAGACAGAAGCTGAACTGAAGGACTGGAGACTTTTTAAACTGTAAATCATGCAAAGATATACCA